>NC_138769.1:358611685-358622540 GCF_965119305.1 Pelophylax lessonae | reverse complement strand
ATATGCACATTATATATATATATATATATATATGCACATATATATAAATATTATATATAATATATATATATATACACATACTTGACGTCAAACGTGTGACGAAACCGGTCGGGTGATACAGACGTGACGTGACCACGCCCCCAACAGCCGGCTACTATTGATACCAACAGCGTGGGAGATGTTCGTTCGCTCCCGGAGTTGATACTTGTAAAACCGCTACATGCCTTGAAAATACAACAAATATGTGAGTGTTTTATCTGTCTTTTATTTGAAATAAATGTCTTTTAAATGCGGAGTTACGCTATGTCCCTGCTATATGTCTTTTCCCTACCATGTGGATATCGCTTTCTAAGCCTGTAAGGAGACATCCTGTGGCCATTGCTGGTATTGCATACAAGCTGTGTTAGGTCTTCTCATTAGCTTGAGAGACCAAATCTTTTTGGTAAGCAGCCATTTGATCTCTTTGGGTGATTTGCACATCGGTGTTTTTTTCCCTTATCTTCACAAGGAGTTGTGTGAATACATCTTTGTACCAGAGTGATGGGAAGAGAAGAGTATGGAGAAGGAAAGGAACTGCTCATGATCCAAAGCATACCACCCTATCAGTGAAGTATGGTGGTGGTAGTGTGATGGCGTGGGCATGTATGGCTGCCAATGGAACTGGTTTCTCTTGTATTTATTGATGATGTGACTGCTGACAAAAGCAGCAGCAGGATGAATTCTGAAGTGTTCCAGGTAATATCTGCTCATATTCAGCCAAATGCTTCTGGAACTCATTGGGCGGTGCTTCACAGTGCAGGTAGACAATGACCCGAAGCATACTGCGAAAGCAACCAAAGAGTTTTTTAAGGGAAAGAAGTGGAATGTTATGCAATGGCCAAGTCAATCACCTGACCTGAATCCGATTGAGCATGTATTTCACTTGCTGAAAACAAACTGAAGGGAAAATGCCCCAAGAACAAGCAGGAACTGAAGACAGTTGCAGTAAAGGCCTGGCAGAGCATCATCAGGGATGAAACCCAGCATCTGGTGATATCTATGCGTTCCAGACTTCAGGCTGTAATTGTCTGCAAAGGATTTGTAACCAAGTAATAAAAAGTGAAAGTTTGATTAGGATTGTTAATCTGTCCCATTACTTTTGGTCCCTTAAAAAGTGGGAGGCACATATACAAACTGTTGTAATTCCTACACCGTTCACCTGATTTGGATGTCAAAGTAAATCTGAAAGTCTGCAGTTAAAGCACATCTGGTTTGTTTCATTTCAAATCCGTTGTGGTGGTGTATAGAGCCAAAAAGATAAGAATTGTGTAGATGTCCCAATATTTATGGAAATGTATGTATATATATATATATATATATATATATATATATATATATATATATATATATATATATACACACACACACATACACACACACACATACACACACACACATACAGTACAGACCAAAAGTTTGGACACATCTCATTCAAAGAGTTTTCTTTATTTTCATGACTATGAAAAACAATTTTTGTAAAATCTTACCGTAAAATTCCTCTCTCTGAGTCCTCCGACAGTCGCCGCCCACTCATACAGTCTTCACTAATGGAGTATCTAGGCATAAGACTTGTAAAGAATAGAAAATCTACATAGTCACACCCATGGGGGCTGTCCTAGTCCAATACCCCCCCTGCAACAGCCATCCCAACTCAGTTTGGTCACAAGCAGTAAAGTGTAGAAAAACCCCCAAAAGAGGGGCGGGGCGGCGACTGTCGGAGGACTCAGAACGGAATTTTACGGTAAGATTTTACAAAAATTCAGTTTTCTCTTACATCCTCTGACAGTCGCCGCCCACTCATACAGTCTTCACTAATGAGGATGTCCCAAAGCAGTGTAGACATGAGGGGTGGGAAACGCAACCGTCAGAAAAGGTAACGCAGTGCCCACATCAGAGAAAGGAACCTTACATGAACAGCAAGGGAACGTTCTGGGCAACAAAAAAGGCTTGACAGGAGCAACAACCCAGGAAAACATAACCAAGGGGGAAACAACCTCAACAGCTAGTGACCCATATAAAACCAGGGTCCCCTATGGCACTGCCGCACAGAGAACTTTGCGGCCAAAGGAGGCATCAGCTGATGCCAGAACATCAATTTTGTAGAATTTGGAAAAGGTGTGCACCGACGACCAAGTCGCAGCCTTGTACACCTGGGCCACCGAGGCCTGATGCCGGAAGGCCCAGGACGCACTCACCGATCTTGTAGAGTGCGCCTTGACAGGGAAGGAAGGGAGGTACCCGTTCCCTCAACGAATAGGTCTGTACAATTGTCTGTCTGATCCATTTGGCAATGGTCGCTGCAGACGCAGCCATACCCTTCCGAGGTCCCTCAGGAAGGACAAAGAGAATCCGATTTTCGAAAGGATTCAGTCGATGACAGGTAAACCCTGATCGCCCTGACAACATCCAAAGAATGCAAGGCATCCTCCTTCGGATGCTTAGGATTCGCACAAAGCGAAGGTAAAACAATGTCCTCATTTAGGTGAAAATCCGAAACCACCTTCGGCAGAAAGGACGGGTTAGGTCGCAAGACCACCTTATCCCTATGAACCACCAGGTAAGGGGAACAGCAAGACAACGCCGCCAGCTCCGACACTCTGCCAGCAGAAGTGATCGCTACCAGAAAAGCAACTTTTTTAGACCACATAGGTAGCGAAAGTTCCCTGATGTTTTCAAACGGGGAACGCTGTAACACGGACAGAACCAAGTTCAAGTCCCATGGAGGTAAAGGCTCCCTTCTAGGAGGGGCCAAGTGACGCACACCTTGAATAAAAGGTGTGAATTAAGGAATGAGACGCCACAGGGCGCTGGAAAAGAACAGCCAGTGCAGATACCTGGCCCTTAATCGTGGCCTACGCCAGGCGCTGGTCCACACCAGACTGGAGGAAAGCCAAGACTCTCGCCACCGAGTATGAACGAGGAGAGAAACCCCTGGACTCACACCAGGCAAAATAAGCTTTCCAAGTACGGTAATAAATCTTACCAGATGAGACTTTCCTAGCCTTGATCAAAGTAGGAATGACCTCTGAAGAGAGACCCCTGTCTCTCAGTACCTGGATTTCAACAGCCATGCCGTTAAAGCCAGCGACTGTAAAGCAGGATGGAAGATCGGTCCTTGAGACAGTAGATCTTCTCGCATCGGCAGTGCCACGGAGTCTCGACGGCCAGGTGAACGATGCCCGCGTACCAGGACCGGCGTGGCCAGTCCGGTGCCACCAGAATCACCAGTGTTTGTTCCGAGGCCAACCTGCGAAGGAACCTGGACAACAACTGAATCGGAGGAAAGGCATATATCAGATGATACTGATGCCAAGGCACCACCAGCATATCCGAGGCGTCTGCCAGAGGATCGCACGTTTTTGACATGAACCTTTCCACCTTGTGGTTTAAACGAGACGCGAACAGATCCACATCCGGGGATCCCCACTTCGCACACAGCATTTGAAACACCTCCGGGTGTAGGGACTTTTCCCCCTGGTCCAGGGTCTGGCAGCTCAGATAGTCGGCCTGCCAATTCTCCATACCCAGAATGTGAAATGCCGATATCGCCATGACATGAGTCTCGGCCCAAGACAGAATACTGGTCACCTCCTGGGCCGCCCCGGGCACTCCTGGTGCCCTCTTGGTGGTTGATGTAAGCCACCGCAGTGGCATTATCAGTCTGCACCCGTACAGGACGGCCCTGAAGACGATCCGACCAATGGAACAGGCACAGCCTGATCGCTCTCAAATCCAAAATGTTTATCGGAAGGGAGGATTCCTCTACCGACCAAGTGCCCTGGGCAGACAGATTGCCCAGAACACCACCCCAGCCCGACAGGCTGGCATCTGTGGTTATCACCGTCCTCAGAATTGGTCGGAAGGATTTCCCGTCCGACACAGCCGGGGACTGAAGCCACCACAAGAGATCCATTCTGGTCTGGCGACTCAAGAGACACTCTCAGGTCCAAGGACTGAGGCCGTCTGTCCCACCTGGCCAGGATCTCCGCTTGGAGAGATCGCGTGTGAAACTGTGCAAAAGGTATCGCCTCGAATGCCGACACCATCAATCCCAGGGACCGCATACAGGTCCTGAGTGACGAGGATTTGCTGTCCCTGAGGGACCTGACCCTGTAGGGTCCGGAGCTTGTCCTCGGGTAAGAACACCTTTGCTTGAGCAGAGTCCAGAACCATTCCCAAATATGAGAGACGAACCGAAGGCGACAAAGTTGATGGTCCAACCGAACTCCTGGAGCGTCTGGAATGTAGTGGACAGATCGCGCAGCAGGGTCTGACTGGCACTCGACATTAGCAGGAAATCGTCCAGATATCCCAAGACCGCAATGCCCTGTGCCCACAACAGGCCCAGAACAGCCGCCAACACTTTGGTAAAGACCCTTGGAGCCAAAGCGAGACCGAAAGGCAACGCCACAAACTGGTAATGATCCTCCGCGATAGCGAATCGGAGGTACCTCTGATAACCCTCGAAAATGGGGATGTGCAGATACGCATCCTTCAGGTCGATAGAGGCCAGGAATTCTCCCAGATTCAGGGAGGCCACCACCGAGCGGAGCGATTCCATGCGGAATTTTCGAACACGCACGAAGCGGTTCAGAGCTTTAAGTCCAGAATCGGACGCACTTTGCCCTCCTTTCTGGGCACAGTGAACAGATTTGAATAAACCCCCGAAACCTGTCCCAATGAGGCACCGGGACGACAACCCCCTGGGCGAGAAGATCCTGTACTGCTTGATGCAGGTCTTGTAACCGCCCTGGGTCAAATGAAGATTTGAGGGAAAGAATCTGTCTGCCGGCCATGAAAGAAATTCGATCTTGTACCCTGACCGAATGATTTCCTGAACCCACCTGTCCGTGATTCGGAGCAGCCAAGGTTAGAGGAAACCGCGCAAACGTCCCCCCACCCCTGAAACGGGTGAGGGTGCCCCTTCAGGCAGAGGCGGACTGAGCCGCTGTCCCAGCTTGGCCGGATTGTTTGCCGAACCAAGGTTTTTTCTGGCCACCTTGGCCCTTGAAGGGTTTTCCCTTGCTCTGCGCCTTGAAGGCACGAAAGGACCCCTGATTAGGTTTAAAGGAGGGGCCCCGCTTGCCGCGGGAAAAACTTGCCCTTAGGATTCTGTGGCAGGAGTGCTCTTGCCCCCAGTGACTCCTTTAACCAATTCATCCAGGGATTCCCCAAAAAGGCGAGACCCCGCATAGGGAATATCAGCCACCGTCTTCCTGGATTTCTGGTCAGCCGACCAGCTTTTCAACCAGTTAATCATCAAGACACTGGACAGGCGCGCAGCTAAAGGGGCCTCATTTAAGGCCGCATCGCACAAATACATGACCCCTTGATAAATCGAATCCACCATCTCCACGGTAGTGGGGGGGGGGGGCAGAATCAGACACGAGGGTGCGTTTGAGCACCTTGGTCCAATCCGCCACAGCCTGGGCCACCATAACAGAGGCACAAAATAGGCTTGAGCATGGAACCTGCCACCATGTAGGAATGTCGGGCAAGAGATTCCAGCCTCCTATCAGTAGGGTCCCAAAATACCGGAGAGTCTTTGTGGGAACCAGAGTAGCCTTGTTCAATCTGGCTACAGTGTGATCCACTTGAGGAGCCACACACCAGCGTGCAACCGTAGTAGCCGCAAAAGGGTAGAGAAGTTGAAACTTTTTAGGCACCACAAAGGTGTATTTCAAATTGCGCCATAGCTCATTCACCGTGTGATGAAACTCTGAGGGGCAAGGAAAAACCTGCGCTGTCTTGCGGGTCCTGTGTGTACCAAAAGAGGACACAATGCCCAGAGGAGTGGGCTCATCTTCCAAATGTAGTGTTTCTTTAATGGCAAGAATTAGCGCATCCATAGCTGCGCGTTCCTCAGGCGTTCCAAGGGGGGAATCATCCACCCCTGCAACCTCCGCCTCCCCCTAAGACTCTTGCGGGTCCTGAGAAGAGCGAGACCCTGAAAGGGGCACGCTACCTACAGCAACCATGTCACATTCCGAATCAGAAGAAAAAGAAATCCTAGGCCTTTTTCTAGCAGCACGTTCAGTCATCAGCACATCCATTTTGGACACCAAAGTCGCCACTACAGCAGCCAAATTAGTCAGGGTAGAGGATTCAGAGGAACCTGAATCCCCCACCAAGGCTGGAGGGAATTTACTGTCCTGGGATTCCATTGCAAAAAAGGAAAGTTTTTTTATGGTACTGGCCTTTTAAGAGCGCTGCGGACCCCCGCAGCACACCGCTACAAAGACTAACCACAGACCCCCTGCAGGGACAAACTGAAGCCAGGAAGATTGCACAAGGTAGGAAAAGAAAAGGACAGCAGAACAGATCCCCACAAGTGTGTTACCACCGCCTTCGGTCGTTCCTGAGAGAAAGAAGGAAGTGATGTCACCGCCGGAGGCTGAACTGAGACTGCAGGCTAAGGAAAAATGGATGCCTATTGAAAGTAATGGGAGGCTTCGGCAAAAAGGCCGCCGACATGTGCGCGGAACAATCGTTGCCACACACAAGATGGCGCCGCAAGGCGCCAAAATACACTACATAGCATGCTGTATAAACGCCCATAGTGAAGCCAGACATGCTGCCCACACCTAAAATGGCGGCCCAGCGGTTTTTAAACCCGCAGTGGTCGCCGCATGTGTCTGTACCTCCAAGCACCCTAAAGTGACAGTAGGAGAGGGACCCCCAAAAACCCCACAAAGCGCTGGCTGTGAGAGAATAAACCCCCGCAGGGACCGGGGCCGGGAAGCCCAAAACGCACAGGACTGCCGACCCCAGACAGAGGCCCCACACAGTGTACTTACCTGTACCCGATGGTGTGGGGTGCCTCATACCAAACGGGAAACCGCCGCCCTTAGATGGCAGGGGAGTGCAGTCAGCCAAAAACACAGGACACTAGTAGTGCACGGACGAACCGTTGCTGTGTCCAGTGAGGTAGCCACCTCACAGGCTGCATCCCTGAGGACAGGGATGGGTCGTTTGCGAGGCCAGGGCGAACACAGCCTGCTAAACGCTCGATGGCAGGCTGGGATTCCATCTGACCCTCTGTCCTGGATAACCAGGACGATCAGTCTGATTCCCAGCGGCGCAAATGCCGTCTTCATCCCAAGATCCAACTATCGCTGACAAAATAAACAGCTAGCAATGTAAAGAAAAAATTACATTTTTCAGAAAATAAATTATAAAAGAACAGAAGGCGGCTGAGAATGTCGCCCCAGCACAGGGAAGCCTATCTACTCCTAAGCTAGGCAGAAGACAAACTGAGTTGGAATGGCTATTGCAGGGGGGTATTGGACTAGGACAGCCCCCATGGGTGTGACTATGTAGATTTTTTGTTCTTTACAAGTCTTATGCCTAGATACTCCTGCGGAGAGGAAGCAATACCCCATTAGTGAAGACTGTATGAGTGGGCGGCGACTGTCTGAGGACTTTAGAGAAATTGTAGAGTCACACTTCAAGGAGGTAGTCACCTGAAATGGTTTTCACTTCACAGGTGTGCCCTGTCAGGTTTAATAAGTGTGATTTCTTGCCTTATAAATGGGATTGGGACCATCAGTTGTGTTGTGCAGAAGTCAGGTGGATACACAGCTGATAGTCCTACTGAATAGACTGTTAGAATTTGTATTATAGCAAGAAAAAAGCAGCCAAGTACAGGAAAACGAGTGGCCATCATTACTTTAAGAAATGAAGGTCAGTCAGTCCGAAAAATTGGGAAAACTTTGAAAGTGTCCCCAAGTGCAGTCACAAAAACCATCAAGCGCTACAAAGAAACTGGCTCACATGCGGACCGCCCCAGGAAAGGAAGACCAAGAGTCACCTCTGCTGTGGAGGATAAGTTCATCCGAGTCACCAGCCTCAGAAATCGCAGGTTAACAGCAGCTCAGATTAGAGACCAGGTCAATGGCACACGGAGTAACTAGCAGCAGACACATCTCTAGAACAACTGTTAAGAGGAGACTGTGTGAATCAAGCCTTCATGGTAGAATATCTGCTAGGAAACCACTGCTAAAGAAAGGCAACAAGCAGAAGAGACTTGTTTGGGCTAAAGAACACAAGGAATGGACATTAGACCAGTGGAAATCTGTGCTTTGGTCTGATGAGTCCAAATTTGAGATCTTTGGTTCCAACCACCGTGTCTTTGTGCGACGCAGAAAAGGTGAATGGATGGACTCTACATGCCTGGTTCCCACCATGAAGCATGGAGGTGTGATGTGTGGGGGGTGCTTAGCTGGTGACACTGTTGGGGATTTATTCAAAATTGAAGGCATACTGAACCAGCATGGCTACCACAGCATCTTGCAGCGGCATGCTATTCCATCCGGTTTGCGTTTAGTTGGACCATCATTTATTTTTCAACAGGACAATGATCCCAAACACACCTACAGGCTGTGTAAGGGCTATTTGACAAAGAAGGAGAGTGATGGGGTGCTGCGCCAGATGACCTGGCCTCCACAGTCACCGGACCTGAACCCAATCGAGACGGTTTGAGGTGAGCTGGACCGCAGAGTGAAGGCAAAAGGGCCAACAAGTGCTAAGCATCTCTGCTAACTCCTTGAAGACTGTTGGAAGACCATTTCAGGTGACTACCTCTTGAAGTTTGACTCTACAATTTTCATAGTCATGAAAATAAAGAAAACTCTTTGAATGAGTTGGTGTCCAAACTTTTTGTCTGTACTGTATATATATATATATATATATATATATATACACACATACATACATATATACACACACACACACACACACACACACACACACAGTTGTATTCAAAATTATTCAACCCCCACTGAAATGGATTGTTTTGGCCAGTTTGACATTGATTTTGATCAGTCAGTCATCCTGCTTACAATTAAATCAAAGAGGCACGTGTAGGTCAGACAAATATAACATTTATAATGAAATAACCACAAATGTCTTTTCTGTGCTCACATCATTATCAGTTTTATTCAACCCCCAAGTAACATTCAAACTTATTACAACATCCTTTTACAGTTATAACCGCTTTTAAACGTGAAGCATAGCTTGACACAAGTGTCTTGCAGCAATCTACGGGTATCTTCGCCCATTTGTCATGTGCAAACCCTCCAGTTCAGTCACATTCTTAGGCTTGTGCACTGCAACTGCTTTCTTTAAGTCCCACCAGAGGTTCTCAATCGGATTTAAGTCTGGTGACTGTGATGGCCACTCCAAAATGTTCCAGCCTTTAATCTGCAACCATGCTCTAGTGGATTTGGAGGTATGCTTGGGATCATTGTCCTGTTGAAAGGTCCAACGTCTCCCAAGCCTCAGGTTTGTGACGGACTGCATCACTGTCATCCAATATCTCCTGGTACTGAAGAGAATTCATGGTACCTTGCACACGCTGAAGCTTCCCTGTACCTGCAGAAGCAAAACAGCCCCAAAGCATGATTGACCCCCCGCCATGCTTCACAGTAGGCAAGGTGTTCTTTTCTTCATAGGCCTTGTTCCACCTCCTCCAAACATAGCGTTGATCCATTGGCCCAAACAGTTCTAATTTTGTTTCATCAGTCCACAGAACACGATCCCAAAACTTATGTGGTTTGTCCATATGACTTTTGGCATACTGCAGTCGACTCTTATTCTTTGGAGACAGCAAGGGGGTGCGCCTGGGAGTTCTGGCATGGAGGCCTTCATTACGCAGTGTGCGCCATATTGTCTGAGCAGAAACTTCAGTACCCACATCTGACAAATCTTTTCTCAGTTCCTCAGCAGTCACACGGGGACTTTTCTCCACTCTACGCTTCAGGTAGCGCACAGCAGTCGAAGTCAGCATCTTTCTGCCATGGCCAGGTAGCGTTTCAACAGTGCCCTTTGCCTTGAATTTGCGAATGATGCTTCCTATGGTGTCTCTTGGTATGTTTAACATCTTTGCAATCTTCTTATAGCCATTGCCCTTCCTGTGAAGAGTAATCACCTCTTCTCTTGTCTTCCTGGACCATTCTCTTGACTTCACCAGTATTAGGCTTTATTGCTGCTCCCTGACATCCACAGGCGTTTTCAATACCTGATTGAAAACACTTCAATGAACCTCTGTTCTTCAGAGTGGTAGTCTTTAAGGGGTTGAATAATAGTGTCAATGAAGAATTCACAAAAGAAACATTTACTACTGTATTAAAAAAACCAATTGATGTCATTTTAGTTGCATATGGTTCTTTAAGAAGTCCTTGTAAGATTTCATTCTGAATACAATTACAAATGTACACTAAATTCCATAAAACCCTTTACAGCATTGGGGGGTTGAATAATTTTGAATACAACTGTGTGTATATATATATATATATATATACACACACACATATACACACACACACACACACACACACACATATATATATATATATATATATATATATATATATATATATATATATAACATACACACACACACAGTGCCTTGCGAAGGTATTCGGCCCCCTTGAACTTTGCGACCTTTTGCCACAATAATGAAGTGGAACGAAATTTATTGGATATTTCAAACTTTGTTAAATAAAAAACTGAAAAATTGGGCGTGCAAAATTATTCAGCCCCTTTACTTTCAGTGCAGCAAACTCTCTCCAGAAGTTCAGTGAGAATCTCTGAATGATCCAATGTTGACCCAAATGACTAATGATAAATAGAATCCACCTGTGTGTAATCAAGTCTCCGTATAAATGCACCTGCACTGTGATAGTCTCAGAGGTCCGTTTAAAGCGCAGAGATCATGAAGAACAAGGAACACACCAGGCAGGTCCGAGATACTGTTGTGGAAAAGTTTAAAGCCGGATTTGGATACAAAAAGATTTCCCAAGCTTTAAACATCCCA
>NC_138769.1:358554185-358606685 GCF_965119305.1 Pelophylax lessonae | reverse complement strand
TTCTACTTAAACAGAATATGAAAATAAACATGACATACTAAACCTACACTTAGTGCAGAAAATGCAGACCTTTCTAAAGCATTTTACATTTAAGAAAGGATAAAGAAAAAGTGAATCTTGAAAAAAAAAAAAAAAAAAAAGTAAAGCCTTATGTCTTAGTAAAAAAATATATTTTAAAAAGTTGGAATGCTCCATCAAAACGGGTGAAAGTTTGTCATTTATTGAAACATAACTCAAAAAATATAAGACGTAGTGTACAATATATTACATAACGCACTCTTAAGTGCAAATTCATTCAAGTATGAAAATCTTAAATCCCACAATCCCAGACAATCATGCACATTTATTGTCAAAGGAAGCCCCATTATACTGATGTCCTAGCACCAAGTACAGTTTTCTGCTGGGAAGATAAACCAAATATATTGTGAACACAGATAAGTACATTCATGAAATGTTACATCTAATTGCACAAAATGTCTACATGGTACCCCTCAAATGTATGAGCAAGCCTTCTGTTTTACTTTAAAGTCTCTCAAATTAATACTGGCAATATTTTAAGAGCAGGCATATTTCATGAGATGCCAACACACAGTTGATCAGTTTTTTTGCTAGAGAATAAGTCTATAAGAGGTGCTGTGAAGTCTGATCGCTCCAGAACAACAACAGGTTTTTGATAGAGCTGGTGTAGTTGTTTTAAAGCTAAGTCACCACAATCTGTCAATGCTTTATCTAACATTGTCCTTAAATTTTCCAACGTGGGTTCAGATGATGCAGTTTTACCCAAGGACAAACATATTTCACGCTCATTTCGCTCTTTACAGGCTCGTTTCCGATTCTGTAAAGAATTTCGACGTTTGCTTTTTTGTGGGAAATCCCATTCATCAGAATCTGATTCATCATCTTCATCTGAGTTCTTACTTTCCTGCAGAAACTTTAAAAAAGAGGATTCAAAGCCCATTGGCTTAAAGTTAGTTAGTCCAATGGCTGCTTGTACTGGATCTTGTGGATTGCATTTTGTTGAATCAAGCAAGTCCGATTCTGCAGGATCTTGTGGAGGAACTCCTTTATAGTTTTCCTCTTTATGACCTTTATAGAAACTGGAAATATTTTCTTTTCCACTAGACTTAGAAGTTCTATCCTCATTTCTCCTGTTAGGAGACCTCATGTCAGATTCATTAATGTTATTAGAGATTTTGTTATGATGCGGTGATGTGCCATAAAAGTCTCTATCCACAGAGCCATTTTTTTTTAGGTCACTATTAGAGGTTTTGTAAGAGTCACCTCTCTCATTTGATGTGCCAATATTACTACTACGCAAACTTAACCTGGTTATTTTATGATCCTGAAAGCGATCGCTGCTTTTAGGACTGCCTTCTGGTGAATTGAATTCTTCTCTGTCCTTAGAAAGGTTTTTTACACAGTAAACCAGTTCATGCAATTGATTGCTTACAAATACAGGATTTAGGTGATGTGTTAGCTTGTAATGCCGAATAATACTACTTTCTAACTTTACAACTGATGAACAGCCATGAACCATACACGGAAACTGTGTTGCATCTGTATTTTGCACACACATCTTTAATGCTTCTTTTCTGGTTTTAAATTCAACCTCCTCTTTTTTTCCAGCATTTTGAACCTTTACGCGCTTCCTTTTAAAAAATTGTTTGTGGTGCTTGGGTTTAATAAAGTTTTCATCCAATTGTTTTACTTTTTTCTTACGCTTTCTCCTACAATCATAAAGGTTGTATTTTCGGTGACGGGTCATAATGTGTCGTGAATAGTTTCTATGATCTGTGAACACAGCAGTGCAACCCTCTGCATCACAGTAAATTTCAGACTCCTCACTTTCACTTTCCTCACTAAATTTTACTTCATCTTCCTCTGTTTCAGATTGCAAGTAGTTTTCATTGTCAAAACCATCAATCTCCTTTTCTTCATTTTCACTATGATCATGAAATTCTTTGTAATGTTTGGTCAACGCTCTACCACAAATGAAGCTTTTTCTGCATTCTTCATATTTGCAAGTAAATATCATTCTACATTTATTCATCTCTATTTTGTTTTGCTCCTTGTCTTTTTCCAAGCATAAAGACTCCCTGTTATATTGATGTACAAGCTGGTAATGACGAACTAAGCCTTGCTGACTTGTAAAAGAAGCACTGCAAGATTTATGTATGCAGTAAAAAGGTTTGTGAAACCTTTTTAAGGCATAACATGACTTTTCTTTGTCCGTACTGTGCTTGGTTCCTCTCTCTTCTAGAGAAGCCAGATCATCAGGTCTTAAAGCACCAAAAGCATTACTACTGTCAGTCTCATCGGACAACGAATCTGCATAAGTCTCAGAAATAAAACCTTCTTGGACTGGAGATGTCCTGATATTACTGTGGCAGCTGATCTCATTTGTCAGAAGTTTTTCCCAGCAACCTGTGCGTCTTTGATGCTTAATGCGTGGCTTCATCTTTTTATCAAATTTCCTAACATTTCTTCTTGGTTTTTCCTTCCCTATGTGGTGATCATTCTTATAATGAAAGCGAAGCAGAGTTCGCCTTGTAAATCGTCTTTGGCAGATATGGCACTCAAAAGGTGAAAATTTTTTTTGGAACATGTTCAGTTTTAGAGCTTTTTCCTTTGTATAGTCATGTTTTTTACAATAATGCAATAAAAGGGCAGCTTTTGTGACAAAAGCGGACTTGCAGCCCTTATGCTCACAGAAAAATGGTTTGGAGGATAATTGAGAAAGATACTGGCTGAGGATCTTTTCTTGCTTCTTGTTGTTTCTTTTTTGTGTTACTGTAGAGCTATTGGAGGAATCAGCTACTGTTTCCTGAATACATGTATCCACATTTTTTAAATTGAGTTGTTTCAAACTAGTAAGAAGTTCAAACATTATGTCTTCTGATGTGGATGACTTTGTAAAGTCTTCAGATGTAGGAATCTCCTCTTCTTCACTTTTTATGTGAGCTTCATTTGGACTTGTAACATTACATAAACTTTCAGCTTCAAGTGGCTTTTCAAGCAGTTCTTCAACACATGAACTAGGTAGGCATTCCTGTTTGACAGGACTGGCTTGGTCACTCATTTTGCATGTGCTCATGTTAAGTTTTTCTGTATTAGTTTGATCTTTGCATTCATTTTTCAATGTGCAGTCTGGACCCATTCCATGATGCAAGCAGGGTTCTGTTTTGACTTGCTCAAGCTTTTCCTCATCCAGTTTTTCGGATTCAGGTTCTGTTTCCTTAGAAGACATTAGGTTTCTTTCAATAAGTGAAGGCCGGTAATTACATGAAGAATTATTTGGATCGCCAACTTCATTTTTTAGGTTTATGAAGAACTCTGTCCCATTGCCAAAGCTGTTCTCAGAATGTGCCACATGTGTTGCAATATGTTCCTGTAATTCAGTCTTACAATAATAAAATTTTTTGCACTGCGGAAAAGTGCATGTATATGCAGCATCTCGAAAATGCTGAGCTTCGTGATGGTACAGTAGTCCTAAGTCACTGAACACCAAGTGACAGCCTTCCAATTCACATTTGTATTGCAGTTCTAAGTGTGTATGTTTGTGATGAAGCAGTTCATTGACCGTTTTAAACCTTTCATTGCAGTCTATAGACACACACATAAATGGATGGGAACCAACATGAATTCTCATGTGCTGTCCTAAGTGAAAATTTGTAATAAAATGTCGACGACAAAAACCACATTTTTCCCTCATATTTTTCAAGTCTAAGTAATGTTTTGCATTTTCATCATTGTTTTGGTGTTCTGCTTTTAAATGTATGCTTAAATATTTGAACTGCTTAAAGACTCTTGAGCAGTCAGTTCCAGGACAAGGATAGACATCTCTATCTTGTACATTTTTGTCTCTTAATGCCCTGAATGAGATGTAACCTTTGGGGTTGGTTTCAGGTTCAGGGGACTTGGCAGATTCCCGTTTGTGAGTTTCTTTCTTTTTTGGTCGATGTCTCATTGGCATTTTCATATGATCCATTACGTGAGGAACAAACATTTCTTTCTTTCTGAATTTTTTTACGCACACAGGACATGTATAAATTCCATCTTCAAGGTGCATTTTAGCATGATGGAGTATTCGTGCCTCAATTACTTCTCTGTTGCAAATTACACAGTAAAACTTATACTGCAACCACCGCTTGTATCTTTCAGAAGACCCAACAGGTTTTTTCACTTTAACGTTTTCAGTTTCATTGGAAGTATATTCTTGAGTTTCTTCTGTCTGCTCAGCATGGTAATTAAAACTAGCCAAAGAAGCATCCAACAGATCAGGATCGTTAACTGAAGGTTCACCATAGCTCTCCTCTTCTGACTCAGAGCAATCTTGCCCAAGAATTTTAAGGCAGTGTCGCTTTAATGTCTTCCAATCCCAGAACTCTGGATCAAACAACCAATGACTTTTCAGGGCTAGAAGTAGTTCACAGCGTAGAGAGTTTGAAATAACACTAGATTCCTCAACATTCTTTTGATCAGGCTGAAGATAGAGCTCCTCCAAAATATTCAGTCCTTCAGTTGTTGGCTCAAACAAGAATTCTGTGAGCTGGCAGGCTCTTCTCACCTCCAAGTCTTGCGGTAAGAGACAAGCTATTGTTTTACAAACTGAAGTCTTTGTTGCATCAGTTTCATTTGAGGTGATCTGAAGTGCCCGAATGCAAAGCATAATTGAAACTGGAACACCTTCATCACCAGCCTAAAAAGAAAAGGAAACAAAACCATCAGTGAGTATTCACCTATTGCCAAAAAATCTGCATATCCTACAGTTTCTGCAATTTTTGTCTATTTGAAATAGTTTATATTAAGAAAAATGACTAGTTAAGACAATATAACCATTTTTATTAGCTTAAGATTTTTTTCTTTTAGATACCAAATTACAAGCAAATTTGCAAACACTCCCATCATGCCTATTGATGACACCATGGGGTTTATTTACTAAAGCTGGAGTGTTAAAAAATCAGGCTCATTTCTGCATAGAAACCATTCAGCTTCTAACCTCAGCTTGTTGAATTACGATTTGGCAATAAATTCTGGAAGCCGATTGGTTTCTATGTAATAATGAGCCTGATTTTTGCACTCTCCAGCTTTAGTAAATAAAGGCCTTTGTAACCAAACTTTCATTCCTCCAAACAGAAGTTTTGGAAGTGAAATAACTGGATTTTTGTCTTACCGTAAAATCCTTCTCTCTGAGGTTCACTGACAGACACAGCTTCAATCCTTCAGACCATTGGGTATTATACTGTCACTCTTCAGGAGTAGGACTAGGTGGAAACCTTTTTGGTAACACCTCTGGGGCAGCCCCAGAGGGTATACCATCACTTCCTGCTGTAAGACTTACAGTTTGTAACAAGCAGTGTCAAAAGAGAAAACAACAACCCCAAAAGAGGGGCGGGTGCTGTGTCGGTCAGTGAACCTTAGAGAAAAGAATTTTACGGTAAGACAAAAATCCAGTTTTCTTTTTCGTTCACTGACCCACACCGCTTCAATTTTTCAGACCATTGGGATGTCCAAAAGCAGTGTCAGCATGAGGGGTGGGAAAAAACACAGCAAACGCAGAATTCCCAACAAACAAATTTTATTTAATTATTTTTTTTTGCATTAATAAATGTAACACAAATAAGCACAATAAAGCACAATAGATATGCGGAGAAGACGATGGAGGGGTAGATGAGTAGGGAAGGTTACTAAGACAGGAACTTCCCATTTTCTCTTGCTCTTTTTTTTTTTTGTATATACCCTGACCCGGAAGATACGCTGGGAATATGAAATTGTTTGGTCAATGAATCCACCCAATTATGTGAACATGGAAAGAATTTCTGTGATAAGAGTGGGAAGAGGGGAGGAGGAGAAATCCTACCTCACATGATTAGAGGAGGGGTTTCTGGACTACCCCACCCCCCTCTTTTTTTTTTCTCCCCTGGGCAAAACAGCTTGATAGGCAGTTATTGAGTAGATTTGGGGGGGGGGGGTCCTAGTCCTCTTCCCTGTTGAGCTGTAAAGCTTGGCAATTATAATTACAGGATTATGAGGTAATTTTAGAGTAGTCAGGAGTATGCATACACATAGGACAGAGAGAGGAGCCGAGTCTGAGATCATGACTGATAGCGCTCTGTTACCGATGCCATGAGCGGACATTGTCAGAAGATACAGAAATGCACACACCTAGGGCCGTATAAATGTTCAGAGACCAGGCAGTCATAAATCATAGCTCAGACTCTACACCTCCTTGTACCAACAATAGAACAAGATTATCACGATATGTTAGGGGGTTTCCTTTTTTTTTTCAAAGTTCTGGAGAGTGTTGAGCTAGGTTATTACTGATATCCAGGGCTCAGTTTGAGAGACCCGCCCTCACTTCCTGTCCTGCTGACAATGGTTTTGCCGGACAGGAGATGGGGGAAAATCTGTAATGGGGATACAGATGGGAATCATATGTGAAAGGGGTTTTAGCCCCTCCCCTACTTTATTAGAGAAAGGGTTTTTTTTTCTTCTCTTTTTCGTTTTTTCTATCCTATGTATCTTGTATTACGGAACTGTTGATATATAGAATAAAGGGACGGTTTCTATATCAATAATCTGTGATCAGGCTAGGATTAACCGCCTATATAGGGGGGAAGAATAAGAGACTGATATGTTAATGTAATTAAGAACTGAGAGACCTTTGGGTCCAGCTGTCTAAATACTTAACAAATGACTGACTACACGATTATATGACCAAAAGGGTGGGGTTTTTTTTTTTTTTTTTGTTTTTTTAGATCAGTTAGCCTTATTGTGCAGAAACATGAAGGAGGGATCTGTGCGACCATTAGAGGGGTAATAATCCCCATCATCATGAGGCTCCCGTATATGCCCCTTAAAACCGTTTAATCATGGTGTGGATAATGAATGAAGGAAGGGGGATGGGAGATACAAAAGTTGGGAAATTAAGGTCTTGGGGCTCTGAGTAAGAATAAATATAATACATATGGAACTGAATAAGTATATACGCCGGTGGATTACAGACTATAGATAAATAAATGACAAATAACGAATTTTATCAATAAATGCAAAAGGACTCAATGTCCCAGAAAAACGAAAGGTTTTACTGAATGACCGAAAGAGACTTAAAATAGACATTGCTATGATACAGGAGACACACTTCCGAGAGGATAAATTACCTAGATTGGGAAACGCTTTTTTTCCGATAGCATATCATTCAACTAATCCAGAATCAAAATCAAAAGGTGTATCCATCCTTCTATCAAGGAATTTACCATGGAAATGTTTACAGATTTTGAGAGACCCAAACGGGCGTTATTTATATATAAAAGGGACTATTAGAGAAATTGTAATAACATTAGTTAATCTATATGCCCCTAACTCACAACAAGGTGGTTTTATTGAGAGGAGTTTGGATAAACTTAATGAATTCAGAGAAGGGCAGCTAATAGTGGGTGGTGATTTGAATATCCCCTTAATTCCAGCGGAAGATACGTCTCAGGGTATATCTTCAATACCACCGAAAGTACAAAAACAGTTTTCAAGAGCATTGCACAAAGGACAATTGATAGATATATGGCGTTTGATGCACCCAGGAGAATGGGATTACACATTTTACTCTGCTTTACATCAACAATATTCCCATATAGACTACTTTTTAATCCCCCACGGTCAATTACATGCAATAAAAGATACTGTGATAGGTTCAATAACTTGGTTAGATCATGCCCCAATTATTTAATACCTAACAAGAGACAAAAGGGGGGGGGGGGGACGACCTGGAGACTAAATGAAAATCTCCTACAGGATCAAGAGACTATGTCAGAGGCTGAAACAGAAATTAAATTTTTTTTCCAGACTAATACCACGGTGGACTCGGACCCCGATATGGGAAACGCATAAAGCAGTTATACGGGGCATTCTTATTAAACATGGGACAAGGATCAAAAAACAACGGACAAAACAATTAGATTCCTTATTACAATCCCTGTATGAATTAGAAGCAAAACATAAACATGCACCATCAACTGAAGGGAGGTCAGAACTTATTAAAGTGAGGAACAGTATTAATGAACTCCTATTCTTTAAAGCTAAAGCAATTATACAAAAAACCAAAAGAATTTTCTATGAAGCAGGAAATAAATGTGGGAAACTATTAGCCAAATCTTTAAAGGGATCAAGTACTGACTACATATATACCACACATAACAACAAATATGGGCCAGAAAGTTACCTATCCAAAACAAACAGTACAGGAATTCAAAAAATATTATGAATCTCTATATAACTTGCAAACCCCTAGAGTTTCACAATCTCACATGGAAGATTATTTACATACCTCCCAAATGCCTCAATTAACAGAAGAAGAGAGGGACATTCTAGAGTCAGCAATTACACCTGTAGAAGTAATGGAAGCTATAAAAAAACACTAAATAAAGTAGGGAAAGCTCCGGGGACCGGATGGATTTACCATTCAATATTATAAAAAATTGATACCATACTTGAAAAACTTTATGGTAGAAATGTTTAATGCATGGGGTATGGGGAATAGAATTCCTAAAGAAACCATACAAGCACATATATCAGTTATTCCTAAAGAAGGGAAGGATCCCACCTTCCGTTTTCATTATTAAATATTGATTTCAAAATCTTTACAAAGATATTAGCAATAAGACTTCAGAGATATTTGACGAAATTGATCCATTTGGATCAGGTGGGATTTGTCCCAACCCATGAAGCGCGGGATAACACGACCAAGTTGTTGAACCTATTACATATAGTACACCAAAATCAAACTCCATGTATATTTCTTAATACTGATACCGAAAAGGCATTTGATCGGGTCAGATGGGAATATATATTTGCAGTACTCCGCCATATAGGAATAGGAGAGAAAATGTTAAAATGGATAGCACAGAGCTATTCAACCCCCACAGCAAAGGTAAGGGTGAATGGAATATTATCAGAGGACTTTCCAATTACAAACAGAACGAGACAGGGATGTCCCCTATCACCCCTTTTGTTTGTACTATCACTCGAACCCTTCTTGTGCAGAGTACGAATTAATCCAGATCTCTCAGGAATTAAAGTGGGGAGGAATCAGTACAAATTATCCGCGTACGCAGACGACGTACTATTTTCAATTACGAACCCAATAATATAGTTACCTAATCTGTTACATGAATTAGAAGTATATGGGACTCAATCTAATATGAAAATAAATATTACCAGGTCTTAAACAATGGGAGTAGAGATACCAATATTATCTTTACAACACTTAAGAGCAAATTTTAAATTGAATTGGACAAAATCAGCTTTGAAATACCTGGGAACGTTGATTACACCTAAATTATCTCAATTATTTGCATATAATTTCAATCCCTTAATTAAATCAATACACCTATTGTTTCAGAAATGGAAAGGAGGAACACATTCATGGATCGGAAGATGCAATATAGTTAACATTAGTATATTACCAAAATTATTATATATCTTTCAAGCACTTCCTATATCTATTCCATCCCAGTACTTTAAGCAGATCGATACCTTGATAATGAATTTCATTTGGGAGTCCAAACACCCGAGATTTGGGAAAAAATATCTTACTAATCTTAAAATAAATGGAGGTCTAGCCGTCCCAGACATGCGTAAATATTATCAAGCGGTGCAATTGGGAAGATTGATTGATTGATTGGTGTTGAGAAAAATAAGCTTTGGCCAAACCTAGAACAGGCACAATATGAGATCCCTCTTAAAAGAGCCCCCTGGTGCTATGAGGTAATACCAACATCTATTAAAAAACATCCCATCATAGGAAATACAATTAAAATATGCGCATAAGTACTTGAACAGAATGGACTAAGAAAAAAAAAAAAACTCTTTACTATGTCCGGTGCTGGGAAATCCCCATTTGGTTACGGGGTACCAAGATAAAAAGTTTAAAAATTTACTAGAGATGGGAATCTTTCAGGTATCGGATTTCTTTTTAGAGGCCAGATGGGTAACCGATAGAGGAACTAATAGATACCTCAGGCCCTTTTTGCTTAGACCTATGGAGAGCATTTCAATTGCGCCATTTTCTAGGGACACTACAACTTCCCACACAAGAAGATCAAGAGTTAACACCTTATGAAAAATTATGTACACAAAACCGACCAGTGGACCATGTAATATCCAAATTATACTTCCTGCTAAAAACAATGGGAGAACGTGGCCAACTCCCTTTCCTGAAGGAATGGGAAAAAGAAATGGGTATTACCCTGTCTCTGGAATGGGAAAATCGAATAATCAAATCAATATTTTCAACTTCAATTTGTACTAAAATACAAGAATTGAATTATAAAGTATTGGCCAGATGGTATTATACCCCAGCAAGAATGAACAAAGTCTCGGCAGCAAATACTGATCGGTGCTGGAGGTGTGGAACAGAGAGGGGGACAATGTTTCATATTTTTTGGTCATGCTCCAAGTTAGAAACATTCTGGGAACAGATCTGGAATACAATTCAGAGAATTACGAAATATCAAATCCCTAAAGAACCAGCCCTTTTTTCTGTTGCATGCCTCCAGTACACCAATTCAAAATTAGAAACAATCCCACATCTGATAAATGCAGCTAAAATATGTATCCCTCTTAAGTGGAGAGACATAGATCCACCCAAGATAAATTTATGGATAAAAAAGGTTGAAGAAATAAATAAATTTGAGAACCTAGTACTGTCTCTGCTCGACAACAGTTAGATAAATATAATAAGAAATGGAAACAATGGAATGATTATGTTAACTCGGAGGAGTGTCAATCCTTAATCATAGAATAAGAAATATGATTAATATAGTGATGAGGTTCATATGGCCTCCATGGTTTAAGGGGAGGGGGGGTGGGTTTTTTTTTTGTGTTTTTTTGATTTGTTGTTTAGG
This sequence comes from Pelophylax lessonae, assembly GCF_965119305.1. Lineage (NCBI taxonomy): Eukaryota > Metazoa > Chordata > Amphibia > Anura > Ranidae > Pelophylax > Pelophylax lessonae. The sequence continues at coordinate 358,595,787 of NC_138769.1, read as the reverse complement.
TGGGAAGAAAATGAGGAGGAAAAAGGAGATTTGGGATCAGTTATAGTAAGTTAGCTGTAGAGCGAAATAATAAGTGTTCTTTTTTTTTGCTTTGTTTATGACTGGAAAAAAAATGAAAAAGGAATGAAAAAGTTAATAATGGTTTGGAATGTTAAAATTGTATATGTAACTGAACTAAATAAATAAAGATAAAATTTGAAAGAATTCCCAACAAGGCTAAACACATAGCCAACCAGGTAACAGGAGCTCAACTAGGAAAAACTGGAGCTCACCATCATAAACAATTTTCACCCTCAAGAAGTGGACGCCTGCAAAACTTTGTGACCAAACGCTGCATCCGAAGATGCAAGTACATCTACCTTTAAAACATTGTGAATGTGTGTACAGACGACCAAGTAGACGCCTTGCACATCTGATGACGGAAGGCCCAGGAGGCACTAAGCACCCTCGTAGAATGCGCTTTAACAGGGAAAGGAGGAACCTGACCCTTAATGGAGTAGGCCTGCACCACCGTCTGCCTGATTCACTTAGAAATGGTCGCAGCAGATGCGGCCTGTAGGAACAAACCAAGAATTGGATTTCCTAATCGGTTCAGTCACCGCCAGGTAAACCCAGATCGCCCGTACCACATCTAAGGCATGTAAGGCAATTTCCTTAGGATGTTTAGGCTCAGGACATAGGGACGGTAGCACAGTGTCTTCATTCAAGTGAAACCCTGAGACAACCTTAAGAAGGAACGCCTGACAGGGTCGTAACACCAATTTTTCCCTATGAATCACCAAGTAAGGTGACCGACAGGACAACGCAGCCAACTCCGACACGCGACGTGTGGAAGTAATAGCCACTAAGAAAACCACTTTCTGCTACAGCGTGAGCAGAGGATTTTCCCGAATATTTTCAAAATAAAAAATAACCAGGACCGCAAATCCCAGCAGAGAGCCAGGTCCTTACTCCTGAACTAGGCAGAAAAAAAATGGAAGCCCCACAGCAGGAAGTGATGGTATACACTCTGGGACTGCCCCAGAGACGTAACCAAAAAGGTTTCCGCCTAGTCCCAACTCCTAAAGAGTGACAGTATAATACCCAATGGTCTGAAGAATTGAAGCTGTGTCAGTGAACCTCAGAGAAAACTTTATTTTTGTAAGAACTTACCGTACAATTCTTTTCTCTGAGTCCTTTGACAGTCGCAGCCCGTTCAGTAATCCTTCACGAGTGGGTAATGCGCCTCTCTGCAGGAGTAGGCTAGGCAGTGAAAAGGTTAACAAAAAGCTTTACACATGACACACCTCTAGGGGGCTGTCCCTCAGCCATTACTCATCAGCCACTAGGTGCTGCTCTTCAGTTTCGTAGCAAGCAGTACAGGAAAATATTCAACCCCAAAAAATGGAGGGGCGGAGGCTGCGACTGTCAGAGGACTCAGAGAAAAGAATTTTACGGTAAGTTCTTACAAAAATTCTATTTTCTCTTATGTCCTCTAACAGTCGCAGCCTGTTCAGTAATCCTTCACGAGTGGGATGTCCCAAAGTAGTGTACGTGTGAGGGGTGGGAAGACTTAACTAAAAAAAAGGCAACGTGTCAACCAGGCCAGAGAAAAAAAAAAAACGGAGCCAACAGGGCAACAGAAGCTCAACAGGAGCCAACCCAGAACAAAAAATTACCCCGGAAAGAGACAACGCGTCTCTTCAAACCACCACGCTCAAAAGCTTGCGGCCAAAGGAAATATCCGAAGGATGCCATCACATCAAGTTTGTAGAATTTTGAGAAAGTGTGCACCCTTGGGGGAGCCAGATGACACACCCCTTGAACAAAGGTGCGAATCAAGGAATTAGTCGCCAAGGGACGCTGGAAGAAAATGGCTAAGGCCAACCTACTGACCTTCGCTCGCGTCCAGCGCCAAGTGCTGATCCACACCTTCCTGCAGGAAGGCCAAAACCCTCGCCACCGAAAAGGAGCGAGGATGAAAAACTTGCGACACACACCAGGCAATATACGCCTACCAAGGACAATTGTAAATCTCCCTGGAGGTAGCTTTCCGAGCCTTCAGCAAGGTAGGAATGACAGCATCCGAGAAGCCCATGTCTCTCAAAACCTGGCTATCAACAGCTATGCCGTTAAAGCCAGAGACTGGAAAGCAGAATGGAAGATCGGCCCTTGAGACAGCAGATCGCCTCTCAGCGGAAGCCGTCAGGGAGGCTCAATGACCATCCGTACTAGGTCTGCGTACCCAGGCCAAAAGGCCCTGTCTGGGGCCACCAGAATTACCAGCACACGTTCCTACGCTAAGCGGCGGAGGAACTTTGACAGCAATTGAATCGGAGGGAAGGCATAAAACAGCCGATACAGGTGCCAGGGCACCACCAACATGTCCGTGGCAAAACGCCAGAGGATCGCGGGTTCTCGCCACAAACCTTCCCACCTCTTTGAGACGGGACACGAACAGATCCACATCCGGAGTACCCCACCGGGCACACAGGAGGCGAAACACCTCCAGATGCAGGGACCATTCCCCCTGGTCCAAGGACTGGCGACTCAGATAGTGCGCCTGCCAGTTTCCCACCCCCGGAATGTGAACAGCAGAAATCGCTGGAACGTGCGTCTCAGCCCAAGACACTTCCTTGGCCACCCGGGCACACCTGATAGTACAGAGCTTTGGAGGCATTCTGCACATGCTTTTGCTAGAGTTTCTCTTTTCCTTGGGAGGGTGCATGTGATCAGCACAGGGTCAGGGGCCATGCAGCCTCATAGGACAGTCAGAAGAGAATGAAAACTCCTATTATAAGCTTTAACCAGTGCTCGGCTTGACACTGACATAACTCCCAAGACTGCTATGTACTGCTGATAAGAAAAAAATTGGATTTTTGTCATATTGTAAAATCCATTTCTCTGATGTACATTGACGGACACCGCTCCTGATTCATAACCATTGGGTTATACTGCCCCCTACACGAGCAGAAAAAAGTTTGGCTATGGGCAGTCCCAGGGGGTATACACCCACACCCTGCTTTAGGTACTCAGTTTGGTTACAAGCAGTGTCAGAAGAAAGCCAACTCAACAAAGGGATGGATGCTGTGTCCGTCAATGAACATCAGAGAAACTGATTTTACGTTAAGTCAAAAATCCCATTTTCTCATTCGTTCATTGATGCACAGCTCCCGATTCTTCTTAATCATTGGGACGTCCCAAAGCAGTGTCAAACATGAGGGGTGGAAATACAGCAGAAAAAAATTCCCAAGGCTAACCATAGCCAACCAGGTAACCCGGAGCTCAACCATAACAACTGGAGCTCACCTGGGGGAAAAAAAAAAAAAATACACCCTCAAAGAGGACAAAGTTCTCTAAACAGCAGCCTGCAAAACCTTGCGGCCAAAAGAAGCATCTGCAGATGCTAACACATCCACTTTATAAAATATTTAGTAAAAACGTGCACCGATGACAATGTGGCCGATTTGCAAACCTGCGTCACTGACGCCTGATGACGGAAGGCCCAGGAGGCACTGAGCGCCCTAGTAGAGTGCGCCTTGACAGGGAAATCCGTTAAGTAAGGTCAAGACCGGAGCCACTGAGATGGAGTGAGGAAGAACCCCAAGAGACTCACACCACGCAATGCAAGTCTTCCATGTACGATGGTAGATCTTCCTAGAGGTAGATTTCCTAGCTTTCAACAGTGTAGGAATCACTGACTCAGATAAACCCCTATTCCTTCAGCACCTGCCGTTCAACAGCCAAGCCGTCAAAGCCAGCGACTGTAAAGCAGGATGGACGATCGGTTCTTGGGACAGCAGATCCTCCCGAGAGGAAGCTACCAAGAAACATCAGTGACCAGCCGCACCATATCAGCATACCAAGCTTAGCGAGGCCAGTCCGGAGCAACTACGATGATCGGAATACCTTCTGCCTTGATCCTGCGTAGAAATCTTGGCAGAAGCTTGAGGGGGGAGGCATAAATCAGACGATACTGACCCTCACGGGGCCACCAGCGTGTCTGTGGCGTCCACCAGAGGATCCCTTGACCGAGCCACAAACCTCTGCACCTTTCTTTTGAGCTGAGACCCCAAAAGACCCACCTCGGGGGTTCCCCACTAGAGACAAAGCTGTTAAAAACTCCTCCGGATAAAGGAATTACTCTGTGATCCAACACCTGCCGACATAATCCGTCTGCCAATTTTCCACCCCGGGAATGTGTACGGCGGAGAGGGCTGGAACAAACTGTTCTGCCCACATTAGAATCCTGGCTAACTCCAGAGCCGCCAGGACACTTCTTGTGCCCCTTTGGTGATTGACATAAGCCACGGTCGTGGCATTATCCAATTGTATGCACACTTGACAACCCCTGAAGACTATCTGTCCAATGATCCAGATCCAGACAGTCTGATCCTTGGAAGTTCCAAGACATTGATTGTGAGTCTGGACTTTCCCAGCGCCCAGATCCCCTGAGCAGAATGCTTGCTGGACAGGCTGGCATCCGTGGTGACCACTGTCCAATACAAGGGGAAGGATTTTCCCAGCCGAAGCGCCGGAGAATGAAGCCACAAAACCAGGGACTACTTTGTGCCCCGACTCAGCCGGATCTGATTGTCCAGAGACTGCAGTCTTGTCCCATTTGGTCAGAATTTCCCTAGAAGGGACCTCGTATGGAACTGTGCAAATGGAACCGCCTCAAAAAGGTAGACACCATCAGGCACAGCACCCGCATTCAAGTTCGGAGGGATGACCATTTTTTGGACAGCAGGAGGCGAATACAGCCGAACTCCCGCAGAGTTTGTATTGTGATCTCCAGGTTCTCTACCAGAACAGAGGGAGATCATCCAAGTAGCCCAGTACCGTGATCCTCTGTTGGCATAGCAAAGCTAGCACCGGGGCTAACACTTTTGTGAGGAACAGAGGAGCAGGTGCAAGCCCAAAAGGTAATGCCACAAACTGATATTACTCCTCTCCCACAGCAAATGGTGGTGACTGGCACATATTGGAATGCGAAGGCAGGCATCTTTGATATCGATAGAGGCGAGGAAATCCTCCTGATGCAGGGATGCCACCACCGTTCGAATTAACTCCATTCTGAACTTCTGTACTCACACAAAGCAGTTTAGCACCTTGGGGTCCAGGAGTGGACGCACTTTGCCTTCCTTCCTGGTAACTTAACAGGTTTGAGTAAAAACTACGAAAACGTTCCGAGGTCGGTACTGGGACAATCAACCCATGAAAGAACAGGTCTTGCACCTCCCCAAATAGGCCATGTAAGCAGTCTAGGGACAGGCATAAGTTGGAAGGAAAAAACTTGCAGGGGGAAAAAAGTGGAACTTGATCTTGTAGCCAGACTGAATGACTTTGTAGACCCACTTGTCTTGTACTAGGGAAGTCCATGGGTCAGGAAACCAGCGAAAATGCCCCCCCCACCCCTGATATGGGTGAGGGCACACCTTCATGCAGAAGGAGCCTTGTCCCTGGGTCTGGAGAAGCCAGGTCTTGGCTTGCCAGACCAGGTTCATTTGGATCCTGCAGAAGAGGTTCTGAAAGGCTCCTTATGAGCTGAGAAGGAAGGCCCACATCTACGACGAGGTTCCTTGCCCTTAATTGCCTGCAGAAGATAAGTACTCGGTCCCCATGTGAGCTCTTTAACCACTTCCGGAAGATTTTACCCCCTTCCTGACCAGGGCCTATTTTACGATTCGGCACTGCGTGACTTTAACGGACAATTGCGCGGTCATGAGACGCTGTACCCAAATTAAATTGACATCCTCTTTTCAAATTTTTTTATATGAAATCCCCCCCCCCCCACTCCCCTCCGCACAATTGATCGTCTAGTCGCCGGCGGCGCACCCACTGGCCCCCATTGCCAGTTAGCGTCCTGCCCCCCCCATCCCAGGAAAGTGGCCAGAGTGCCCAAATAGCCCCAGCGTGGAGGGGAGGAGACTTGGCAAGGAGGGGGTGCCTGTGGGAAGGAGGGGAACCCGGGGGTCTGAGCATCCCAAGCAGGGGCCCATGTCCACCCCAAAACCCTCCAGGGGGAGAGGGGGGCAGCTACTTAACATACCAGGAACCAGGCCGGCACCCCTCCAGACAGAACCCCTCTATCGAAATGAGGGGGGCTGTCAGCCGGGAGGCTGAGACCCGGTCGTATGTGAACCTCGTAGGCCAGCCCCCTCCCAGTGGGGCTTTGTCGTGGCTGACCTAATGCGGAGCGGAGGTCTGAGCGTGCTCCCTGGCCAGACTGGGGTGACCACTGGATCTAGATTATCAAGCCCCTCGCCCAGTCCGGTAGTTGATAGTAGATCTCACAGGAAAAAATCCAGGAGAAAAAAAAATATCTAAACATTTTTGCCAGGACCAAAGATCCCAGCAAGGAAATCGGTCCTTACTACTGACTAGACAGAAAAAAAATTGAATGTCTATAACAGAAGGAGTATAACCCCCCCGATTGCCCATTGGTTTAGCCAAAATTATTTTCTGCCCAGTGTCCAACTCCTGTAGGGGGCAGTATAACCCAATGGCTATGAATATCAGGAGCTGTGTCCATCAATGAACGAAAGAGAAATATAGTTTCTCAGTGGCGCTGAGGAAAAAGGTGAGAAGCAAGGCATCCAACCTCCTAGCACACTAGCAGAAAGACTAAGGCATGGCGGTTAAGGGCAATGTTATACATGGGGCTTAACTTTTTCTGTCTACTGTGCTAACCTCCTGTAAGCAACAGACTATAACCCAAAATGTCTAAGAACTACTACATTCCCGGGTCCCTCAATAGACAATAAAGAAAAGATGACATTTTGCAAAATACACTTAGTTTTTATACCAATTAAATCAAAATTTATTGCAAAAGGATAACTTTCCACCTACCTCTGTATGAACAACTTTAATGAGGAAGAAGAGATGCTGACGTGTTTTGGCAATCACACCAAATTGCCTACATCTTTCCAGGAAAGTACTTAAACAGGGATCAATTCTTCGCTGAAGTTTACTCCAAAACAAAGTTAGCTCCCTGTGAAAATAAAAACCCATACTCAAATATCAAGCAATTAAAAGGAAAAACCACAAACCCATTTAAACCGTTTTCCAATTACAATTCAAGTTAAAATGTGTGTGTAACTCATCAGTGGTGTCTACCTCTAGCTATATGCAATGGCAAGGGTGTATGAAAATGGGAACAGTATATATTCAGCTGCCAGTAGAGTTTCTCTTTAAACATTACAGTGAACAGACACCACTTTTTAATTTGACAAATTAGAACACTTATTTGTATAAACAATAGCACATTACACTTTCTAGGATTTTATTAGGCCTCCAGTGTGTCTGATACATAGGAGAACATAGAAACCCCAGATGCCCAGTTCCTGAAATACGGTATCCCAAAAATCATTTAGACATATAGTAAGATGTATTATAGAGATAAGCTGCTCCTGAAGTAGCCTAGTTTAACCACTTCTGGACCGAAGGATTTTCCCCCTTAAAGACCATGCCACTTTTTTCAATTTGGCACTGCGTGACTTTAACTGACAATTGTGCAGTCATGCAATGCTGTACCCAAACTTAATTTACGTTCTTTTTTTCCACAAAAAGCTTTCTTTTGGTGGTATTTGATCACCTCTGCGCTTTTTACTCAATACTCAACTTTTGTCATATATTTATATTTAGGCCAAAATGTATTTAGCTACATGTCTTTGACCAAAAAAATCTCAATAAGCTTATTTTTATTGGTTTGCCCAAAAGTTGTAGCGTCTACAAACTATGGTGTATATACTGAAATTTACGCAGCTTTTACTTTGACTGCCGATCTCATTTATTGAAGTGCTAAAATGGCAGGGCAGTACCCCCCCCCCCCTCAAATTACCCCTTTTTGAAAAGTAGACATCCTTAGGAATTTCCTGAGAGGCATGTTGAGCCCATTGAATATTAAATTTTGTTGTCACAGGTGTTTGAAAAATGACAAAAAGAAAAAAAAAATGTTTTTTTACACAAAGTTGTCATTGAAATGATATATAGTGGAATTACATACCAAAATACATCCTGCTGCTTCTGAGTACAGGGATACCACATGTGTGAGACTTTTTGGGAGCAAAGCTGTGTACGGGACCCCAAAAACCAATCACCACCTTCAGAATTTCAAAGGGCGTAAATTGCTCTTTGCACTTTCTCACTATCATCACAGTTTCGGAGGCCCTGAAATTTGAAGATAGCACAAAACCCCCCAAATTACCCCATTTTGCAAAGTAGACATGCCAAGCTATTTTGCTGAGAGGCATGGTGAGTCCATAGAATATTTTATATTTTGCCACAAGTTTTTGGAAAATCATTTTATTTTCTTTTTTTTTTTTTTTACACAAAGTTGTCACTAAATGATATTTTGCTCACACATGCCATGGGTATATGTGAAATGACACCCCAAAATACATTCTGCTGCTTTTCCTGAGTATGGGGATACCCCATGTGTGAGACACTTTGGCAGTCTAGCCGCGTACAGGACCTCTAAAACCAATCACCGCCTTCAGGCTTTCCAAGGGCGTAAATTGTTGATTTCACTCCTCACTACCTATCACAGTTTCAGAGGCCATGAAATGCCAACAAAGCACAACCCCCCCCCCCCCCCCCCAAAATGACCCCTTTTCGGAAAGTTGACACCCTAAGCTATTTGCTGAGAGGCATGTTGAGTGTTTTGCAGATCTCACTTTTTGCCACAAAGTTTTGAAATTTGAAAAAAGAGGGGAAAAAAAAAAATTGTAACACTTACCGTAAAATGGTTTTCTCCGAGTCCTCCGACAGTTGCCGCCCGTTCATACAGCCTTCACTAGTGGGTAATGGTACCCTCTACAGGAGCAAGCTAGGCAGTTAGAAAGGTTAATAAAAACCTTTCTATACTTAAGACACACCTCTAGGTAGCCGACCCCAGACATTATCCTGATCCAGTTACCACTGGTCCTCTGTAGCAAGCAGTACCGGAAGGCAATAACCCCCAGATCCAAGAATCAGAGGGGCGGGGTGGCGACTGTCACAGGACTCAGAGAAAATAATTTTACGATAAGTTCTTACAAAAATTCTATTTTCTCTTACGTCCTCAGAGTCGCCGCCCGTTCATACAGCCTTCATTAGTGGGACGTCCCAAAGCAGTGCACGTGTGAGGGGTAGGAAGACGCATCCTACTGAAAAGGTAACGAAACAACCAAAAAATCACACCAGGAAGAGACCGAAAAAAAACATCTCTCTTCAAACAACCGCCGCACTCAAAACCTTGCAGCCAAAGGAAGCATCCGAGGATACCAGTACACTAATTCCGTAGAATTTTGTGAAAGTGTGCACAGACGACCAGGTCGCTGCCTTGCACACCTGAGCCACAGAAGCCTGATGGCGAAAAAACTGAATTTTTGTAAAATCTTACCGTAAATTTCCTTTCTCTGAGTCCTCCGACAGTCGCCACCCACTCATTCAGTCTTCACCAATGGTTATTGACCTCTTATCCATAGGAGCAAGCTAGGCATAAGACATGTTAAAGACAAAGTAATCTACATAGACACACCTATGGGGGCTGTCCCACTGGTCCAATACCCCCCTGCTATCAGCATTCCCAACTCAGTTTGGTAGCAAGCAGTTAAAGTCCACAAGAACCCCAAAAGAGGGGCGGGGGCGGGGACTGTCGGGAGAACTCAGAGAAAGGAATTTTACGGTAAGATTTTACAAAAATTCTGTTTTCTCTTACGTCCTCCAACAGTCGCCGCCCACTCATTCAGTCTTCGCCAATGGGATGTCCCAAAGCAGTGCAGACATGAGGGGTGGGAAATGTAACCGTCATAAAGGCAACGCAGCACCCTCGTCAGAGAAAGGAACCTTACGTGAACAGAAAGGTAATCCTCTGGGTAACAAAAGGCTCAACCGGAGCAACAACCCAGGAATAAAATAGCCAAAGGGAGAGAAAACAACAATCCACAACAGACAGGGAAAGGCAACGACCTGACCCCATCAAGGCACCGCCACACACAGAACTTTGCGGCCAAAGGAGGCATCTGCTGATGCCAAAACATCAAGTTTGTAGAATTTTGAGAAGGTGTGCAAGGATGACCAAGTTGCAGCCTTGCACACCTGGGCCACCGAAGCCTGATGCCGGAAGGCCCAGGACGCACTCACTGCCCTGGTAGTATGCGCCTTGACAGGGAATGGAGCAACCCGTTCCTTAATCGAATAGGCCTGTACAATCGTCTGTCTGATCCATTTTGAAATGGTCGCCGCAGATGCAGCCATACCCTTCCGAGGTCCCTCGGAAAGGACAAAAAGAGAATCCGACTTCCTGAAGGATTCAGTAGACGACAGGTACACCCTGATCGCCGGACCACATCCAGGGAGTGCAGAGCAAACTCCTTAGGATGTTTATGATTCGCACACAGCGAAGGCAAGACAATATCTTCGTTAAGGTGGAAATCCGAAACCACCTTGGGATGAAAAGATTGGTTAGGTCGCAAGACCACCTTATCCCTATGAACCACCAGGTAAGGGGAGCGGCAGGACAGGGCCGTCAACTCCCACACTCTGCGAGCAGATATGATCGCCACCAGAAAGGCAACCTTTCGTGACAGCACAGGCAGAGGAATCTCCATGATGTTTTCAAAGGGGGGACGTTGCAAAAACGGACAGGACCAAGTTAAGGTCCCAAGGAGGTAAAGGCGCCCTCCTAGGAGGAGCCAAATGACAAAGAGTTCGACTCCAAAAGGCTTTGGAAAAGAATGGCCAGTGCCGACAACTGACCTTTAATCGTGGTCAGCGCAAGACGCTGGTCCACACCAGATTGTAGGAAGGCCAGCACCCTCGCCACCGAAAAGGAGCGAGGATGGAGGCCCCTGGTCTCACACCAGGCAAAATAAGCCTTCCAGGTACGGTAATAAATCTTAATGGATGAAGCCTTCCTAGCCTTGAGTAGGGTAGGAATGATCGCTGCAGAGAGACCTCGATCTCTCAGGACCTGGTTTTCAACAGCCACGCCATTAAAGCCAGCGACTGTAAAGCAGGATGGAATATCGACCCCTGAGACAGCAGATCGTCCCGTAACGGGAGCCGCCAGGGAGGCTCGACCACCAGTTGCATGATGTCCGCGTACCAAGACCGGCGCAGCCAGTCCGGGGCCACCAGAATCACCAACTTCGGTTCCGAGACCAACCTGCGAAGGAACCTGGACAACAACTGAATCGGAGGGAAGGCATAAATCAGACGATACTGATTCCAAGGCACCACCAGCGCATCTGAGGCGTCTGCCAGAGGATCGCGTGTTCTTGCCACAAACCTTCCCACCTTGTTGTTTAGCCGGGACGCGAACAGATCCACATCTGGGGATCCCCATCTCGCACACAACATCTGAAACACCTCCGGGTGCAGGGACCATTCCCCCTGGTCCAGGGTCTGGCGGCTCAGATAATCGGCCTGCCAATTCTCCACACTGGGAATGTGAACTGCTGAAATCGCCGTGACATGCGTCTCGGCCCAAGCCAGAATTCTGGTCACTTCCAGAGCCGCCCGGGCACTCCTGGTGCCCCCTTGGTGATTGTCCGTCTGTTCCCGGACGGGGCGGCCCTGAAGACTATCTTACCAATGGAGCAGGCACAGCCTGATCGCTCGCAATTCCAAGATGTTTATCGGTTGGGAGGATTCCTCCGACCAAGTGCCCTAGGCAGACAGTGTGCCCAGAACGCCACCCCCAGCCTGACAGGCAGGCATCCGTGGTAAGCACCGTCCACAACAACGGCCGGAAGAACTTTCCCTCCGCTATGGCCGGAGACTGGAGCCACCACAGAAGATCCTCTCTGGTTGGGAGGCTCAAAGACACCCTCAGATCCAAGGACTGAGGCAGTCTGTCCCACTTGGCCAGTATCTCCGCCTGGAGAGACCGTGTGTGAAACTGTGCAAACGGTATCGCCTCGAAGGCTGACACCATCAACCCCAGGGACCGCATACAGGTCCTGAGCGACGAGGACTCGTTGTCCCTGAGGGACCTGACTTCGTCCTGCAGAGTCCGGAGCTTGTCCTCCGGCAGAAACACCTTTGCTTGGGCGGAGTCCAGGACCATCCCCAAGTAGGGGAGACGAACCGAAGGAGACCAGGTCGACTTCTGAACATTGATGGTCCACCCGAACTCCTGGAGCGTCGGAACCATAGTGGACAGATCGCGCAGCAGGCTCTGACTGGCACTCGACCTTAACAGGAGATCGTCCAGATATCCCAAAATCGCAATTCCCTGCGCCCGTAACAGGGCCAAGACCGGGGCCAGTACTTTGGTAAACACCCTTGGAGCCGAAGCGAGACTGAAAGGTAACGCCACAAACTGATAGTGGTTCTCCGCAATTGTGAATCGGAGGTACCTCGAATATGGGGATGTGTAAATACGCATCCTGGAGGTCGATGGAAGCCAGGAAATCTCCTGGGCTCAGGGAGGCTAGCACCGAGCAGAGGGATTCCATGATGCGGAACTTTTGAACGCGCACGAAACGGTTCAGAGCTTTCAAGTCCAGAATTGGACGCACTTTGTCCTCCTTTCTGGGCACAGTGAACATATTCGAATAGAACCCCCGAAATCTGTCCCGGTGCAGCACCGGGACTATCACTCCTTGGGCGAGCAGATCCTGAACCGCCCGATGAAGATCTTGCAAACGATCCGGGGTCAAATGAAGATTTGAGGGAAAGAACCTGTCCGCTGGCCGTGAAAGGAATTCGATCTTGTAACCTGATCGAATGATTTCCTGAACCCACCTGTCCGGAATCCGGAGTAGCCAAGGTTCAAGAAAACCGCGCAGACGTCTTTTGACTTGCCCGCCCAAGGCTTTCTCTGGCCGCCATGGCCTTTAAAGGGTTTCCCCTTATCCTGTGCTTTGAAAGCACGAAAGGACCCCTGGTTCGGTTTAAAGGAAGGGCTTCCCCCCAAAAGACGAATCCCCGCATAAGGGATGTCAGACATCGTCTTCCTGGAAGTCTGGTCAGCCGACCAGCTCTTCAGCCAAATCAAGCAACGGTTAAGCACCGCGACACCAGACAGGCGTGCGGTTAAAGGGGCCTCATCTAAGGCCGCATCACACAGGTACATAACCGCCTGACCAATCTGGTCCACCATCTCCAAAGTAGTAGGGGGGGCAGAGTCAGCAACGAGGGTGCGTCTTAACACCTTGGTCCAATCTGCCACCGCCTGAGACACCATGACGGAGGTGAAAATAGGTTTCAGCATGGAACCCGCCACCATATAGGCGTGGCGGGCGAGTGATTCCAACCGCCTATCCGTAGGGTCCCTGAACACCAGAGAATCCTCGGTGGGTACCAGAGTGGCCCTGTTCAGTGTGGTCCACCTTAGGAGCCACAGACCAGCGCAAAACCGTAGGAGACGCAAAGGGGTAACGAAGTTGAAACCGTTTTGGCACCACAAAATTGCGCTTCAAATTGCGCCATTGGTCATTCACTGTCTCGTGAAACTCAGCGGGGCAAGGAAACACCTGCGCCGCTTTATGGGATCTGCGGGTCCCAAAAGAGGATCGCTTCCCCGGAGGATTGGGCTTATCCTCTAAATGTAGGGTCTCTTTAACAGCAGTAATCAGCGCAGCCATAGCAGCGCATTCTCTGTCCGACCCGGGGGGGGGGGGGGGAATCATCCCCCTCCTCCCCTTCAGACTGGGAGGAATGGGACCACTCAAGGGGCACACTATCTACGGCAACCATGTCAGATTCAGAATCAGAAGAGTGAGAAAACCTAGGCCTTTTCCTAGAATCCCGTTCAGCCATCAAAAGATCCACCTTGGACGCTAAAGTCGCAAGTGCAGCAGTAAGTGTACAAGATTCAGAGGAGCCTGAATCCTCCACCAAAGCTGGGGAAAATTTGCTGTCCTGGACTCCATCATAAAATTTTTTTTATGGTGCTGGCCCTTTAAAAACGCATGGCGATCCCACCGCAGTACACCGCTATGAAGAATAACACAGAAGACCACCTCAGGCAGGAATAAGCTGATAGCCAGAGAAATTCCCCACAAAAAACAGCAAAGACAGACCCCCACAAGTGTTACCACACTTGTCTGAAGATCTCCTCTGCATGAAAGAGGAAGTGATGTCACACAGCATGAGGCTGAACTGGATTCAGGCTAAGGGAAAATGGTTGCCTATAGAAAGTAATGGGAGGCTCCGGGAAAATGGCCGCCGACATGTGCACAGCTGAAAACACATTGTCACACACACAAGATGGCGCTGGAAGGCGCCAAAACTCACTACATACATCGCTGCAGCGACCATAGTGAAGCCAAGCGGCTGCCCATACAAAAAATGGCGGACCCGCGGTTTTTAACCCTGCAGCGGCCGCCGCACATATCTGCACCCAAACATACACAAAACCAGTATCTCTTAGGATAGGGACCCCCACAACCCCCCCCCCCCCATATCGTCCCAGATGCGATAGAGCCCCCGCAGGGACCGGAGTAAGGGAGCCCCAAACGCACAGACATGAGGGGATACCACAGACACATGAGACTGCTATCCCCATACAGAGGCCCCACACAGAATGTACTTACCGTACCCGATGGCGTGGGCGCGCCTCTCATCGATGGGAAGCCTCCCACCCCAGGTGTTGGGGGTGCCGTCAGCCAAAAACGCAGGACACCAGCAACGCACGGAACCGCGGTAGAGCCGTCCAAGCGAGGTGGCCACCTCGCGGGCTTTCATCCCTGAGGGCAGGGACAGGTCGTTTGCGAGGCCAGGGCGTACGCATAGCCCGCTAAACGCTCGATGGCAGGCTGGGATTCCATAAGGCCCTCTGTCCTGGAACACCAGGACGACCAGTGCGACTCCCAGCTCCGCAACGCCATCGTCATCCGAAGATCCGACTAACTAAACACTGACAAATAAACAGCTAGTAGTGCAAAGAAAAAAACACATTGCAGAAAATAAAATCATAAAATAGAAGAAAAGGCTGAGACCGTAGCCCCAGCACAGGGAAGCCCATCTTACTCCTTAACTAGGCAGAAGACAAACTGAGTTGGGAATGCTGATAGCAGGGGGGTATTGGACCAGTGGGACAGCCCCCATAGGTGTGTCTTTGTAGATTACTTTGTTTTTAACAAGTCTTATGCCTAGCTTGCTCCTATGAATAAGAGGTCAATACCCATTGGTGAAGATTGAATGAGTGGGCGGCGACTGTCGGAGGACGTAAGAGAAAGCCCAAGAGGCACTGACGGCTCTAGTAGAATTTGCCTTTACAGGTAAGAGAGGAACCTGACCCTTGATTGAATAGGCTTGAACAATCGTCTGTCTGATCCATTTAGAAATGGTTGCCGCGGACGCAGCCGAAAAATCTTTCGAGGTCCCTCAGGATGGACAAACAGGGAATTGATCACTTTAATGAAAGGACTTTATTTATTTAAATTGATTCACACACTTGCATATATTTATAGCACTATTTGCACATTATAAATATCAACGTTTTAGATTATTTGTATATATGCTAGCGCTGTTTTAATTTTGTTTATACTACCTAAGTTTTTTACTTAAACAGCAGCTGCAACACATTTTGATTATACATTTTTATTTTATAACCTTTATTTATTCTTTGGTAAAGAGCGCAGGTTTAAATTAATAATTTTTATAATAAACAGGGAATCAGAGAACCTAAAAGACTCCGTGGCGGACAGGTAAACCCTGAGCGCCCGAACTACCTCCAAGGAATGCAAGGCAAATTCCTTGGAAAGCTTGGGCTTCGCACAAAGCGAAGGCAGAACAATAACCTTATGGAGGTGGAAAGCAGATACAACCGTGGGGAGAAAAGTTTGACTGGGTTGCAAGACCACTGAATCCCTATGAACAGCAGATAAGTTGAGCAAGTTGAGCAGCAAGACAGAGCCGCCAAGTCAGATACTCTGCAAATAGAGACGATAGTCACCAGAAAAGCAACTTTCTGGGACAACACAGGTGGAGGAATGTCTCTGATGTTCTCAAAAGGGAGGCCGTTGCAAAAAACGGACAAAACCAGATTCAGGTCCCAGGGAGGCAAGGGAGCCTACATCGGGGGAGCCAGATGCTGCACTCCTGAAATAAAGGTGCAAATCAAGGAAAAAAGTGTCGCTAAAATGACGTTGGAAAAGAAATGGCCAAGGCCAACAACTGACCTTTGAGTGTGGTTAGCGCCAGGCGCTGATCCACACC
Source organism: Pelophylax lessonae (assembly GCF_965119305.1). Classification (NCBI taxonomy): domain Eukaryota; kingdom Metazoa; phylum Chordata; class Amphibia; order Anura; family Ranidae; genus Pelophylax; species Pelophylax lessonae. The sequence continues at coordinate 358,579,653 of NC_138769.1, read as the reverse complement.
TTCCTGCAGGAAGGCTAAAACCCCCGCCACCGAAAAGGAGCAGAGTCCGAAAATCATGTGACTCGTATCAGGCAACATACACCATCCAGGTGCGATGATACATTTTTCTAGAGGTAGCTTTCCGAGCCTTCAATAAGGCCAGAAGGATAGCATTAGGTAAGCCTCCGCCCTTCAAGAATAGGCTTTTAACAGTCACGCCGTAAAAACCAGAGACAGCAAGACAGGATGGAAAATTGGCCCTTGAGACAGAGCGTCGCACAGCGGAAGCCGCCAGGGAGGCTCGACGACCATCTGCAAGATGTCTGCCTACCAAGACCGGCGCACGGCCAGTCTGGGGCCACCAGAATGACTTGAATCCGTTTCCGACGCCCACCCGCAGAGGAACCCGGATAACAGCTGAAATCGGAGGGAAGGCATAAAGCAGCCGATACTGGTGCCAAGGCACCACTAACGTGTCCGTGGCGTCCGCCAGAGGATCGCGGGTTCCGGCCACGAACCTTCCCACCTTTAGGTTGAGATTGGATGAGAAAGATCTACGTCCGGAGACCCTCACCGGGCACACAGGAGGCAAAAAACCTCTGGATGCAGGGACCATTCCCCCTGGTCCAGGGTCTGGCGACACAGATAGTCCGCCTCGCCTGCCAGTTGTCTACACCCGGAATGTGGACTGCCAAAATCACTGGAACGTGCGGCTTGGCCCAAGATAGAATCTCGGCCACTTCTCTGGCCACTTGGGCACTCTTTGTGCCCCCTTGGATTGAAGTACACCACAGCCGTGGTGTTGTCCATCTGTACCCAAACCGGGCAACCCTGAAGCCTAGTTGACCAACGGAACAAGCATAGCTTGATTGCACGGAGCTCAAAAAACGTTTATCGTCAAGGAAGCCTCCTCCGCCAACCACGTCCCCTGGGCACAAAGCGTGCCCAGAACTCCACCCCAGCCAGTCAGGCTGGCAGCCGTGGTGATCACCGTCCACAGCAAAGGCCGGAAGGACTTGCCTTGTGTCAGAGTTGGTGACAGGGGCCACCACAAAAGAACCGATCTTGTGAGGTGGCTCAGAGAAAACCTCCTGTCCAACGACTGAGGCGTTCTGTCCCACCTGACAAGAAAGTCTGCTTGCAGAGTTCCCCGTGTGAAACTGAGCAAAAGGGATAGCCTCGAAAGCTGAAACCATCAGACCCAGCAACCGCATACAGGCCCGCAGAGAAGAGAGATTGTAGTCCCCGAGGGACCTGAGCTCGCCCTGCAAGGTCCGGAGCTTATCCTACGGAAGAAACACTTCGCCGGAGCGGAGTCCAGTATCATCCCCAGGTACGGGAGGCGAACCGAAGGAGGCAGAGACGACTGCAGGAAGTTGACGGTCCACCCGAATGCCTGGAGTGCCTCAACCGAACGACAGATTGCTCACCAGAGTGGCACATGAGCACGACCTTAATAGGAGGTTGTCCAGATAATGGAGGACCACAATCCCCTTAAAAACGCAGTGGAGCCAGGACTTGAGCCAAAAACCTAGTGAACGCCCTGGGAGCCAAAGCGAGGCCGAAGGGCAACGCCACACACTGATAATGCTCCTCTGCCACCGCGAAGGTACCGTTGGTGACCCTCGCAGATAGGTATGTGCAGATACACATCCTGCAAGTCGATGGAGGCCAGAAAATCCCCCGGACTCAACAAAGCCACCACCAACCGGATGGATTGCATCCTGAACTTTAGTACCCTTACAAAAAGGTAGAGACTTTTAGGTCCAGAATCAGACGCACAGATTAAATGAAAAACAGTGAAACCTGTCCCGAGCAGGGACTGGCACAATGACCCCAAGAGCAAGAAGATCTTGAACCGCCCCCAGCGGGAGTCAGATGGAGATGTGATGGAAAACAACCTGTATGTGGGGCGTATACAGCCCTGTATGCACCCTGAATGAATCAGTTTGTGAACCCACCTGTCCCGGATTCGGTACAACCAGGGTTCCTGAAAATAATGCAGACATTCCCCCACCCCTGAAAAGGCAGGCAGAGGCGGACTGTGCCTCCGAACCAGCCCAACCGCCCTTGGTCTTACCTGACCAGTGCTTCTCGTTACCACCTGGGGACTTGAAGGACTTCCCTCTTTCCTGTGCCCCGATGGAACGAAATGACCCACGATGAGCCGTAAAGGGAGGGCCACCTTAGAGGCCTGGGGCAAAAGAGCACACTTGCCCCCCCCATAAGCCCTTAGAGCAACTCATCTACAGTGTCCCCAGACAGTCGATTACCCACATAAGGGGCATCAGACACAGTCCTTTTGGGAGCGTGGTCACAATGCGGCAGATCGCAACCCCTGACCCCAGACAGCCGTGTGACCAAAGGGGCCTAGTCTAGGGCTGCGGCACACAGGGACATCACGGCCTGGGTCATTTGATCCACCATGTCCAGGGCAGCCGGTGACACCAACTTCGCCACTTACTTACAGCTTGGGAAACCATCCCCCGAAGCGAAAACAGGTGTGAGCAGGGAGCCCGCCACCAATTAGATATGGCGGGAAGGCGTCTCCCACGCCTATCTGCCGGATACTGAAAACACAGGGGAGTCCTCCACGGCATTTAAGTGGATTTACAGTCTAGAAACAGTGTGGTCCACAGTAGGAGACACCGTCTAACGGCTATCAACAGGATCTGAAAACGGATAACGGTATGAAAACTGCTTAGGTACCGTCAGCATATGCTTAATGCGACGCCACTGGTCGTTTACGGGTTTGTGAAAACCTGACTTTACTTCCAGGCTGTGCGGGGCCCAAAGGAAGCCGGCTTACCCGACAGGGAGGGCTCAACATCAAGATGTAAAGTCTCCTTAATGGAGCTAAGGAGTGTATCAACCGCAGCACGTTCCCGCACCGCGATGGAGGAGACAACTCTCCCCCACCATCCGAATGGACTGGGACCCCCTCAGGGGGGACGTTGTCTGTGGCAACCAATAACGGGCTCTGAGTCAGAAAACTGCAAGGGCATAGGCAGTGTATAAGTGCGTTCAGACAGCAGCAGAACAACGTTGGATGCCAAAGTCACAAGAGCAGCATTAAAAGGGGCCATGGAAGAGGATTCAAGAGTACCTGAAGCCACAACCAGGTCTGTGGGGAAATTGTTATCCTGGGAGTCCATTATAGCAATTTAAAATCAATGGAATGCCGGCCCTTTAAAACGACGGTTCCCACGGACCCCCACCGCAACTTGCACTTGGAGCCCAGAGAAGGCAATAGCCACCAGATAACAGAATTTTTGTAAAATCTTACCGTAAAATTCCTTTCTCCGAGTCCTCCAACAGTCGCCACCACCTCTAAGTCATCACTATTGGGTATTGACTTCCGCTCCACAGGAGTAGCTAGGCATAAGACTTAGTCAAAAGAACAAAGCATTTAGCATAGACACACCCATGGGGCCTGTCCCACTGGTCAATACCCCCTGCAGTGATCCCTCCCAACTGAGTTTGGTAGAATAGCAATAGGTGTACAAGAAAAAACCTCAAAAGAGGGGCGGGGGCGGCGACTGTCGGGAGGACTCAGAGAAAATGAATTTTACGGTAAGATTTTACAAAAATTCAGTTTTCTCTTACGTTCTCCGACAGTGGCCGCCACCTCTAAGTCATCTTAGAGAATGTAGACATGAGGGGTGGGAGACGCAACCGCAGAAAAGGCAACAAAGTACCCACATCAGAGAAAGGAATCTTACACGCACAGTAAGAGAACCTTCTGGGCAATAGAAAAGGCTCAACAGGAGCAACCCAGGAAAAACAAATATTCAGGGGATAAACACCCCAACAGCCAGGGACCCCCAAAACAACAAGGGTCCCCTATGGCACTGCCGCACTGAGAAATTTGCGGCCAAAGGAGGCATCAGCTGATGCCAGAACATCCACCTTATAGAATTTGGAAAAGGTGTGCACCGACGACCAAGTCGCAGCCTTGCACACCTGGGCCACCGAGGCCTGATGCCGGTAGGCCCACGACGTATCTGGTTAAGACGATCTGGTAGAGTGCGCCTTAACAGGGAAGGGTGGAACCCGCTCCTTCAAAGCATAGGCCTGTTCAATGGTCTGTCTGATCCATTTGGCAATGGACGCCGCAGACGCGGCCATGCCCTTCCGAGGTCCCTCAGGAAGGACAAAGAGGGAATCCGATTTCCGAAAGGACTCAGTGGACGACAGGTATACCTTAATCGCCCTGACAACATCCAAGGAATGCAATGCAACCTCCTTAGGATGCTTGGGCTTCGCAGACGGAAGGCAAAACAATGTCCTCATTAAGGTGAAATTCAGAGACCACCTTAGGGAGAAAAGACGAATAAGGTCGCAAGACCACCTTATCCTTGTGAACCGCCAAATAAGGAGAGCGGCAAGACCACGCCGCCAATTCCGACACCCTTCGAGCCGAAGTGATCGCCACTAGAAAGGCAACCTTCTTAGACAGCAGAGGCAAAGATATCTCCCGGATGTTTTCAAAAGGAGAACGCTGTAACGCGGACAGAACCAAGTTCAAGTCCCATGGAGGCAAAGGCTCCCTCCGGGGAAGAGCCAAATGTCGCACACCTTGAATAAAGGTGCGAATTAAAGAGACGCCACAGGGCGTTGAAAAAGAACAGCCAGTGCAGAAACCTGGCCCTTAATCGTGGCCAGCGCCAAGCGCTGGTCCACACCAGTCTGAAGGAAAGCCAACACTCTCGTCACCGAGTATGAGCGAGGGGAGAACCCCCTGGACTCACACCAGGCAAAATAAGCTTTCCAGGTATGGTAATAGATTTTACCAGATGAGGCTTTCCTAGCCTTGATAAGAGTAGGAATGACCTCTGAGGAGAGACCCCTGTCTCTCAGGACCTGGCTTTCAACAGCCAGGCCGTTAAAGCCAGCGACTGTAAAGCAGGATGGAAGATCAGTCCCTGAGACAGTAGATCTTCTCGCATTGGCAGCCGCCAAGGAGGCTCGACCGCCAGGTGAACAACGTCGGCATACCAGGACTAACGTGCCCAGTCCGGCGCCACTAGAATCACCAAGTTCGGTTCCAAGGCTAACCTGCGAAGGAACCTGGACAACAACTGAATCGGAGGAAAGGCCTACATCAGACGATACTGATGCCAAGGGGCCACCAACGCATCCGAGACGTCCGCCCGCGGATCGCGCGTTCTTGCCACAAATCTTTCCACCTTGTGATTTAGCTGAGACGCGAACAGATCCACGTCTGGGGATCCCCACTTCACACACAGCATTTGGAAGACCTCAGGGTGTAGGGACCATTCCCCCTGGTCCAGGGTCTGGCGGCTCAGATAGTCGGCCTGCCAATTCACATCCGGAATATGAACTGCTGAAATTGCCGGGACAAGACAGAATGTCGGTCACCTCCCGGGCACTCCTGGTGCCCCCTTGGTGGTTGATGTAAGCCACCGCGGTAGCATTGTCCGTCTGTACCCGAACAGGACGGCCCCGAAGTCGATCCGACCACTGGAAGAGAGTTTGATCGCTCTCAATTCCAATATGTTGATCGGCAGGGAGGATTCCCCCCCGACCAAGTGCCCTGGGCAGACAGGTCGCCCAGGACTCCACCCCAGCCCGACAGGCTGGCATCCGTGGTAATCACCGTCCACAGCAACGGACGGAATGATTTTCCTTCTGACACAGCCGGGGACTGAAGCCACCACAGAAGATTCATTCTGGTCCAGCGACTCAATGAGACCCTCAGATCCAAGAACTGAGGTAGTCTGTCCCACCTGACCAGGATCTCCGCTTGAAGAGACCGTGTGTGAAACTGAGCAAAGGGTATCGCCTCGAAGGCCGATACCATCAACCCTAGGGACCGCATGCAGGTCCTGAGTGACGAGGATGGCTTGTCCCTGAGGGATCTGATCTCGTCCTGTAAGGTCCGGAGCTTGTCCTTTGGCAAGAACACCTTTGCTTAAGCAGAGTCCAGAACCATTCCCAGATAGGGAAGACGAACCGAAGGAGACAAGGTCGACTTCTGTACGTTGATGGTCCATCCGAACTCCTGGAGCATCTCCAGGACAGATCTGGACAGATCGCGCAGTAGGTCCTGGCTGGCACTCGATCTTAAGAGGAGATCGTCCAGATATCCCAAGACCGCAATGCCCTGAGCCCTTAGCAGGCCCAGAACAAGCGCCAACACTTTGGTAAAGACCCTTGGAGCCGAAGCGAGACCAAAGATAACGCCACAAACTGATAGTGATCCTCCGCTATTGCGAACCGAAGGTGCCTCTGATGACCCTCGAAAAGGGGGATGTGTAGGTACGCATCCTTCAGGTCTATAGAGGCCAGGAATTCCCCTGGACTCAGGGAGGCCACCACCGAGCGGAGGGATTCCATACGGAACTTTCGAACGCGCACAAAGCGGTTCAGCGCTTTCAAGTCCAGAATAGGACGCACCTTGCCCTCCTTTCTGGGCACAGTGAACAGATTAGAATAAAACCCCCGAAACCTGTCCCGATGAGGCACCGGGACAATCACCCCCTGGGCAAGGAGGTCCTGCACTGCTTGACGCAGGTCCTGCGGACGCCCTGGGATCAAATGAAGATTTGAGGGAAAGAATCTGTCCGCCGGCCGGGAAAGGAATTCGATCTTGTACCCTGATCGAATGATTTCCTGAACCCACCTGTCCGGAATTCGGAGCAGCCAAGGTTGAAGGAAACCGCGCAAACGTCCCCCCACCCCTGAAATGGGTGAGGGCGCCCCTTCAGGCAGAGGCGGATTGACCCACCGCACCGGCATTGCCGGACTTCTGCTTGCCCGCCCAGGGCTTCTTCTGGCTACCTTGGCCCTTGAAGGGCTTGCCCTTGGTTTGATTCCTAAAGGCACGAAAAGGACCCCTGATTGGGTCGAGAGGAGGAACCCCGCTTGCCACGAAAGGACTTGTTCTTCGGGTTCTGGGGCAGCATGGTGCTCTTGCCCCCCGTGACGCCTTTTACCAAGGTATCCAACGCCTCGCCAAAAAGGCGAGAACCAGCATAGGGAAAATCAGCAACTGTTTTCCGTGACGTCTGGTCAGCCGACCAGCTCTTCAGCCAGATCAATTGACGGTTAAGCACCGCAACACTAGATAGGCGTGCTACCAAAAGGGGCCTCATTTAAGGCCGCATCGCACAAATACATGACTCCTTGGTGAATTTGGTCCACCATAGCCAGCGTGGCAGGCGGGGCAGAATCAGACGCGAGGTTGCGTTTAAGCACCTTAGTCCAATCAGCCACCGCCTGAACGGACGCGAAAACAGGTTTGAGCAAGGAACCCGCCACCGTGTAGGAATGGCGGGCTAGAGACTCCAACCTTCTGTCCGTGGGATCCCGAAAAACCAAGGTCTCAGTAGGGATGAAGGTAGCCTTGTTTAACACGGCCACAGTGTGATTCACCTGTGGAGGCACACACCATTGCGATTCCGTAGCCGGCGCAAAGGGATAAAGCAACTTAAACCGACTAGGTACCATGAATGGACATTTTAAAGTGCGCCACAGTTCATTCACAGTGTAATGAAACTCAGCGGGGCAGGGAAAAACCTGCGCCGACTTGCGGGTCCTGTGTGTACCAAAAGAGGACACAATGCCCGGAGGACTGGGCTCATCCTCCAAGTGTAGTGTTTCTTTCACAGAAGAAATCAACTCATCCATGGTTGCGCGTTCCTCAGGTGACCCCGGGGGAGAATCATCAACCCCCTCCACCTCCCCCTCAGACCCCAGAGGGTCCAGGGATGAGCGAGACCCTGAAAAGGGCACGCCCGCCGCAGCAGCCACATCACCATCTGAATCAAGAGGAGATAGATAATCTGGGCCTTTTCCTAGCAGCACGTTCAGCCATCAGCACCTCCCTTTTGGACACTAAAGACACCACTATGGCGGCCAAATCAGGTATAACAGGGGCCACAGCAGGACTGGGGACCCCCACCAGGGCTGGAGGTAATTTGCTGTTCTGAGATTCCATTGCCCAAGTTAGAAAACAACAGTGCAATAAAAAGGTACTGGCCCTTTAAAATCGCGCACTCTATGTACAGTGACCAAAGACCCCCAAAAAGGAGAAGAAACTGAGCCAGGAAGGACAAAACAGAGTTATGGAAGAGACAGTCTGCAGAGCCCCCACAGAGTGTTACCACATTGATCGCTGCTTCAGAGGAAAAGGAAGCGAGGTCATCAGAGGCTGAACTATAAGCTGCAAGACCCAGGGAAAATGGCTGCCCATAGAACTGAATGGGAGGCTTCGGCAAGATGGCCGCCGAACATGTGCTCGGAACATCGTTTTGCCACACATAAGATGGCGCCAAAACAGCATGCAGATAAGCCCATAGTGAAGCCAGACATGCTTGCCCATACTAAAAATGGCGGACGGCGCGGTTTTTACCCGCTGCGTCCGCCGCACACGCAGTCTGCACCCCTAAAAACACCGAAGTGACACAGGGGAAGGGGCCCCCAAAAACACACAGCACCGCAGCGCATGTACAAGAGACCCCCGCAGGGATCGCATCAGGGAGCCCCACACAGGCACAGACATGGGAAACACACAGCAACACAGGACTGCCACCCCAGACAGAGGCCCCACACAGAAGTACTTAACTGTACCAGATGGCTTGGGGTGCCTCTATGAACGGAAAGACGCTGTAATCTGACAGGGAATGCCGTTAGCCAAGAAAAGGACACTGCATCACCGCAGATGTGTCCAGTGAGGTAGCCACCTCACAGGCTGCATCCCTGCTGCGAGCAGGGATGGGTCGTTCATAATGCCAGGACGAACACATGGCCGAACGCTCGATGGCGGGCTGGGGATCCCTCTGACCCTCTGCCCTGGAAAGCCAGGGCGGCCAGTCCGATTCCCAGCTCCGCAGAATCCATCTTCATCCAAAGATCCGACTAAACTAAGCTGACAAAATAAACAGCTAGTAAAGCAAAGAAAAAACTGACATTTTAAAAATAAAAATCAAAAGAAAAGATTAGAAGGCTGAGACTGAAAGCCCCAGCACAGGGAAGCCTGACTACTCCTGACGCTAGGCAGAGACAAACTGAGTTGGGAGGGATCACTGCAGGGGGGTATTGACCAGTGGGACAGGCCCATGGGTGTGTCTATGCTAAATGCTTTGTTCTTTTGACTAAGTCTTATGCCTAGCTACTCCTGCGGAGCGGAAGTCAACACCCAATAGTGATGACTTAGAGATGGCAGTGACTGTCGGAGGACGTAAGAGAAAAAACGTTTTTACATGATAAAGCCCCAGAAAACAGTAAAAATCCCCCACAGTGTCAGTGTGTTTTAGCACACTGAGCTCAGTGAAAAAAAGAGGGGGAGTGACCCCTTAGAGGCCTGTGCCCTCCCTGAGCCACAAGAAAATGATGCCTAATGAAAGGCAATGGGAGGAATCACAGGCAACATGGCCGCCGCCCTTACTAGGTGTTTGCCCACACCCAAGGTGGCACCCGATTGGTGCCAGAACAGGGATCTAAAATGGCTGCTGCCCTTACAATGAGCCCAGCAAGCCTGCCCTCACCCAAGATGGTGGCCAAGGCATATAGTCACTATCTGGCCACCACAGGGAACCCCAAAGAGAACCCCTGGATGCTACAGAGCCCCCCAGGTACAGCAAAGTGCACCGCACAGCGCCCCCAGCAGGGTCAGGGAAGGGAGGGGAACTTACCACACTAGCCAGAAGGGGGATAACACAGAAACCACCAGTACTGCCATCCCCAAGAGTGGGCCCACAGAACAGCCCCACAAATCCCAGTCCCAGGGACAAGGGAGTAGTAGTACTCACCAGTCCAGAGAAACGCGGGCACCGCTCTGATAAGGAAGACCTCTCACCCTGAGTGGGGGTGCCGTCAGCCAGGGAGGGATGCTAGCAACACACGAGCATTTCGGAGATGAGACACCCCACAGCGAAGATGGATCTCCGCAGGCTCATCCCCATCCCAAGGGGCACTGTCGTTGCGAGGCCTGGGCGCACCAGTGACCTGCGACGCTCGGTGGCAGGCTGGGACTCCATAAAGATCTATATTATCCAGTGTGAGGCCCAGCTCTGCTGTCGCTTGTAGTCCTCCAGGAAAATTCCCTGACTAACTAGCGATAGTGAGAAAATAAAAAGCCTTTTTCAAAAGAAAAAACATTTTTTAAGAAAAAAAACAAAGAAACTGAGACACTAGGTCCGAGCAGGGAAAACCTAGCCTACTCCTGACGCTGGGCAGCATAAAACCAGGACCAGTGGTAACTGGATCAGGATAATGGCTGGGGTCGGCCCCCAAAGGTGTGTCTAAGTATAGAAAGGTTTTTATTAATATTTCTAACTGCCTAGCTTGCTCCTGCAGAGGGTGCCATTACCCACTAGTGAAGGCTGTATATCCTTTAGTGACAACTTTGTGTAAAAAGAAAAAAAAGAATATTAATAGTTTTCTCTACATTTTGTGGCAAAATATAAAATATTCCATGGACTCCCCATGCCTCTTAGCAAATAGCTTGGAGTGTCTACTTTGCAAAATGGGATCATTTGGGGTGCGTTTTGTGCTATCTTGAAATTTCAGGGCCTCCAAAACTGTGATAGGTAGTGAGGAAGTAAAATAAGCAATTTACGCCATTAGAAAACCTGAAGTGGTGATTGGTTTTGGGGTTTTCGGGGTACACAGCTTGGCTCCCAAAAAGTCTCACATGTGGTATCCCTGTACTCAGGAGAAGCAGCCGAATGTATTTTGGGGTGTCATTTCACATATACCCATGGCATGTGTGAGCAATATATCATTTAGTGACAACTTTGTGTAAAAAAGAGTTTTTGTAAGGATTTACCGAAAAATTATTTTTGAGTCCTCCGAGACAGAGCCAGTCGCCACCCGACCATATTAGCCTTCACTACTGGGTAATGGCGCCCCCTGCAGGAGGAAGCTAGGCAGATTATTAGAATACAAAAACTTTTATACCTAGACACACCTCTAGGGGGGCCATTATCCTGAACCAGATCTCACTGTTCCTCAGTTTGTAGCAAGCAGTACCGGAAGGCAATAACCCCCAGATCCAAAAAAACAGAGGGGTGGGGGTGGCGGCTGTCCAAGGATTCAGAGAAAATAATTTTACATTAAGTTCTTACAAAAATTATATTTTCTCTTACGTCCTCTGACAGTCGCAGTCCGACCATATTAGCCTTCACTATTGGGACGTCCCAAGCAGTGCAGGTGTGGGAAAAAGCAAACAACTCAGAAGGTAACGCAAACAACCGGGCAAGAAACAACCTGAGCCCACAAAAGGGAACAAACCCAGAACAACAAAAGAAAACACCCCAAGAAAAGGACATAAAAAAATCATGTCCTCTCAAACAACTGCCGCATTCAAAACTTTGCGGCCAAAGGAAGCATTTGAGGATGCCAAAACATCAATTTTGTAGAATTCTGTGAAAGTGTGCACAGACGACCAGGTTGCCGCTTTGCACACCTGAGCCACAGAAGCCTGATGGCAAAAAGCCCAAGAGGCGCTGACGGCTCTGGTAGAATGGGCCTTCACAGGGAAAGGAGGAACCTGACCCTTAATGGAATAGGCCTGAACAATCGTCTGTCTGATCCACCTACAAATGGTTGAGGCAGACGCGGCCGATCCCTTCCGAGGTCCCTCAGAAAGAATAAACAGGGAGTCAGACTGCCAAACAGATTCCGTGGCAGACAGATAAACCCTGATCGCCCAGACCACATCCAAGGAATGCAAGGCAAGTTCCTTGGGATGCTTGGGCTGCGCACAAAGCGAAGGCAACACGATATCCTCGTTGAGGTGGAACGAAGAAACCACCCTGGGAAGAAAAAAAGACTGATTGGGTCGCAGAACCACTTTATCCCTATGAAGCACCAGATAAGGAGATCAGGACAAAGCCGCCAATTCAGACTCTGCGAGCAGACGTGATAGCCACCAGAAAGGCAACTTTCTGGGACAACACAGGCAGAGGAATCTCTGATGTTCTCAAAGGGGTGGTCGTTGTAACACAGACAACACCAAATTCAGGTCCCAGGGAGGCAAGGGAGCCTTCCTCGGTGGAGCCAGACGCCGCACCTCTTGAATGAAAGTGCGAATCAAGGAATTCAATGCCATGGGACGTTGAAAAAAGACGGCCAAGGCCGACAAATGACTTTTGATCGTGGTCAGCGCCAAACGCCGATCCACCCCTGCTTGCAGGAAAGCCAAAACCTTTGCCACCGAGAAGGAGCGAGGATGGAACCCATGCGACTCGCACCAGGAAATATACGCTTTCCATGTGCGATAACTCTTCATAGGAGGTAGCTTTACGAGCATTCAATAAGGTAGGGATGACCGCCTGTGGAAGACTCCTATCCCTCAAGACCTGGCTTTCAGCAGCCACGCCGTTAAAGCCAGAGACTATAAAGCAGGATGGAAGATCGGCCCTTGAGACAGAAGATCGTCTCGCAGCGGAAGCCGCCAAGGAGGCTCGACGACCATCTGAGCGATGTCCGCGTACCAGGACCAGTGTGGCCAGTCCGGGGCCACCAGAATGACTGGTATCTGTTCCGACGCTAACCTGTGGAGAAACCTGAACAGTTGAATCGGAGGGAATGCATACAGCAACCACAAGAGATCTGATCGTACTTGGTGACTCAGAGAAATCCTCCTGTCCAAAGACTGAGGTGTTCTGTCCCACCTGGCCAGGATCTCCGCTTGCAGAGTTCTAGTGTGAAATTGAGCAAACGGGACGGCTTCGAAAGCCGAAACCATCAGACCCAGAGACTGCATACAGGTCCGCAAAGAGGAGAGATCGTTGTCCCTGAGGGCCCTGATCCCGTCCCGCAGGGTCTGGAGTTTGTCCTCCGGAAGAAAAACTCGCGCCTGGGCCGAGTCCAGGACCATCCCCAGGTACTGAAGATGAGCTGAAGGAGTCAGTGCCGACTTCTGAAAATTGATGGTCCACCCGAACTCCTGGAGCATTTGAACCGTTACGGCCAGATCGCTCTTCAGAGTTGCACACGAGCTCGACCTTAACAAGAGGTCATCCAGGTAACCGAGAACCGCAATCTCCTTTAAACGCAGTAAAGCTAGTACCGAAGCCAAAACCTTGGTGAAAACCCTGGGAGGCGAAGCGAAACCGAAGGGCAACGCCACAAACTGGTAGTGCTCCCCAGCCACCGCGAAGCGGAGATACCTCTGATGACCCTCGTAGATAGGGATGTGCAGATACACATACCAAGTCGATGGAGGCCAGGAAGTCCCCGGGACTCAACGAGGCCACCACTGACCGGATGGATTCCATCCTGAACTTCTGTACCCGTACAAAACGGTTCAGAGACTTTAGGTCCAGAATCGGATGCACTTTGCCCTCTTTTCTGAACAGGTTGGACCTGTCTGCGGGGCGAGATCGAAACTCGATCTTGTACCATGAACGAATCAGCTCTTGACCCCACCTATCCTGAATGCTGGAAAACCAGGGATCCTGAAAGCAACGCAGACGTCCCCCCACCCCGACGATGGGTGAGGGTGTCCCTTCAGGAAGAGGTGGACTGGGCCACCGATCCAGACTGACCGCCCTTAGGCTTACCCGACCACGGCTTCTTGTGGCCACCGTAAGGATTTGCTCTTGTCCTGCGCCCCAAAGGCACGAAAGGACCCACGCTGAGCTTTGAAGGAAGACCCCGCCGTGGGAGGACTTACCCTTAGTGACCTGGGGTAACAGTACTCTTACCTCCAGTGAGCCCCTTAACTCATCCAAAGTGTCCCCAAAAAGTTGACTCCCCACATAGGGAACATCAGACACCGTCTTTTTGGAAGCGTGGTCAGCTGACCAGGTTTTTAACCAAATAATGCGGCGGATCGCGACCCCGACCGCGGACAACTGGGTGACTAATGGAGCCTCGTCCAAGGCCGCGTCACACAAGTACATCCCAGTCAGGGTAATCTGATCCACCATGTCAAGGGCAGTTGGAGAGGCCGACTCCGCCACCAGGGTGCTTCGAAGCACCTTGGACCATGCCGTGAGAGCCTGAGAGGCCATCACCGAGGCAAACACAGGTTTTAGCAGGGAAACCGCCACCAGGTAAAAGTGGAGGGAAAGTGCCTTCATGCGCCTATCAGCCGGATCCCGGAACACCGGGAAGTCCTCCACTGGTGGAGTTGTTCAGCTTAGAGACAGTGTGGTCCACTTTAGGGTACACCGTCCAACGTTTGTCCACGGTCTCCAAAAAGGGATAGCGGTGGGAAAAATGCTTAGGCACCACCAGCATGTGTTTAATGCGCCGCCACTGGTCATTCACAACTTTGTGACACTCCTCAGGGCAGGGAAAAACCTGACCTGACTTCTGGGCCCTTCGGAACCCGAAAGCAGCCAGCTTACTTAACCTTGATGGCTCATTGTCAAGATTGAGAGTTTCTTTTATGACGCTAATGAGGGCATCCACCGTAGCGCGTTCCCGCGCTACCGAGGGAGATTCCTCCTCAGAAACGGACGGCCGGGACCCATCAGGAGGGACATCGTCCGTGGCAACCAATTCAGGCTCAGAGTCTGAGCACTGTGAGGGCATAGGCCAATTTTTGAAAGAGCGTTCCAACATCAGCAGATCCACCTTGGATGCTAAAGTGAGGCCATGGAAGAGGTTAATGAGGCCATGGAAGAGGTTTCAGGGCTGCCCGAAGCCCCCACCAGGTCTGCAGAGAATTTGTTGTCCTGGGAGTCCATTTTTGATATATAAAGTAAAAGGGACGCTGGCCCTTTAAAATCGGCGGTCCCCGCAAACTTTAGGACGTCATATGACGTCCACCCAGGGGGAAGTGGTTAATAATGGGATTTTTTTACTTACCGTAAAATCCTTTTCTCTTAAGCTCATTGACAGACGCAGTCCTCTGGATTAATATCAGTAGGGTTATACTGCCCCCTACAGGCGTAGGACACTTGGCAGGAAAAAACGTTCTGGCCACACCTTAGGGGCAGTCCCAGGGGGTATATCCTCTCTCTCCCTGCTACAGGATGTCAGTTATGTAACAAAGTGTCAGAGAATTCAACCCAACCCAAAAATAGAGGGGCGGGTACTACGTCTGTCAATGAGCTTAAGAGAAAAGGATTTCACGGTAAGTCAAAAATCCAATTTTCTCTGTCGCTCATTGACAGACGCAGTCCTCTTGATTAATATCAGTAGGGACGTCCCAAAGCAGTGCCACAAATGAGGGGTGGGATAACAGAAATCAAAATCCAATCCAGAAGGCCCAACCGGAGCCAACCAGAAGCATCAAAGGCTCATCGAACTAAAAGATGAGATTCAACTGAAAATCCAACAAAAAACCCTCAAGGTAGACCAACGGTCTCCTCAAACAGCGGCCTGCAGAACCTTGCGGCCAAAAGAGGCATCCGCCGATGCCAGCACATCAACTTTATAAAACTTTGTAAAGGTATGAACCGACGACCAGGTAGCCGCCTTGCAAACCTGAAGCACCGACGCCTGATGGCGGAAGGCCCAGGAAGCACTAAGCGCCCGAGTGGAGTGCGCCTTAACAGGGAACGGAGGAACCCGACCCTTAATAGAATAAGCCTGTACCACCGTCTGTCTGATCCATCTGGAGATAGTCGCGGCAGACGTAGGCAACCCCTTTCTAGGGCCATCCGTGATCACAAAAAGTGAATCGGCCTTACGAAAAGGGTCAGTAGTAGCCAAATACACCCTGATCGCCCGAACCACATCCAAGGAGTGTAACGCAAACTCCCGAGGATGACTGGGCTTAGGACACAGGGAAGGCAATATAATATCTTCATTCAAATGAAACTCTGACACCACCTTAGGAAGGAAGGATGGATTCGGACGAAGAACCACCTTATCCCTATGAACCACCAGATATGGGGAACGACAGGACAATGCGGCCAGTTCTGACACCCTGCGTGCAGAAGTGATAGCCACCAAAAAGGCCACCTTCTGGGATAAGGTAAGCAAGGGAATCTCCCTAATATTTTCAAAGGGAGGTTTCTGAAGAACCGACAACACCAAATTAAGATCCCAGGGCGGCAAGGGCGCGCGCACCGGCGGAGCCAGGTGCCGCACCCCCTGGATGAAATTCCGCACCAAGGACTGAGTAGCCAGAGGCTTCTGAAAGAAGATTGCTAACGCTGAAACCTGACCCTTGATAGTGCTCAAGGCCAGTTTCTGCTCAACCCCCTGTTGCAGAAAAGCCAAAATCCGGGCCACCGAGTAAGAACGTGGAGGAAACCCAAGGGATTCACACCACGTAATGTAAGACTTCCATGTGCGATGATAGACTTTTCTGGAAGTCGCTTTCCTTGCTGTAATTCGAGTAGGAATAACTGAAGCCGACAACCCCCTGTCCTTTAGCACCTGGGTCTCAACAGCCAGGCCGTTAAAGCCAGCGATCGTAAAGCAGGATGGAAGATCGGCCCTTGCGACAGAGGGGAGCGTCTGCGACCATCCTGACTAAGTCGGCGTACCAGGCCCGACGAGGCCAGTCCAGAGCTACAAGGATGACTGGAATTCCCTCCACCTCTATCCTGCGAAGAAGTTTCGGCAGCGATTTGAGAGGAGGGAAGGCATACAGTAACTGGTACTGCCCCCACGGAGCGACCAGTGCGTCTGCCAGGAGGATCGCGGGAGCGGGCTACAAACCTCCCCACCTTTCTGTTGAGCCGAGATGCCAACAGATCCACATCCGGGGTGCCCCAACGAAGGCACAATTGGTGAAATACCTCTGGATGAAGGGACCATTCCCCCTGATCCAGAATCTGACGGCTGAGAAAATCTGCCTGCCAATTTTCCACCCCCGGAATGAAAACCGCGGAGAGAGCTGGAACAAATCGTTCCGCCCAACGAAGGATGCCGGCCACTTCTACGGCCACCAGAACACTCCTGGTGCCCCCTTGGTTATTGACGTAAGCCACGGCCATGGCATTGTCCGACTGGATCCGAACCGGGCCGCCCCGGAGCTGCTCGGTCCAGTGAATCAGACAAAGTCTGATCGCTCTCAGTTCCAATACATTTATCGGTAACCTGGATTCTTCTAGGGACCAGAGCCCCCGAGCAGATCTTCTGCCGAGAACCCCACCCGGATAGACTGGCATCCGTGGTGACATTCGTCCAGTAGATTGGAAGAAATGATTTCCCCTGACTGAGCATCGGCGACCGAAGCCACCAAACCAGAGATTTCCTGGTCCGCTCGCTCAGCCGGATCCGATTGTCCAGGGAATCGGGATTCCGGTTCCATTTGAGAAGAATCTCCTGTTGAAGAATTCGGGTATGGGACTGGGCAAACGGTACTGCCTCGAAGGAGGCCACCATCAGTCCCAGAACCCTCATGCAAGTCCGAAGGGAAGGCCAGTTGACGGACAATAACTGAGTCGTCGACTGAATCTTCTGGAGTTTCTCCGCCGGGAGAAACACTTTTGCCAAGGACGTGTCTAAAGTTAGACCCAGATAGTCCAGTCTCCTGGTGGGAACTAGGGATGACTTCTGCAGGTTCACCAGCCACCCGAACTCTTCCAAAGAGATCATAGTGATCTCCAAGTTTAGCAATAGAGCCTGCGGAGATTCCGCACAGAGAAGAAGGTCGTCTAGGTAGCCTAGAATCGATATGCCCCGCTGTCGCAACAGCGCCAAAACTGGGGCCAAAACCTTTGTGAAGACCCGGGGAGCAGAGGCGAGACCACAGGGTAATGCCGCAAACTGATAATGGTTCTCTCCCACGGCAAAGCGAAGGAAACGCTGATGTCCTGCATAAATGGGAATGTGAAGATAGGCATCCTTAATGTCTATGGACGCCAGAAAATCCCCCTGATGCAGGGAGGCCACCACTGTGCGAATGGACTCCATCTTGAATTTTTGCACCCGGACAAAATAATTGAGCGCTCTCAAGTCCAGAATTGGACGCACCTTGCCCTCTTTCCTGGGTATTGTAAATAGGTTCGAATAGAACCCCTGAAAACGTTTTGTCCAAAGAGCGGGGACCACCACTCCTTGTTGCATCAAATCCGTCACTGCCCCCCGCAAAGCTTCTAAGCGATCCGGGGATAGTCGAATATTGGAAGAGAAGAACCGCACCGGTGGAAGTGATCGAAACTCGATCTTGCATCCCGACCGTATGACCTCGCGAACCCACTTGTCTGGAATTCTGGAAAGCCACGGGTCCGGAAACCGGTGAAGACGTCCCCCCACCCCAGATATGGGTGGGGGCGCACCTTCAGGCTGTAGTGATCTTATTTTCAGGTCTGGAAGAGCCGGACCTTTGTTTACCCGACCAGCGCCCTTTGAAACCCCCTGGGGGGGCTTTGGAGGACTTCGCCTTATCGCCCGCCCCAGAGGAGCGAAAAAAACTTTATGAGCAGAAAAGGAAGGTCCCCGTCTGCGACGAGGTCCTTTACCCTTAGTAGCCTGTGGTAGAAAGGTGCTCTTGCCACCAGTGAGACCCTTGATAATCTCATCCAAGGTGGCACCAAACAGGCGATCTCCTTGAAAGGGGAGATTAGCCAGGGCTTTTTTGGAAGCTTGATCCGCCGACCAGCATTTTAACCACAACATACGCCGGAGGACCACCGCCGAGATCGATACACGCCTCAACAATGGAGCAGCATCCAGGGCGGCGTCACAGACAATCTGTAGCCCTTGTACCATCTGCTCCAGCAAGTCCGCTACTGCCGGGGGAAGACTTCTCCCCTCCAGATCATGGCGTAACAACTTGGTCCATTCTGTCAATGTTTGTGAAACCAAAGCAATGGTAAACACTGGCCTAAAGGCTGACCCTACCAGGGAGAATATAGAGCGAGATATAGATTCCGCCTTACGGTCCACCGGATCCAGAAAGGACGGAGTGTCCTCCAACGGGATAACAGTAGCTTTATTTAGTCTGGAAATCTGTGAATCCACCGACGGTGGTACCGTCATTTGTTAAGGAGGGATTCTTCAAACGGATAGCGCCTAGCAATCCGTTTGGAAATACCAGGGGTTCGTTTTGGACGGACCCATTCCTCCTTAATTATATCAAAACATTTGGGCAAAGGAAACACCTTCGCCATCTTGGTAGGCTTGCGGGTACCAAAAGCAATTTCAGTATCAACTGCCTCCGCCGGTGTAACTTCAAGTCTTAAGGTTTCCTGGACAGACACAATCAGTGCATCCACCAGCACTTCGTCCTGCGCTATGGCGGAGGCAGAAACGTCATCCTCGCTATCCGAGGAGACGGGACACGAGACACCAGCCCCAGAAGAGGAACCCGCAGCGACAGGCTCAGAATCCATATCTGATATGTCAGACGAAATAGGGGTAGGCGGGGGTCGTTTTTTCGCCCCCCCCCCCCCCCCCCGTCCCTGACAGGCCACCTCCACCCCGGATACAAAAGACTCCAAAACCGCTGAAAATGCATCGATAGTAAGTGGAGAATTGGAGGGTCCTGTGGTCACCTCGAGGGGATTAGGTGGGGATATATGTGTAGCAGGGTCCATGGCAAAAGCCAGGAAGACCTGTCAGCAAACAACTGATAAAATTGAAAAAAGAAAACATTTTTTAAGTAATCCCCCAGCGCAACAGCGCCCCTCAGTGACCACCTGCTTTGGAACCCCCACAGAGAGAGAGAGAGAGAGAGAGAGACACCCCAAAGGCTCACCACCTGATGCACAGAAGCTCCTACCGGACTGCTCTCAGCGCTGTCTTTACAGGACAGGAAGTCTTATGGATCGATTTACCCGGGTAAAGGAAGAGGCTCCGCCTCTTTACACGTCTTCCGGCACTCTCACCGCTGCTCCTCAAGGCGAGGCTGGGTGTATCAAAGATAGCCGCCGCCATACAGGGGACATCTAGGCTACGCCAAAATGGCGGGATTCGCTTGGCCCGCGAAAAGGATGGCGCTCCGTGCGGCTGCAGCCGACCGATCGGTAGGTGCTTGATAATATCATGCATGATTGTTTTAATGGTAACGCTCACGGCGCCCTACTCCATACTTGACAGACCTTTAGTCATGGATTCCTCAATCCTTTATATAATGCAGGCCCCTTGCAGCGATAGACTTACAGGTTTGTCAGCTCCCAAACCAAGCCTGCTGGAGTGGTATCCCGGAAGGGGCGGCCTGGGCCCAAGCGGTACTCGGCTCGGCCTGCTGGCGGGAGGGGCCGCGCAGGGATGGATTGCGGCCGCCCCATATTAGTGTGGGGGAGATTAGGAGGAGTATGTTACAGGATAGAGGGGAACCCGGATCATGAGGGTCCGACCATCCCACGGAGGGGCCCGCGTCCACCCGACAGAGGGAGAGGGGGACATTCTACTCACCGTACCGGAACAGGCGGGCACCAACTCCTGACAGAACCCCTCTCCACCGAGGTGGGGGGGGCTGTCGGCCAACACAGACGCAGCAACTCCGATTCAGACTGGTCGTGGGCGACCTGGCGAGCCGTTTAACTCGCGGGGCCAGTCCCCGCCCAATGGGACTATGTCGCGGCTGACCCAGCGCGGAGCTAGGGCCTGCACGCGCTCGTAGGCCGGCTGGGGTGACCACTGGATCTCAACATCCAGCCCGTCGCCCAGATCCAGCATAATTGCTTGTAGATCTCACAGGAACAAAAACTGGAGAGAAAAAGCGAACTAAAAAAGATCTAAAAAAGCTTGCCAGGACCAGAGATCCCATCAAGGAACTTGGGTCCTTACTCCTGACTAGGCAGAAAAAAACCTGACATCCTGTAGCAGGGAGAGAGAGGATATACCCCCCCTGGGACTGCCCCTAAGGTGTGGCCAGAACGTTTTTTCCTGCCTAGTGTCCTACTCCTGTAGGGGGCAGTATAACCCTACTGATATTAATCAAGAGGACTGCGTCTGTCAATGAGCGACAGAGAAAATCCATTTTTCTGATGATTATTGATGGACACAGCTCCTGATCTTCTTACTCATTGGGTTATACTGCCCCTACAGGAGTAGGACACTAAGCAGAAAAAAAAGTCTGGCTACGCCTATGGGCAGTCCCAGGGGGTATACACCCTCACTCCGCTATGGGTACTTCGTTTTGTTACAAGCAGTGTCAGAAGTATTACAACTCCACAGAAGGGTAGGTGCTGTGTCCGTAAATGAACATCAGAGAAATGGATTTTACGGTAATTCAAAAATCCCATTTTCTCATTCGTTCATTGATGGACACGGCTCCTGATTTTTCTTAACCATTGGGAGGTCCCAAAGCAGTGTTAAACAAGAGGGGTGGGAAAAACATCAGAAAAAAATTCCCGAGGCGAACCATAGCCAATCAGGTAACATAGAGCTCTACCATAAACAACTGGAGCTCACCTGAAAAACAATACACCCTCAAAGAGGGTGACGGGGAAAGGATGAACCTGACCCTTGATGGAATAGGCCTGAACCACCGTCTGTCTGATCTGGAAATGGTCGCAGAGGAAGCGGACAACCCTTTGTGAGGTCCGTCTGTGAGCACAAATAGAGAGTAGGACTTCCTAAAAGACTCCATAGCTGCCAGGTACACCCTAATCGCCTAGACCACATCCAAGGCATGCAAGGTAATTTCCTTCCTGTTTAGGCCTGGGACACAGGGAAGACAACACAATGTCTTCAGTCAAATGAAATTCACCACCTTAGGAATAAATGACAGATAATGCCGCCAGTTCTGACACCCTACTCGCAGGGGTGAAAGCCACCAAAAAAAGGCCACATTCTGGGACAGTGAAAGCAGGAAAAGGTCCCGAATATTTTCAAAGGGAGGCTTCTGTAGAGCTGCAAGCACCAAATTAAGATCCCAGGGCGGCAACGGAGCCCGCACTGAAGGAACTAAAATGTCGGACACCTTAAGAAAGGTATGCACCAGGGAGTGTGTGGCCAAAGGTAGTTGTGAAAAAAATGCCAGAGCAGATACCTGGCCCTTGATGGTACTTAATTGCGGTTTAACCTCTCCCCGTTGAAGGAAGGTTAAGATCCAATTCACCGAGAAGGAGCGAGGATGAACCCCAAGAGACTCACACCACGCAATGTACAACTTCCACGTACAACAGTAGATCTTCCTAGAAGTAGATTTTCGAACTTTTAACAGCGTAGGAATCACTGACTCAGACACATCTCTATCCTTCAGCACCTGGCATTCAACAGTCAAGCCGTCAAAGCAGGATGGAAGATTGGCCCTTGAGACAGCAGATCCTCCCTGAGAGGAAGCTTCCAAGGAACGTTGGCGACCAGCTGTACCAAATTGGCATACCGAGACTGGCGAGGCCAGTCTGGAGCCACTAGAATGACCGGAATCGTTTCGGCTTCGAACCTGCAAAGGAGTTGTGGCAGGAGTATGAGGGGACTGGAACAAATCAGCAGCCCACCTCGGAATGCTGGCTACTTCTTGTGCCCCCGTGGTGATTGACAGACCACGGCCGTGGCCTCGTCTGAATGAATTCATACCGGACACCCCTGAAGATGAATTGTCCAATTAACCAGACAAGTCTGATCACTCTGAGTTCCAGTACATTAATCGGCAGTCTGCCAGAGTCTAGACGCCCTGAGCACATCTGTGCTGAGGACACCTCCCCACCTGGACAGGCTGGCATCCATGGCGACAACCTTGCAGTACAGGGGGAGAAGGAGTTTCCCTGTTGAAGTGCCAGAGAATGAAGGCACCTCTAGAGACTGTGGATCCTTGTCCCATTTCACCAGAATCTCTTTTGCAGAGATCTTGCGCGAAACTGTGCAAACAGACCGCCTTGAAGGTGGACAACATCAGGCCCAGCACCCGCATCCAAGCCCGGAGGGATGACCGTCTGCTGAACAACAGAAGCTGAATGGTCTCCTGCAATATCTGGAGTTCTTCCATAGGAAGAAACACTCTGGCTGAAGCCGAGTCCAGAGTCAGACCCAGATAATCCAGTTTTTAAGGACAGAACCAAAAGCAGCAGACTTCTGAAGGTTCAGATCCAACCAAACTCCCTTAGAGTTCGCAGAGTAATCTCCAGATTTCCATCAGAGCAGTCGGAGACTCCGCTCGCTGAAGATCATCCAGGTACACGGGGGCTAACACTTTTGTGAAGACACGAGGAGCGGAGGCAAGACCAAAAGGTCATTGCCACAAACCGATACAGATAAGCATGGAAAGCGCTGGTGACCGGCACATTCTAGAATGTGCAGGTAGGCATCCTTCAGCGAGAAGAAAACCCCCTGATGTAGGGATGCCACTACTGTTCGAATGGACTTCATGCAGGACTTCTTTACCCGCACAAAGCAGTTTAGCGCCATGAGGTCCAGAATTGTACGTACCTTGCCTTCGTTCCTGGGAACTGTAAAGAGGTAACAAGTACTGCACTGTCCCAAAGAGACCCTGTAAGCGATCTGGGGACACGCGTAGGTTGGAAGGGAAGAACCTTTACAGAGGATAAGACTGAACTCAATCTTGTAGCCTGACCAAATAACTTAGTGGACCCACTCGTTCTGTACCAGGGAGGTCCATGGATCTGGAAACCAGTGAAGATATTCCCCCAGCCGAGATACAGGTGAGGGCACCCTTCATGCAGAGGTAGCCTGCAGGTCTTGAAGAACCGGCTCTTGGCTTGCCAGACGAGGTCCTTTTGGAACCTTTGGTGGAGGCCCTGATTTTTGATGCCTCATCTTGAGACCCTGAAGGAGGAAAAAACCTACTGAGCCAAGCAGGGCCGGTGCTAGACTATTTTACGCCCTAGGCAAGCCCAGCTACTTGCGCGCCCCCCCTCCCCCAAAAAAATTAAAATAAAAAGGGAATGGGTTAAAAACTCTATGTCATACCCAGTGACCCTGATCTGATGGCTCCTCTATGTTATGCTGTCATACACAGTGACCCCCATATTCCTCCATGTCACACCTGGGGACCCTAATGTCCCTCCATGTCACACCAAGGGACCCCAATGATCCTCCATGTCACACCAGGGGCACCTGATGTTCCTCCATGTCATACCTAGAGACCCTGATGTTTTTCCATGTCACACCTGGGGACCCTGATGTTCCTCCATTGCACACCTGGGGACCCTGATGTTCCTCCATTGCACACCTGGGGACCTCAGTCCCCCATGGCACACCCAGGGACCCCAATTCCTTGTGGCACACCTGGTGACCCCGAAACCCTGTTACACCCGGTGACCCCTATCCCCCATGGCACACCTGGTGACCCTGATTCCCTTTCACACCAGGGAACCTCCATGTCACACCCAGGGACCCTGATCCCCTGTTCAGGGGACACTCACTGGGCGGTATGAAGAGAGTGGCCCGCACTCTGCCCACCTTCACCGTGATCCTGCTGATTCCTTCTCCTAGGATGCTCCTCTTCTGGACCACAGTGCTCACTACAGCTCCAACCGGCTCCTGGTGAAGGGAGAAGCAGCAGTCAGAGAACGCCGCACGTCCCTAATCCCCAACCTCCTCAGACCATTCCAGTGCCTCGTCGTTTCTGCTCCAGTAAAGGTGCCGCCCTACAGTGCCAAGCTTGGGGTCTGGTTCAGCTCTCCTCCGCTCCCTGCTGACCCAGGGAAATGAACGGCTGCCCAACAGCTCAGTGCAGAGAGTCACTTCCTGTCCAGGGTTTACACCACTCAGCTCCAGCCAAAGAGGATCATCATGCAGGCAGCACTCCTGTGGGCTCCCTTCCCGCCTCTTGCCCCCCCCCAACAGTGGTGGAAAGACAGGGCCTGGTAGTTCAGCCACTGCCCCAGACACCTGGCATCTTCCTCTGTCCATTCTTCCTCCCCCACTGCCGCCCCCTCCCCTCAGCTCACAAGGATCATTCATGATGGACAGAGAGTGCCAACTCATGGCTGCGCCCCTAGGTTGCAATGCGCCCTAGGCGGCTGCATAGTTTGCCTAGTGGAAGCACCGGCCCTGGAGCCAAGGAAAATGGCCCACGTACATGACGGGCTCCTTGCCCTTGGTAGCCGGCGGAAGAAGAGTACTCTTCTCCCCTTTGAGACCCTTAATATCATCCAAGGGAGCTTCAAACAGGCGTTCCCCTACAAGGGAAAGATCAGATAAGGCGTTCTTAGAAGTCTGGTCCGCAGACCAGCATTTTAGCCAGACAATACGCCGAAGGACCACTGCTGATACAGACACAGCCTAGAAATCAAAGGAGCCGCATCCAAAGCAGCATCACAGAAACTATAGCCCCTGGATCAACAGATCTGCCAGCTCCGCAGGACAGGGAGAAGCAGTTTCCTCTCCAGGTCCCAGCCCATGTCCACCCCAAAACCTTCCAGGAGTAGAGGGGGGGGGGGGGGGAGGGAACGGGACAGCTACTTACCATACCAGGAACAGAGTGGGCACAGCTCCATCAGAAAGTGGGTGGCTGTCGGCCAGGAGGAAAGCTGCGACTCAGACCAAGGCCCGGTCGTATGCGCCCTCGCTAGACGTTTAACTCACAGGCCGGCCCCAGTCAGTGGGGCTATGCCACAGCCAGACTGGGGGGCCCCTCCTGGGTCTAGATTATCGAGTCGGTCGCCCAGTCCGGCAATTGATTGTCAATTCTCACAGGAACAAAATAGAGATAGGAAAAAATTCCATTCAAAAAGAAAAAAAAATAAATAAA
>NC_138769.1:358284185-358549185 GCF_965119305.1 Pelophylax lessonae | reverse complement strand
CAAATCGTATCCAATACATCTTGTCCAGCCATCTTAGAAATCTATAAGAAACAAAACAATTTTCAATGCTACAATTAAATTGATCAGCAAATCGTTAAAGTCTATGTCCAGGTAAAAAAAAAAAAAATGTAGTACTTCTCTGCAATACATGCACATTTCCCAGGGTTTTATCCCTTAAGACCTTGCAAGAATGAAAAAAATAGGATGTTTGACATACTTGTACGTCACAGGACAGGCTAAGACCAGTGAGGGGTCACTGCTCCACCTCCAAGTGATTGGACATTGGCACAAGTAAACCTGAGATTCACTCTGCATAACCGCTCCTACTCCCATAATCACTTTAGTTTTTTAGCAAGGCAACACAAGAGAGCATGAATAAAAAAAATAAAAATAAAATAGAGGTGGATCTTTGTGCTAGACACTATAGTCCCCAAGGGTCTCAATGAACTACCCCTGCAATCGTTTTTTATAGCTTCTCATCCAGCACGCAGAAATTCTAGGGAAGGTAGTTTCTGGGTTATTCAGGCAGCTTTAAATTGACACTTTAGGCAACAGGGAATGCTAATTATATGTTAGGGCTTCTCCATTTGTTTTGCTTGTGTGTCTTGTGAAATATATACATATCTGAGGGTCTTAATGTCCAGGTGTTTTCGTGTTGGTGGGGGCTTCTTTTCCTTAAAAAACATTTTTAATATTGGGATTACATTTTTGATATTTTTGTTAGGTCCCTCCTCTTGCCAGTTTTAAGCCTTCTGTACTTTAAGATATTGTGTCTTGCGAATCGGGAAGGGGACTGGTTATGTAATAGCTGTGAAAAGGTAGTTGTGCCTTTAACCACTTTAAGACCGGGCCTATTTTTGACACTAAGTATAAGAAGACACTAAGAAGGTAAGTATTTTATAATGAGCTAGTATGCTATGCATACTAGCTCATTATGCATTTGTCCTGAAGGTTTTTTTTTTTTGTGAGGATATAAGCGCTTTAAACTGCAGCCTGCAAAACTTTGCGGCCAAAAGGAGCATCCGTGGATGCCAACACATCTACCTTGTAGAATTTAGCGAGCATATGCACAGACGACCAAGTTGCCGCCTTGCAAACTTGTAATACCGATGCCTGATGGCGAAAACCCAAGAGGCACTCAGCACTCTCGTAGAGTGAGCCTCCACTGAGAACGGAGGAACCGGATCCTTCAGTAAATAGCCATGTACCATAGTCTGCGTGATCCATCTGGAAATGGTCGCAGTAGACGCAGCCATACCCTTACAAGGTCCATCAGAATGGACAAAAGGTGCATCTGATTTTTGAAAGGACTCAGTAGTCTGTAAATAGACCCTGATCGCCCAAACCACAGATAAAGAAAGCAAAGCATGCTCCTTCGGATGCCGAGGTTTGGGGTAAAGTGAAGGCAATACAATGTCTTCATTCAGCTGAAAATCAGAAACCACCTTAGGAAGGAACGACGATTAGGTCGAAGTACCACCTTATCTCTATGTACCACCAGATAAGGTGATCAGCAAGACAATGCCGCCAGTCCGACACTCTGCGTGCAGAAGTGATAGCCCCCAAGCAGGCATCCTTCTGAGACAAGGACAGCAGTGAAATCCCCCGAATGCTTTCAAAAGGAAGCTTTTGAAGAACAGATAACACCATTTAACGTACGATTTCCACATATGATGATAGATCTTCCTGGAAGACTACTTCTTGGCCTTCAATAGCGTAGGAATCACAGAGTCAGAAAGACCTCCATCTCTAAACACCTGGCTTTCAACAAGTCATGCCGACAAAGCCAGCGACTGTAAAGAGATGAAAGATTGGGCATTGAGACAGCAAATCTTCCCCGACTGGAAGTCTCCAAGGAGCATCAGAGACCCACCTTACCAGATCTGCGTACCAAGACTTGCGCGACCAGTCTGGGGCCACCAGAATGTCCAGAATTCCTTCCACCCCTATCCTGCGTAAAAGTCTCTGCAGGAGATTCAAAGTATGGAAGGCATAAATCAGTCGGTACTGACCTCAAGGAGCCACCAGAAGATCCCGAGACCTGGCTATGAACCTCTGAACCGACTAGGTGTAGCAAGAAGCAAAACAAATTGACATTGGGTGTCCCCACTGGACACATGGGATGAAAAAACCTCCAGGTGAAGGAACCACTCCCTGACCCTTGGTGATCCCAATAAGCCACACTCGTGGAATAGGCCGATTGAATCCTGACAGGACAATTTTGCAGACGAGTTTCCCAGTGGCTCATGCAAAACTGTATTGCCCTGAGCCTCTGCAAATTCGCAGAAAAGACAGACTGCCAACAGCAACCGGATAGTACCCTGTAACTTTTTCAGCTTGTCCGAGGGAGGAAATACCCTCACCAAAGCGGAATCCCCTACAAAGCGTACTTAAGAAGGAACCCAGCTCTAGTAAGAATCAAAAGACGCCCCCCCCCCCCCCCCCCCAGAAACGGATGAGGGCGCCCCTTCACACAGACTAAGATTCATCTGCAGATCCGGCCTGGTCCGTCTCCGATTTACCTGAGCAGGTCTTCTCAGAACCCCCAGAAGACTTGAACTGCAGGACCGTCGCTTGCGACTCGGAGGTACGAACTAGCCGCCTATGAGCAGCAAAAGAAGAACATGTGGTGCCTTGCCCTTAACAGATTGAGGAAGAAGAGCACTCTTACCCCCAGTGAGGCCTTTGATCAACACATCCAGAGGATCCAAACAGCCTCTCCCCTGTGAAAGGAAGATCAGTCAAGGCCTTTTTGCAAGCCTGGTCAGCAGTCCAGCTCTTTAGCCACACCATGTGCCTAATAGCAATCCCCACTGCCGACGCCCTGGCCACTAACAGGGCTACATCCAGGGATGAACACCAGGGCTTGAGCCAACTGGTCCATCAGTTCCAGCACCGCAAGGGGGAGCCGTTCAGCTTCCAAGTAACTTCACCCAATCAGTAGCAGTCTGTGCTACCAGAACATTCACAAAAGGTAGACTTTAACATGTAACCTGCTACCACATGTAAATGGTGAGACAAGGATTCCACCCGTCTATCCACGGAATCCAGAAAAAGTTGGAGACTCTTCCACCGGTACCAGAGTCGCTTTGCTTTATTCAACCTGGCCACTGGAAAATCCACTTTTGGTGGTACAGTCCATCTAGTGGACACTGCCTCCGCAAAGAGGTAATGGTGTGCAAAACGCTTAGACACCACCAACATGTGCTTAATGTGTCGTTTATTCACAATAGTGTAAAAAAATTCTGGACAAGGGAAAACCTTGCTCGACTTATGGGATTTGCAGGAGCCAAAAGACACCTGCGTACCTGGCGCTGTGGGTTCATCAACCATTTTTAATGTTTCCCGCACTGAAACTATCCGGTCTTCCAACAATGTGTGTTCCTGCGCGGGGGCTGATGAGGACAGGTCCTCTTCACCGTCAGAATGCAAAGACACCGATCCCTCAAAGGTGGTCTGCGGTGACCATATCTATCTCAGAGTGTGAGGACCCTGCCGATGGAGGTGAGGGCGGAGGACATTTGTGGCTGGCAACACCAGAACAGGCAAATTCCACTTTTGACATCAGGCTTTGCAAAAAAAATAAAATGATACTTCTGGCTGCAACTGTGAACCGGAGGGTCCCGCAGTCATTTCCAGGGGTTCTGCAGGTGAAATTTTTTCCTGGGACTCCATTTGGAAATCATTTTTTGAGTATGTCCCTTTAAGACCACAAAAAATGCGGTCACACCGCTAATACTGCGGACCCCCAACCCTGATTAGTATATTATATAGTATAATAGCAGAGCAGGAGAGGGGGAAAAAACCTACAGGGAGCCCCCAGAAAACTTTACCAGAGCCCAGAGAAAAAAGTCCAGTCTGATCAGTATAGAAAAATAAAGTAACACTAAGCTGTACAGGAAGAGGAAGAAGCTCTGCCTCTATCATGAAAAAAGCCTTCTGCACGTCTGTCCAGCCCACGGACCTTTAAGAAAATGGCCCCAATACATTCTCAATGGGGAAATACATAAAACGGCTGCCCTTACAAAACTAATGGGAACACAGATCAAGAACCACAGCAAACTGGCGGCTTCTACGGTGCGTCATGCGGTCTCCGGGACCCCCCAGGGAGGGTCCCAAAATAGAAGGCATCAAAAGGGTCCCTAACCAGGGACCCCCCTCAAATAAGCGCCGAAGTGGCCGCATTATTACTACCCCCCCCCCCAAGGTAAAAACCTGCTAGGGGAGGGAAAATGCCAAGGGGTATATCCTAAGGGGTGCCAGGGAACCGGGGGAGCCCCTAAGGTCTGACAATTCCAGGGAGGGGCACAGGACGCCTAGGGTTTTTGGGAGGACATATTACTCATCGTACCACGGTACAAGGTGGGCGCCACTCCAAAACCGATCACCTCCCATCCGGGATGGGGGTGCTGTTAGCCAAGGGGAAGCTGCAACTCAGGACGTTCCAGGTTGTTTGCGTCCCGGCGAGACGATCCACTCGCAGGCTCGTCCCTATCCATCGGTGCACTGTCGTGACGAGGCCTAGTTCTGGACTATAACCTGCTCACACTTGATGGCCAGGCTAGGAGACCTTAAGGATCTAGATTATCCAGTGCAAATAAAAGCCAGCTGTTGCTTGTAGTTCCTCTGGATCTTGGTCCTCAGGAACTAACCAGTTAAAAAATAAAAAAAGTCCCAAACTTTCCCTGTTACAGCTAAGACTGAAGTCCCAGCAGGGAGCTAGGTCCTATCCGTGACACTAGGCAGAACAAAACTGTGTGAGCATAGCAGAGCCTGAGGGGTTATGCCTGCTTGGACAGCCCCTATAGGCGTAGTGTCTATCCCTAGGAGGAGCATAACCCTATGAGTCTATGAATAGGAAGAGCTGTTTCTGTCGACGAATGATAGAGAAACAGTGTTTTAGAGAAACCGTGTTTTAGCCCTTTTAAAAAAAAAAAAATTGACTAAAACTTTTGATCTCCGAGTGATATGTACCAGATTCAACCTCTAATAGTATATACATCTCTTCTGTAGAGTGAAGTAGATTAGATATTTTGTTCCCCAACCATATAGCTCAGCGCTTGACAAATTTGCTTATTAAATCTAGGAAGCAGCAAAAAAAGTTAGGAGCCAGTTTTTTAAATCAGCTGCCCAGCGCCCAGAACTGCATGCCTGGGGTGTCAGGCAATAAGAATTGCTTACGCCTGGCGCCAAGTGATAAACAAAAAAAAAAAAAATTTGGCACTGACGAGGCTGCGCTACTAAGCACTGATAGAGACGCTGATTAGGCTGCACAGGTTAGGCTGAACTGATAGGTGTCACTGACGGGCACTGAGATGGCACTTCCCGTCCACTCAGTGGCAGAAAGGAAAGGATGACGGATCAAGCGCAGCTGTCAACCTTGGAAGATGTCGGTGGTGGACAGGCAGTGAGAGCAAGCTGCGCTCATCACAGCACCATCCACCAGAGGGTGCCGGTTTTCAGGATACACTGCACTGCTCTCTCCCCTCACTGGTTCAGAGACTTAAGTGGGAGCCATTGGCTCCTGCTGCTGTCAATCGCAGTCAGTGAAGGAGGGAGCAGAGCTGAGCTGCCCTGTCTGTGTCACAGAGCATGGCCTGGGATCAAGCCTGCATGAGTGCCCCCCATAGCCAGGGGTTTAGGACCTCAGAGAAGGGGAATCTGGGTGCTCTGTGCAAAATCATTGCACAGAGCAGGCAAGTATGATAGGTTTGCTATTTAAAAAATGTCTTTACAGTCGCTTTAAAATACAGACTTAAATCAAGTAGGATAAAGTACACATTTTGTTTACATGACATTTGGACAATTGGAGAAATAACATGAGCAAACAGAAACTATCACCCTAATCATCTTTGGAATGCTTATATGTACCTCTTTAAAGGCTTCATCATCTGGTAACATTGTGCACAAGCATGTAATGTATGACTGTCGAAAAAAAGAGTCACTTGAAGTCTCTTCTGAATCTGAACATATTTTTGAGAGTAGCATTGCTTGCTGGATACAGTTAGTCTTCATTAAATGTTTAATGCGCAACTGGAGAAAGTTGAGGCCTTCTTGTAAAATCCAGCAGTTAACTGTAAATAAGTAAAATAAAGAATGTCACTTACAATCTAAAAAGAAAACCTGTGTAGAAATGTATGCATGAATGGATGTCAAGTTCACATTAACAAATGCTTACAAAAGCCATTCCTCTGGAGGAGGGGAGTTTGGACTCGCCAAAGATTGTCAAATGTCTCACTAAAAGTATGGGTGAAGAGATCTGCTCACCCCATTTTACATGACTATGCCCACTCCTGAAATAATCAGGATAGGATGGAAAACAAAAAGAACCTAACAACTGTTGCAGTAGAGCAGTAGCACTCGCTCTGCTTTTGCATGAGAAAACATGGCGACCATAACAGGGGATTTTAGATTTTAGGGTATTTAAAAGCTTACAAATGCCAGCCTGTTTCTTAAAGGCCCACAAGGATGCATCCTGAAAGAAACTGCAATTAGCAGAGAAAATATCCTATAAAAACTGCTCAACTAAATGTATGCTGACAAAAAAATAAGTGTGAACATATTTTAGGTTTCAAAAACACTGAAACGCCTATTTACCTCTATAGTTATAAAGGATTAACTTCTTTACTTTCTTCTCCTCCAATACCAATTCCACTCCTAACTCAAATGTTGCTTTACAGTATTTTACACGCCAACTCTAGCCATAACTTTATTTTGCTATACAGTGGGAAAATAAAGTCCCTGCGACCATGAGTATGCAGTGACATCTTCCCAATGCCGACAGGAAAAAAAAAAAAAAAAGTTCTAACCCTTCGCTAGTTTATACAAATTTACATTTTGGCGGGAACTCCACTTAGAGCATAAGAAAGCCTGGTATGAGGCTAAATGCTGCTTTAATTTTTTGGATGGGAACAGCAGGAGCGAAAGCAGTCCCATTTTGCTATACAAATTCACAAATTCTGGCAAACTACTAGCTAGGCTTACCAAAAGGTCCATATAAACTAAACGGACCCATATCTTAAGGATAGCGCAGGCCAAATTAGGCAGTCCCCAATGGGACTAAAATCCTGGTGACCATTATACTTCCTTATATTCTGAAGATTCTATAGACCCAGGTTTCTGCCCAATAATTTTATGGAAGGGATAGCACTCCAACCTCACTGCTTCCCAGCTGGATGTGCTTAATGCCCCTTATCCCCAGAAGAAATAGCCAGCACGGTTAAATCCTTAGCAAATAATAAAGCCCCAGGGCCTGATAGTTACACTGCAGTTCTATAGGGTTGACCTGTGATGCGATCCCTCCATAGCCTCCAATCTCTATATAAAACACAATGTGGGATGGTGATCGAGATTTGCCAATTGGATCCCAGGCCTATATGAAACTTCTCACCAAGAAAAGGGAAAGATCGCACTCTGCCAGGTTCCTAACGGCCAATCTCGTTACTCAACTTAAAAGCCAAAATTATCGCATCAAGCTCAACACCTATCCTCCCTTCCCTGAACCATTCAGTTCAGGTTGGCTTTATTATAGGCAGACCAGCAACCTCCACTATTCTCAAAGTTCAAACTGCTCTTGTGAATATAACAGATGACAAAAAGGGCTTTCCCAATGTCCATTTTAACTGGCTCTTCATGGTCTTGACAAAATTAGGTTTTACAGATCACATTGTAGAACTCCTATGCAACATGTATTCCAACCGTCTGCACAACTTATCCCCTCAGTAGGCTCATTAGGTAATATACCCCTTTATAAAAAGGTACGAGACAGGGGTGCCCACTATCTCCTCTTCTATTAAACCTAGCCTTGGAAACACTATCTATATTCCTGCTGACCTCTGCTCCCCTCGATGGTATTCACATTGGCCCCAGGGAACTATGTACGGTGCGGTTTGCTGACGACATGCTAATCTTCACATCGAATTACCTTACAGTCTATTTGCGATAGGTCTCACACTTGTTCAGGACTGCATGGTATAGTAAAAGGTGAGGTATTACCCCTCGCTCGCTCTACCTCATCGAGAGGAGAAACCTTCTCCATTTTCTCTGGCTGAACACTATATTGCAAATCTAAAAAGGGAAGGAACCCTCCTCTCTTAATACCCCCTCGATCACTGAAATTCTTAAGGAATTGGGGGCTTGGATTACTCTACCCTTGGTCTTTCGTTGGAAGGGGTAATCCACTTAAAATGGTGAGCTTCCTTAGCCACCTTTTATATCCTTTACAACCCCCCCTTTTGAAACCCAAGCATGTACAAAGACCTAATAAAAGCAGTTACTCATTTTATTGTGCAAGAAATGCTACCTAATGCTCTATCCAAGTTGCAACGTCCGAAGAAAGGAGGAGGAGATAACCTACATATTAATTAGTATGTAAAACTTAGCTTGTCCACTTCAATATGGTGTAGACAGGCTCTCCTATTCATCGGTTTATGCTATGTCCTTGAATCGGACCATGCATTTCCCTACCACCTTTATGATATATTACACTGTAAAATACAATCCCTCTAAAGGCTCTTTAACAAAATATTTTAAAAAGAAAAACACTGTTGTGGCCTGGTAGGAGATCAGGAAGAAACTCAACTTATCTCCCTATGTTTCCCGACATCTCCTGATCCATGGTAACCCCATGTTTCCGCAGACCACTGAACACAGAGCCTACAGCGTATGGCGTGCTATAGGATTGGTAAAAAATGACCTGTCTTCTGGACACTATGAAGCCAGAACCTCTCAGAGATAACCGAATTTCAACTTCCCTCAATGCATCTCCTATACTCTTATCAGGTAATCTCCTGCGTCACCTCTTGCTGCCAAGACACCTTTAAAAAGGTTCCATCTTTCTCTGATCAATAGCCTGCTTAATAAAACCTACACATTCCATCTCAGATATTTATAAATGATTTCAGTCTGTCCTCAACTCTGCCATGGCGGAGCCACTTTTTGTGAAGTGGCACAAGGACTCCGCCAGAAATTGACGTAGGAGACAAGATCTTGGCGGTCTATATGAAAGTCTGCCAATGCATCAAAGGAAACTTAGAGAGAAACCCAGTTTAAAAGAATACATTGGGCCTTCATCCTGTTTCTCTCTTTGAACTCCGTTTCTCACTTTGACAAATGCCCAGAGTACGGGTCCAAAAAAATCCCCACTGATTCAGTTTCTGCCTTTGTCAGCGATCTCAACCTTTTGGGACCTAATTATCAACTTGATACATGGCATTACCGAATTGCACAACATGACCAAGGCACCTCTTACTGTTCAGACACAATGCGCCCAGGCAAACCCAGAACTCATAACTCAATGGATCCACCTGTCTTTTGACAGCTTGAAAGAATAGTTTGAAAATGGGGACAGTTTCATCTCCACCTACTATTACCGCAGTCAGAAAGGATCTCACAACACTCCTTTACAGAGAAACTAGTCGCTGAAATACAGAACCACAACCTCATTTAACGATTCCTCACAAAATGGCAAGCTTCTCGAACATGCAGTGCTCAGCATAAATTATGCACATCCCTTTTGAAAAATACGATTTTATTTAATATTTCAATGAACACAAGAACAATTTCCAAAATTTTGACAAAACAGTTTTATAGAAACATTTGTTTAGTTCTTTACATGAAGGAAAGGTTAATATAACTTAGATTACAAAACCTTCAGTTTTACTCCAATTAGTTGATGCAAAAACAAATACAACCCACAACAAAAACTACTACATCTGGTATTTTGTATGACCTCCATGATTTGTAAGGACAGCACCAAGTCTCAAGGCATGGAATGAACAAGTTGGCGACATATTGCAACATCTTTTTCCATTCTTTAAGAAAAACCTCTTTTAGAGCCTGGATGCTGGATGGCGAGTAGGGGTGCGCATCTTCACTGGTCTCACTATACGATTATTCCAATAACGATTCGATTGGATTCCGCGATGCATCACGATTAATGCCCACGGTTTTTATCCAAAAATTCAAACAGTCAAAATAACTCCATTTATTTTCATTTGCTCTTAGCGCAATATCCTATTTGGGGAGGATAATTCTCATAACCATCCTAAAAGAGGGCTACAAAGTAATTCACTTTCAGTTCATTATAGACAACAAAGGGGCATTCTTTACATCTAGGAGGAAAAACAAAGGCTTCTTTGCCGTAAGAGCTGTGAAAATGTGGAATAGACTGACTCGCTCACAAACTAGTTTGGGCTGCTCAGTAGATTGTTTTAATAAAGACCTGAAATGCGTTCCTGTCCTAAATGCACAAAATATAAGTGAGGATGACAGAGGAATGATGGTGGAAGAGATGGGATCAGGCAGAGGGATGGTGGTGGGGGAGATGGGAACAGGCAGAGGGATGGTGGTGGGGGAGATGGGAACAGGCAGAGGGATGGTGGTGGAGAGATGGGAACAGGCAGAGGGATGGTGGTGGAGAGATGGGAACAGGCAGAGGGATGGTGGTGGAGAGATGGGAACAGGCAGAGGGATGGTGGTGGAGAGATGGGAACAGGCAGAGGGATGGTGGTGGAGAGATGGGATCAGGCAGAGGGATGGTGGTAGAGAGATGGGATCAGGCAGAGGGATGGTGGTGGAGAGATGGGAACAGGCAGAGGGATGGTGGTGGAGAGATGGGAACAGGCAGAGGGATGGTGGTGGAGAGATGGGATCAGGCAGAGGGATGGTGGTGGAGAGATGGGATCAGGCAGAGGGATGGTGGTGGAGAGATGGGATCAGGCAGAGGGATGGTGGTGGCGAGATGGGATCAGGCAGAGGGGTGATGGTGGCGAGATGGGATCAGGCAGAGGGGTGATGGTGGCGAGATGGGATCAGGCAGAAGGATGGTGGTCAGGCAGAAGGATGGTGGTTGAGAGATGGGATCAGGCAGAAGGGTGGTGGTGGAGAGATGGGATCAGGCAGAGGGGTGGTGGTGGTGGACAGATGGGATCAGGCAGAGGGGTGGTTGTGGAGGGATGGAATTAGTGACACTGGCACTCGCTTGCTTTCAGTGTCAGTCGATTCCCCCTCCTCCATGCTTAGAGCTTCTCTGCCTCTTCTCCCTTCCAGTGCCTCCAGTGATGCTTCTGCTGACGTGGGGGTCTCCTCAAGCTCATCCCTCTTAACTCTACTGAATGTCAGGCTCATCATCTGACTTTCTGCTACAGTGTCCATCTGGAAGGGGAGGGGGCTTTAGTCACCAGGCACGCACTGCCTCTCCAGGAGAGGTAGAGCACCGCACAGGGGCTGGAGGACGTTATCGGCGATTGATTCCACCGACTCTCAGCATCGTTGCAGAATCGCGAACGTCTGAATCAAGGTGCATAGATGCTGTGATTATATTCAACACCCCTAAAAGAGAGTGATGCTCAACTTGTCTTTTCAGAATTACCCATAGGTGTTCGATTGGGTTCAGATCAGGAGACATATTTGGCCACTAAATCACTCTCACCCAGTTCTTCAGAAATAAAAGTGGCCTTAGATGTGCATTTTGGATCATTGGTATTTTGAAAAGAGCACGATGTTCAAGGGCACAGCGTGATGGTAGCATCTTCTTTTAATATAGAGCAGTACATCTGTCGATTCATGACACCATCAATGAAATGCAGCTCCCCGACACCTGCAGCACTCAAGCAGCCCTACAGGAGGACACGGCTACCAACATGTTTCACTGTAGGCACCATGTATTTTTGTTTGTATTCCTTGCCATTGTAACGCCATACAGTTTTGAAGCCATCGATTCCAAACACTTATCTCAGTCGCATGAGTCCAGGAGTACAGAGAGTCCCAGTAGTCTTTTTAAGCATAGGCCCAGGCAAATTATACGCAGGCTTTTCTTTGCATGGGCTGTAGGAGAGGCTTCCTTCGTGGACGAAAAACCATGAGTGTCATTCCACGGCAGTGTACGCCATATTGTGTCACAGGAAACATCGCCCCAGTTTGGCTTTCTACTTCTTTAGCTTACTGCAGTGAACTTCCATGGTGATTTCTTTCAACCTTTCTCATCCGAAGACGCTCCTGTTGAGGTGCTAACTGCAGTAGATGGCCTGGACGTCTCTGAGATGGTTGCAGTTCCATCTTTATTAAATTTATCACTTTTGCTACAGTATTCTGAATGATAAGTAAAGCTTTAATGAATAATTAGACTCACCTGTAGTTGAATTCTTGTTAATTAGGATTTTGTGGTCTAAAATGTAGCTTTGCTCCTAAGACTTTCATTGGGATGTATTCATTTTTGCAACATGGTCTTGAATGAATTTGTTAGGAAAAATACTGTGTGTGCAAATTAACAAATCTGGGGTGCAATTAATGGCCTGCATTTGTGGGAGTATTTTGTAGTATAGTGTGCCATAGAATGTCGATTCTGAAAGGAAAGGTTTTTTGAAAAATCTGTTGGGGTGTACTCATTTATGGTGAGCACTGTACCGTCTTCACCATCTGAAATTTTAACAATCACTTCTTTTGAATATACAGAGCGGTACTTTAGTGCTAACCTAACCAATTCCCTGGGCAAATTGAAAATGTAAGTCATATGAAATTCTCCCTTTATACTTACTTTGACCTATGTTCTGAGGGCTAGTCGCCCCTATTTTTCGCATTGTTGTAAAATGCTGTTAAGATATTGATTGTAGGAGCATGTTAATGGCTTGTCTTTGACAATTGCAACTCTCATAATGCTCATATAGATGAATAGTACAACACTAGTCATGCTGAAAGTGATCCAACCCTTGAGTCAGTTTTCCCCCCACATGTTGTTGGAAAATGTTCTGCATAAATTTGTGTGTTGTCATTACTGATTTTAGCTCTGTCTTATCTAGACATTTTGATTGCACTTTTATACATTTTGGTTGTCATACCATGCCAGTTTGTTCTTGGTTTTTCTTGTGTTTTAATATGCTTGAAATTCTCATTGAACATTTGTTAAAAACAACACTGAAGTTTAATCTGCTTATATTTTGCCTTCCTCCCCCATCAAAATAATGCTACAGAATATTTTAAATTAAAAAAAAAAAAAAAGGTCATCTTATTTTAGACTTTGTGATGGCATTATTGCCTGGGTCTCTATGCAATGCTGACATAATGGCTAGTGGGAGGAGTCAGAAGGATGCTGTACATCAAAGAACCCTGCCTAAGTACTCTTCTCAAGAACCCTCAGCCGTATGTATGCTTGTTCCAGATTTGACCTATGGAGTATGGAAGCTTGACTCAGCCAGGCAAATAACATTTGCAAAAGTAATGGTGGCAGACATTTCATCACAGGTGCAATTTTGGATCAAATGTAAAATACCGCAATATAATTTTTAAAGAATTATGAAAAGTTAACAGACCCACAATGCAAGTATGTCTGTTATCCTCACCTTCTTCTGGGTCTACAGACTGTCGAGACAAGATCTTGACAAGTACAGGATTTCTCCATGCTCCGCCATGATTAATGTTATCTACCAACAATTGCAAATGTTTGTTTCCAAAATCCTCCAACATCTCATGGGAATCCTAGGATTAAGATTGGTACAACATTATGTTAAAGGGTCTTGTACGCAAAGTCGCTTAACATAAAAACAGTTTGTTCACATTCAGTAAACAGTGGGACATTTATGAAAAACCTTGGGTACTAGCTACAAAAAACAAGACACTTCTATTACTTTTCAAATACATTTTCCTTGAGTATAGAACAGTACACAGGCTTCTTTAATCATTACAACTTGATTACATATCACATTCAGGGGACTGGACCTAGAAAGAAAAAAAAAGCTGCTGGAAATTATAAAAGTGCATCTAAACCACAGGACAATTCGAACCATATAGAAGTCAAGGGGAAAGAGCAGCTAACCTGCACCAAACCCGTGGGTACACTGCGCTGCACCCGTGGTGCAGGCAAAAATGCACCACTTCGGTGTGAAAAGGGCTATAGGGGGTTGGTAAGCCCTCTGGTGAAAGCTGTAATGTTAGTGGAAATAAAAAGTTAAAAAAAAAAACAACCCTGTCGCACTGTGCACACACGTTTACATCATTACGTGCATACATGTAAACAGCAGACGTACCACACATGATGTACTTCCACGAGCATTGGATTAGAAGCAATATTTAAAGGGCCAGGAATCCTGGGTAAATTCTTACAAATTACAATTCTTCGTGTCACCTACGAAAACTTTTTTTAGGTACCACAGGTGTTTGCAACATAAAGGCTTGATATGTCTCATATCCTTTACTTGACCCGATCCCATCTTTTAGATTTTACCAAGAAATTGGGTAAAAAATACTGGACAGGTAATTTTAATGCAAAAATGTATGTGGTATTTCTGTAACAGGCGTTTACCTGATCCTGATCAGTTTCCTCACAAGGTGAAAGATCCTCCTCAACCGCTTCCTCCTACTCAGGTACTGTGTCTGGCTCAAAAGCAAAATCAAAGAACGATTCAGGAATAGAGGTGGTTTGATCAGCTTGGGTGTGACCCCTGCTATCAATAACCTCAAAAAGGCCAGAAATTCTGCCCATTAAATCTGCCATTGCGGCAGATAGAAAAAAAGAAGCTGGTGCAGCCGATGGGCCAGGCAAATGGCCAGAGGCAGGCAGGAAGTCAGAGTGGGGGCAACCATCAGAAGAAAGGGCACTAGGGCTCTGAATGGATGAACTACCATCCTCACTGGAGCTAAAAGCTGACCCTCAAATCTAGAAAATCCATCTGAATTATTTTTTTCCTGTACTCCTAATCTACCATTCCATAACCACTTGTAATGGCCCCTCAGCATAGAGAGAATCAGGATATGTTGCCAGATTGAAGTTAGCGAATCTGGAAACTGAAACAATAGCTAGTGATGATGCAGCAGAAATCTAGATAGAAGAATCGTTTTGTTAAAGAATCATCCAGAAAGATTGAGAGGGAGCTTTATGGAAGGAGATAAGCTGCTCCACAGTAGAGAGAATAGGTTGATCACCTAAAGACAATAGCAAAAAACGGAGGCTACCTGGGAGTGGGAGGTGTTATATAGGGGAAATAACAGCTTTTTTTTGCCTATGTCTATCTACCTGAAAGTAGCTTCACATAACCCAGTTTTAAAATATTAGAGAACCCTATGCCATGTGCTGTATGACTGGGAAACAACATTTTACTACAAATAAAGCTAAACTCAAACCAAGTACAAAAGGGACAAATAAATGCAGCTCTTTATTGATACATTATCAAAGTGATATTTTGATACATCATTAAAGTGATAATATAATTTTGTATTTTTTATTTTTAATAAAAATAACAAACATGTCATACTTACCTGCTCTGTTATCTCTCCACATTGGCTCACTGCCTGTGATTGACAGCAGATGGAGCCAATGGTGAAGAGAGACCCGGGACAGCCGAAGCTCCCATGCACAACACTAGGGGGGCTCAGGTGAGTATTGGGGGAGGGGGGGGGGGGAAGACGAGCAGCACACAGTTTTTTACCTTCAGCCTTTACAACCACTTTAAATGTATTTTTGTTTTAAGGTAAGCAGCATAATGAACCTGAATTATACTTTGCATTAACCTCTTGCAGTCCCTGTACAGCAGAGCTCAGACATGGAAATAAGCAGTACAGGTTCAGTGCAGTGGAAGGAACATGCTAACAGAGAGCATGAATAAGCTCACCAGTCTGCTTACTCTCCTTTCCCTTCTATTCACTGGGGAAGGTACAAGATCTGTCACTAGAGGAAGGCACAAGACCGGTCACTAGGATAAGGTACAAGACCGGTCACTAGGGGAAGGTACAAGACTTGTCACTGAACTTCTGCAGAGAAACATCAGGTCTACAGATCTCACAGACTGGGCTGTGTGGCAGAGCTGTGTAAATCTCAGGACCGGATGGAGAGAAAACTGGATTTTTGACTTACCATAAAATCCTTTTCTCTAAAGTTCATTGACAGATGCAGCTCCATATCCTTCTTAACCATTGGGTTATGCTGCCCCCTATAGTGAGTAGGACACTAGGCTGGAAAAATCTTTACCACACCACGTCCCTGGGGATATACACCCACTCACTCTGCTATAGGCATTTTGTTTTGTTGCAGTGTCGGAAGAAAAAATCCCCAACCCAACTCATATAGAGGGGCGGGTGCTGCGTCTGTCAATGAACTTCAGAGAAAAGGATTTTACGGTAAGTCAAAAATTCAAGTTAGACTTACCGGTAACTTGTTTTCCAATACTCTTTCAGGACAGCACCTTGAGAGATGGCTCCTCCCTGTCACCAACAGGAAACACCCCATCCACCAGATTTTAAAAAGGAGGCTTCTCCAACCATTCATCAGTTGTAGAAGAGTACCTCCGGCCCATGCTGGAACACAAACAGATATGGTTAATAACAGCAAACTTTATACAATAGGGCAGGCTCCTGCTGTCCTGAAAGACTATTGGAAAACAAGTTACCAGTAAGTCTAACTTGAATTTTCCCTGAACGTCTTTCAGGACAGCACCTTGAGAGGATTATCGAGACTTAGCTTAGGGAGGGTCCAGAGCCGGAAGGACCTTTCTGCCAAAAGCCTGGTCCCCAGCTGCCAAAAGGTCCAACCTATAATGTCCTGCAAACGTAAAGTAACTTGACCATATAGCCGCCTTGCAGATCTGATCTGGAGTGGCACCAGCTTTCTCTGCCCATGTAGTGGCAAGAGCTCTAGTGGAGTGAGCTCTAATCCTCTGCGGTGGACATAATTTCATCTGGGAGTAAGCCTCTAAAATAGATGATCTAAGCCATCTAGCAATCGATCCCTTTGATGCCTGTCAACCTTTTTTGTTGCCAGAAAAAAGGATAAAACAGAGAATTTGAGGATCTAAATTCCTTAGTAACCTCTAGGTAGTGCATTAAGATTCTGCTTACGTCTAGGTTATGAAAAAAAACTTTCCTTATCTACTGATGGATTAGGACAGAAGGTGGGTAAGACAATTTCTTGGGATCGGTTTTCCCTAAATGCTACTTTTGGAAGGAAACCCGGATCCGTCTTGAGAACTATCCTATCTGGATAGAGAAAAAAGGTTCAATAATTGATAAGGCGTGCAGTTCACTAATCCTCCTTGCTGATGTTATTGCAACCAAAAAGGCAGTTTTGAGGGAAAGATTTCGTAGTGAAATGGTCTCTAAAGGTTCTTTTGTAAAAGCCTGAAGAACTACTGATAAGTCCCACTTGGGAAAACTCTTGATAGGTGCTGGTCAGGAGCGGGTAAGAGCCCTGAAGAATCTGGTGACCAGAGATTCTGAGGCAATAGGTTTTTCAAGGAATACTCCCAAGGCCGCTACCTGCACCTTGAGGGTACTCACCGCCAAACCCTTCACTGCACCCTCTTGTAGAAACTCCAAAATTGATACAATACTATCCCATTTTTGATCTCTTGAACCACACCAGGTATTATAAGTTTTCCAAACTTTTGTATATATCTCTCTAGTAACCTTCTTCCTACTGGCAAGTAAAGTGGTTACTACCGCGTCAGAGTCCTTTCCTTTTTAGTAGTTGCTAATCAGATACCAGGCAGTGAGGTTTAGTTTTTCTACCTCTGAGTGACAGACTGGTCCCTGAAGAAGCAAGTCCTGACGAGGAGGGAGCTGAAAGGCAGGTTTGGCTGTCAGTTGAAGTATAGTTGAAAACCAGGCCCTTTTGAGCCAATATAGTGTGATCAGGATCACGGAGGTTCTTTCCATCTGTATCTTTCTCAGTACAAGAGTAATAAGTGGAAAGGGGGGAAAGGCGTACCCCAAGCAGAAGTTCCAGGGATGCGCTAGAGAGTCCATTCCCAGATAGTTGTCGTTTCTGTGGAGTGAGAAGTGGAAGTTTTGCGTTCTCTTGCTGCAAACAGATCCACTTCTGGTTGTCCCCAAGTCTTGACTATCAACGTAAAGACTTCTAGATTTAAGCTCCAATACGCTTCTCGAATCTTCTGCCTGCTTAAGTAATCCGCCACTTCGTTCAGTGTGCCCTTTAGATGGATTGCTGACAAGGAAAGCAACTGACTTTCTGCCCAGTGCAGGATTTCTGTTGCTAATAACTGTAGGGTTCTGCTTCTTGTGCCCCCTTGTTTGTTTAAATATGCCACTATAGTGGCGTTGTCTGATAGGACTTGTACATGAGTCCCCTGGAGGTTTTGAGAGAAGGCTGCCAGAGCCAGGCCGACTGCTTTCAATTCCCTGCAATTTGAAGATTTCTTTGTCTCTATTTGAGACCAAGCACCCTGTGTCAGGTTTTGGTTCCAGTGGGCCCCCCACCCCCATCTGCTGGCATCTGTTGTCAATCTTTGGTCTACCGGGAAGGTCCAGGCCAATCCCCTTGACAAGGTTGCTTGGTCTCTCCACCACCACAGGGTCCTCTTGACCTTGGTGGGGATTTTTACCTTTGACTCCAAAGTTTCTGGATTGTGATCCCAGACTCTTAGGAGAAAATATTGTAGTGGCCGAAAATGGAGCCTTGCCCATTGGATTGCTGGTATTGATGCAGTTTCCTATGACTGACATAACCCTTCTGACTGACCAAAATTGGTTTGTAGCCTCGCTACCATCTCTCTTGGATCTCCACTTGCTTGTCTTCTGGTAAGAAGATTTTTTTGTTCCACTGAGCATATTTGAAACCCCAGGAATCGAACCTACTGAGCTGGTGTGAGGTTTGATTTCTGGAAATTCACTAACCAGCCTAGAGACTCCAGGTGCCCTCTGGCTTCGTCCAGATCCTTTTGAAGCTTTTCTTTGGAAGGGGCAAAGAAAAGTAGGTTGTCCAAGAATAGTACCACAGGGATTCCTTGTAGGCGAAGGGGCGCTAGGCACTCTGCCATCACTTTCGTAAAAATCCGAGGGGCTGATGACAGGCCAAAGGGAAGGGCTTTGAACTGAACATGAAGTGTTTCCTCCCCCATATTTATCGCCAACCTCAGGAATCTCTGTGAATGAGAGGCTATGGGGATGTGTAGATATGCATCCCTTAAGTCTATTGATGCCATAAAGCATCCTGTGGTTAACAGGGTTCCGACTGTGAAAATCGAGTCCATCCGAAATTTCCTGTACAGAACTGACCTGTTTAGTGGTTTCAAATTGAAATCCCCCGATGGATTCTTAATCAGAAATATGTGGGAATAAAATCCCTGATGTTGTTCCTCCAATGGTACTAGACAGACAACTCCCTGTCGCATCAGGTCCTTTAATAGGTCCATCATAGCCAGGGCTTTGGCTGCATCTCTTGGGAGGTTTGTGACACAGAACCTTTCGGGCGGAGGCTCCGAAAACTTGATCTTGTAGCCTTGGGACAGCAT
The DNA here is from genome assembly GCF_965119305.1 of Pelophylax lessonae. NCBI lineage: Eukaryota > Metazoa > Chordata > Amphibia > Anura > Ranidae > Pelophylax > Pelophylax lessonae. Next base: position 358,529,950 of record NC_138769.1, on the reverse strand, counting down.
ATCCAGAATATACTGACTCTTTGTTATGGCTGCCCAGTAGCGGAGAAATTCCCTTAACCTTCCTCCCACCGGCAGAGTCTTGTCATTGCGCTTTGCTGGTCGACGCAGGAGGATGGAACAGAATGCTTCCTTTCCCCTTGGGTCTTTGCGCTGACCAATTTCTCCTTTTCTCCTGGGGCCTGCTATCCTGTTGAATTTTTGAGGTTGAAAAAGCCTCTTAGGTGGCTGCTTTTTCTTTTTGATAGGAAAGGACCTCTTTTTGTCTGCTGTTCTGTCTAGAACAGAGTCCAACTCAGGACCGAATAGGAGATCCCCTTGGAATGGGATTCAGCACAGCTTGTTTTTGGAAGCTGCGTCTTCAGGCCAAGTCTTTAACCAAAGAGCCCTTCTGGTCGAGTTGGTTAGTGCTGCTGACCTTGCAGTCATCTTCACTTGATTCCACTGAAGCATCTGCAATAAATGCTATAGCCATGGAGAGAGTGGAGAAAGAGTCCAGGACTTCTTGTTTAGGGGAATCTGCTGTAATATGTGCTTTTAACTGGCTAAGCCAGTACTCCAAATTCCTGGATACGCAGGTCACTGCCATAGAAAGTTTAAGATTGCCCATGATGGACTGCCAGGATCTCTTGAGCTGTTGATCTCTTAAAACTCCCATGTCCTCAAATGCTAGGTCAGTTAACCTAGAGACCTGGGAAAATGATGAGTCAATTTTTGGAACCTTATTCCAGGGGGCTCCTGGGTCTTCATCGAAAGGAAAACGCCTCTTAAAGGCTTTAGGGAATAAGGGTTTCCTTTCTGGCTCAGCCCACTCATTTCTGATGGCATCTGAAAGGTGTGACCCTTAATTTCACCCAGGCCTGCATACATCATATCATGCAGGGACAGTTCTTTCTTCTCTTCTTCTAAACCCAAGGTGATATAAACCACCTTTAAGAGACTGTCTACCTGCCATCCAGGGGTGCCATCCAGGGGTGCGCTTCGAGGGGTCCTGACTCGCCTGAGCACTGAAGGGGAAGAGGGAGCCCATGCACTGCAGTCGGTCGCGTGAATCTGAGGAAGCAAAAGTCTCCAAAAACAGGGTATGGTGGATGTAGGGAGCCCGGTGTCTCAGGACAGCACCTTAAGAGCCCCAGACTCCCCACACAGGTGTTCCTGGGCCGGAGGAAGCACAAAAACTCATAATTGGTGGGAGAAGCCTCCTTTTTAAAATCTGGTGGATGGGGTGTTTCAAAGTGAATAAACTCTCTTTTAAACAGCAGCCTACAAAAAACCTTGTGGCCAAAAGAAGCATTTAAACATGCCAACACATCTACCCTGTAGAATTTTGTGAATGTGTGCACAGACGACCAAGTTGCCGCCTTGCAAACTTGTATCACCGACGCCTGATGGCGAAAATCCCAAGTGGTGCTCAGTGTCCTAGTAGAATGCACCTTCACAGAGAAAGGTGGAACCTGAACCTTAAGTGAATAAGCATGTACCACCATCTGCCTGATCCTCTGGATATGGTCGCAGCAGACGCAGCCAATCCTTTCTGAGGTCCGTCCGTGAGGACAAGAGTCTGATTTTCCAAAGGACTAAGTAGCTGCTAAGGAAACCCTGATTACCCTAACCACATCCAAGGAATACAAGGAAAATGCTTTAGGATGCTTGGGCTTAAGACATAAGGAAGGCAGCACAAAGTCTTCATTTAAATGGAAATCCGAGACCACCTTAGGAAGAAACGATTGATTAGGTCGGATTACCACCTTGTCTCTGTGGACCACCGGATAAGGTGAGCGGCAGGATAGTGCTGCCAATTCCAACACTCTGCATGGAGAGGTAATAGCTACTACAAAGGCTACCTTCTATGACAGTGTAAGCATAGTATTCTCCCTAAAGTTTTCAAAAGGAGGTTTCTGAAGAAATGACAGTACCAGGTTAAGATCCCACGGAGGTAATGGGGACCGTATCGGGGAGCCATGGGGCGAACACCCTGAATAAAAGTGCGAATTACTGGAGTCCCTTTCACCTCTGTTCTGCGCAGAAGCCTCAGCAGCAGTTTTAGTGGGGGAAACGCATAGATCAGCAGATACTGTCCCCACTGAGCCACTAATGCGTCTGTCAGAGGATCCAGAGAACGGGTACGAGAACAAACCTCTGCAACTTCCTGTTGAGCCAAGAGGCAAAAAGATCCACATCTAGAGTCCCCCACTGGACACACAGCAAGTGAAACCCCGCCGGGTGAAGGGACCATTCTCCCTGATCCAACACCTGACGACTCAGGTAATCCGCTTGCTAATTCTCCACTCCGGGAATATGCACGGCGGATAGGGCTGGAACAAAGTTTTCTGCCCATATTAGGATCTCGGCCACCTCTCGAGCTGCCAGGACACTCTTGGTGCCCCCTTGATGATTGATGTAAGTCACGGCAGTGGCATTGTCTGATTGAATCCTGATTTGTCCAGTGAATCAAGTAAAGCTTTATTGCTCTGAGTTCCATAATATTGATCGGTAGTCTGGACTCCTTTAGAGTCCAAGTCCTCTGGACATCCATCTTTCCAAGTAGCCCCCCCCCCCCAACCAGGCTGGCATCCGTGGAAACCACAGTCCAATACAGGGGAAGGCATGAATTGCCCCGACAAAGCCAGGGAGTGGACCCACCACACAGAACACTTCACGTGTTTTTGGCTCAGCAGGATCAGATAGTCCAAATATTTTGGATCCCTGTTCCACTTGACAAAACAAATCTCTTTGCAGAGGTCTCGTGTGGAACTGTGCGAACAGAACCGCCTCAAAAACGAAGACACCATCAGGCCCAGCCCTCGCATGCAAGTTCGTAGAAAGGACAGTTTTCTGGATAACCGCAGGCGAATCGCCCTCTGCAATTTTAGCAGTTTGTCCAGAGAAACACCCTCACTGAAGCGGAGTTCAGAGTCAGTCCCAGATAATCCAGTTTGGAGGATGGGACTAGAGCAGATTTCTGGAAATTAATGTTCCAACCGAACTCTTGCAGAGTCAGTACAGTAATGGTTAAGTCGGCCAGCAGGGCTGAATGGGAGTCTGCTCCTAAGAGATCGTCTAGGTACCATAGTACAGCAATCCCCCTCTGTCGCAGTAATGTCAATACCAGAGCCAACACTTTGGTGAAGACCCTGGGAGCAGAGGCGAGACCAAAGGGTAACACCACAAATTGATAATGCTCCTTGCCGCCCACAACGAAGCAAAGGAAACACTGGAGTCCAGCATAAATAAGAATGTGAAGGTAGGCTACCGTGCAAAACGATTCACTTTGAAACTTCTATACCCACATAAAGCGGTTCAGAGCCTTGAGGTCCAAGATAGGATGCACTTGCCTTCTTTCCTGGGCACAGTGAACGGGTTTGAGTAAAACCCTTGAAAGCATTCCCGAGAGGGAACCCGCCCAATCACCCCTGCAACAGCAAATCTTGTACCGCTTCTCGTAGATTCCTTAACCGATCCGGAGATAGGCGTAGATAGGGTGTGAAGAATCTGTTCAAACTTCGAGACCTGAATCAGTTTGTGGACCCATTCATAGTTACATTACATAGTTACATAGTAGGTGAGTTTGGGAGATTAGCTCGGTGGCGGGTATGGATGACCCCTTGGGGGGGTACGTTTACACAGGGAGATAGCCGAGAAGTGGTTGCAAACAACAGTTTGGTTTATTCTTGCAATTTACTTTACACAAGTGCAAGCCTCAAAAACATCAAAATAAAAATAAAACACAAAATAAATCCTTGCCACTGTGGGCGGCTACCTTCTCACATACAGGAACCTACCTACGGAGTCTGTCTCCAACCTACTGTTGGGCAAACTTTGCTGATCCTACAGCAGACACTCAATAGTCCATGTTTTTTCTCTTCACACAACAAATGTCCATTGAACATTTCCCTTTTCCTCTTCACATTGAACATGTCCCTTTGCTTTTCTCTTCACATAGAACACATTCCTTTGCTTGTCTCTTCACATAGCAAACAGTTAATTTATTTCTTCCACATAGAAATAGTTCATTTTCTCACCTTGAGAAGTCTTCACACTTTTTACCCTCCTCAGCGCACATCGCTTCAGGAGGTCTTCTCCCATGCTCGCACAGCGTCGGGAGGCACACATCTGACTGTCCTCCTCTACCCACACGGCGTCAGGAGGCAGCAATCCTTCTCCCAGGCTCACACAGCGACGGGAGGCACACATCTGACTGTCCTCCTCTCCACAGCATCAGGAGGCAGCAATCCTTAGACTTCCTTTGGACAAATTATAGAGGCCTTAACTTCCTCATTCCGAACAGCTGAATGGTTTTCAACTTCTTTACACCTTCCTGCTGCCTTTGCAGCCGACACCCTATAGTAATTGGTGAATTTTCTAAACCAGGTGGAAATGTATCTCCTGTCTGTGACTACATCCACAGATTTACCTGACTTCCTGTTACAGTGAGGTTGAATAAAGACAATAGTCCATCCAGTTCAACCTGTGTAGGTGTGCATGGATGTATTCATTTTTCATACCCCTGAATGTTTCGATCCTTGAGATATACGTACAAGAGTCTTTTAAAAGTAGCCATACTCCCCGCAGTTACTACCATTTGTGGCAGGGAATTCCACAGTCTTGTAGCCCATACAGTAAAGAACCCCCTGCGTAGCGTAGCCTGAGGTTAAATCTCTTCTCCAAACGCATTTTATAACCTCATGTACTCATGCATTCCTTGCGACTGAATAGTTTTTTTTTTCTATGCTCTGATCACCGTTGAGGTATTTGTAAATCGCTATCATGTTCCCTCTCACGCATCTCTTCTCCAGGGAGAATAAATCTAGTGCTTCTCAACTCTCCCCATTCCCCTTGAAACAAGAAGGACCATGGATCCGGAAAGAAACTAAGAAATCCCCCCCACCCCATTACGGGTGAGCGCGTCCCTTCATGCAGAAGAGGGCTTAACTGCAGAAATGGAGGGGCCTGCTCTTGGCTTACCCAAACATCTTCTAGGAACCCCCAGATGATCTAAAAGTCTTAGATCCTTCTCCTGCATGCCGGAGGCACAAAAGGGCCACTTGTATGCTGAAAAGAGGGGGCCCTGTCTTGACGAGGTGCCTTGCCCTGAGCAGATTGATGAAGAAGAGTACTCTTCCCACCAGTAAGACCGGTGTAAGTATTGAGCCCACTATCAAATGTAAGTGGCTGGACAGAGCCTCATCCTAACAGGGTCTTTAAAGACCGGAGGCTCCTCCATCAGAATCACAGTGGATTTATTCAGTTTGGAGATTGGGTGGTCCACCTTCGGTGGAACAGTTCATTTTTTGATCACAGCGTCCGCAAAGGGATAGCGTCTCGGGAAACGCTTCAGAACCACTAACGTGTTTAAAGCGCACCCACTGTTCAGTGACAATTTTCTCAAAAAGTTCCCGGACAAGGAAAAACCATCATCTCCACCTGAATTAGTGCGCGACGACGTAGACCCCTCACGGTAACTCACATCCATGGCGGCCAAATCAACCTCAGAATATACCTCAATATAGCAGAGTGAGGGAACGATCTACAGGGACCCCAATAGACTAACCACCACCCGATATTAGAGAGAGCAGAGCCAGTCTGAAGTGTACAGTAAACTATCCTTACAGGAAGAGGAAGTACCTGGGTCAGTACCAGAGGTAAAACCTTGCCACTCACTGCTGTACAGCATTCTCGGACTCCCAGAAAATGGCCGCCCAATGCATTTCAATGGGGGGACCACAACAAAATGGTAGCCCAATGCATTTCAATGGGAAACTACTAAAAAATGGCTGCCGAGCCTTGTACAGCTGATCTACAAGAAAATGGTGGCGTCCACGGCACACCATGCGATCTACAGGATCCCCTGAGGGGTCCAGAGGTCTACTCTGCATGAGGGGGGGGGGGGGGGGGCCCTGGCAGGGAACCCACCAAGAATATCCCCACCCCCCCCCAGCGGATCACACGATCAGCGGCATCGGTGTTCCCATCCCTAGCTACAGCCCCTGCACCGTACCCGACTAAGGTACGGACCCCTATGAAAGAGTGGGGAGGATGGCCTGTGGGGGGGCCTTGGATGGTCGATGGTCCCCAGAGACCCCACATACAAGGGGGGTAACCCAAGGGTCCGACCATCCCAGGGAGGGGCCCACATCCACCCTGGGACCACAAGAGATATGGGGGGACAATACTCACCATACCAACATTATTCGGGTGAGCGCCACTCCGGACAGACCACCTCTCCACCCGGGATGGGGGTGCTGATGGCCAAGGGATATGCTGCGACTCAAGCCAAATCAGGTCATGTGCATCCCGGCGAGGTGTTTGACTCGCGGACCAGCCCCCCGTCCAGTGGCGAGGCCTAGCCCTGAGCTGCGACCTGCACACGCTTGCTGGCAGGACTGGGAGACCATAAGGATCTAGAATACCCAGTGCGACATCCAGTTGTTGATTGTAGTTCTCTCAGGAACATAACTAGCTAAAAAAAATTACCCGACTAAGGTACGGACCCCTATGAAAGAGTGGGGAGGATGGCCTGTAGGGGGGCCTTGGATGGTCGATGGTCCCCAGAGACCCCACATACAAGGGGGGTAACCCAAGGGTCCGACCATCCCAGGGAGGGGCCCACATCCACCCTGGGACCACAAGAGATATGGGGGGACAATACTCACCATACCAACATTATTTGTGTGAGCGCCACTCCGGACAGACCACCTCTCCACCCGGGATGGGGGTGCTGATGGCCAAGGGATATGCTGCGACTCAAGCCAAATCAGGTCATGTGCATCCCGGCGAGGTGTTTGACTCGCGGACCAGCCCCCGTCCAGTGGCGAGGCCTAGCCCTTAGCTGCGACCTGCACACGCTTGCTGGCAGGACTGGGAGACCATAAGGATCTAGAATACCCAGTGCGACGTCCAGCTGTTGATTGTAGTTCTCTCAGGAACATAACTGGTTAAAAAAAATTAAATTTAGAGAAAAGGTTCCCTTATTACATAAATATGCTAGGACTGAAATCCCAGCAGGGAACTAAGTCCTTACTCCTGACTAGGCAGAAAAAAAACTGAATGCCTTTAGCAGAGTTAGTGGGTGTATACCCCCAGGGACTGCCCCATAGGCGTGGTAAAGATTTTTCCTGTCTAGTGTCCTACTCCTGTAGGGGGCAGCATAACCCAATGGTTAAGAAGAATATCGCGCTGAGTTGGTCAATGAACGATAAAGAAACATTCTTTTCCAGGTAAAAAAACAGCTCCTTTATATGCATTTCATGTCTTTGTTCAGCTTTTTGCCTGGAGTTCAGCGTAAAAGAACTACTTTACCTTTTTTTTTTTTTTTTTTTTCTTCTTTAATAAACTAGCTTTGCAGGGTAAGGAGCATTTGTAAAAAAAAAAAAAAAAAAAAAAAAACCTGTGCTACTTTGGCTAAAGTTGAATAATGTCCTTGTTTAAGCATTGACCATTTATGTACCTCCTGACTCCTGGGCAAAAACTCGTAGACATGGCAACACCCTACCCTGCGCCTTGTTGCTAGACACTGCTAAGACACTCCCAGCTATTACTGCTCACTTACACCATGGCAGGAGCGGAATTTCTTGGATTCTAACTTCCTGACATGCACTCTCTCTCCCCTGAAACAGCAGCTCAGAGATCAGCATTTGAATGATTAATTTATTTTGGTGGTGGGGACCAGGAAGAGTTGGTAGTGTCCTAGCAACAAGGCAACACAGGGGGATGCCATCTCAGACTTTTTTGACAATGCTTCCGGAGGTACGTAAAGGGCGTTAATCAACTTTATTAAAAGCTGCAGTTTGTTTTTTATCTACAGGCACCCCTTAACTGCATACTCAGTTTTTTTTAGCAAAAAGGTACACCCTTTAACCAGTTCTGGAACGGAAGGTTTTGCCCCCTTAATGACCAGGCCATTTTTTGTGATTCGGCACTGTGTTACTTTAACGCGGTCGTGCGACACTCTACCGAAATAAAATTGATGCCTTTTTTCCCCACAAATAGAGCTTTCTTTTGGTGGTATTTGATCACCAGTGCGATTTTTTTTTTTTTGGCCCTATAAAACAAAAAAAAAAAAAAAAAGAGCGACATTTCTGGAAGAAAAAAAAAAAACAAAACTATATTTTCCACTTTCTGCTATAGAACATTCCCAAAAAAAAAAAAAAAATTTAAAGATCAAACATTTTCATCCTTTTAGGCCAATTTGTATTCTGCTACAAGCATATTTTGATTGGTTTGCACAAAAGCTATCACGTCTACAAAATAGGGGAAGGATTTATGTCATTTTCATTTATTTACTAGTAATAGCGGCTATCTGCAATTTTTAGCAGGACTGCGGCATTGCGGCAGACAGATCAGACCTCTAATGGACACTTTTGGGGGGGATCAGAGACATTACTACAGTAGTCAGTGCTTAAAAAAAAAATGTGCATTGTTACTGTAATAATGACATTAGCAGGGAAGGGGTTAACCTAGGGGTGATTAAAAGGGTTAAATGTGAGCCTAGGGGAGTGTTTTCTAACTGTGGGGGGGAGGGACTCGTGAAATGATCATAGAGACCTGAGATCCTATATAGAAGGATAACAGGCGCTCTTGATCATTTCAGAGAGAACGGTCAACTGTGTTTACAATAGCTGATCGTTCGCTTTCAGCAGGGAGCGATCGTGGGTGGCCGGCGGTAATCCCGGCCACGTGCACTGGCATCCCCGCTGCCTAGTGGAGGCGGGAGCGCGCCACTGGCAGCGTGCGCTCGCCCCTCAGCACCACGCGCGTGAACGATGTAGGGCTAAGTTGGTTTGCGCAGAAGAGGCTGCCTGCCACAGTAAATCTGCGGCAGGCGGTCTTAATGTGGTTAATGTGAAACTTCAGACAAAATATTTATGATGCAGTCTGTTACAAGCATGAACACAGAAATTGTTTTTTTTTTTTTTATTTGACCCCACCAGAACAGTTTTTTTTACATGTTAATCCTGCCGGTGTTATTTTTCAACTTCCTCTAACACACCAAATGTATCATGGCAAAAGTGACAGTTAAAGGGTTTAAAAAATTTACTAACAGGGTGCTTACAATGGTCATCTTATCAAATATTTTTCCGAAAAGGAAAAAATGGATTTTTGTAAGATCTTACCGTAAAATCCTTTTCTCTTAAGCTCATTGACAGACGTAGTCTTCTTGATTCTCAAGAGCTGGGTTATGTTGTCTCCGCAGGAGTAGGACTAGGCAGAAAGACAAAACGTTCTGGCTCCACCTTAGGGGCAGTCCCTGAGGGTATATCCTCCCTCTCTCTGCTACAGGGAATCAGTTCTGTTTTAAAGCAGTACAGAGAATTTAACCCAACCCAACTCAATGATAGAGGGGCGGGTACTACGTCTGTCAATGAGCTTAAGAGAAAAGGATTTTACGGTAAGATCTTACAAAAATCCATTTTTCTCTATCGCTCATTGACAGACGTAGTCTTCTTGATTCTCAAGAGCTGGGACATCCAGAAGCAGTGCCACAAAATGAGGGGTGGGATTGACAGAATCAAAATCCAATCTAGAAGGCCCAACCGGAGCCAACCAGAAGTATCAAAGGACTCATCGAGTAAACAGATGAGACCTACCCCACAAATCCTCGAGGTAGACCAACAGTCTCCTCAAACAGTGGCCTGCAGGAACCTAGCAGCCAGAAGAGGCATCTGACGATGCCATCACATAAACCTTATACAATATTGTAAAGGTATGAACCGACTACTAAACAGTCGCCTTGAAAACCTGAACCACTGACGCCTGATGGCGGAAGGTCCAGGAAACTCTAAGCGCCCGAGTAGAATGCGCCTTAACAGGGAACGGGGGATCCCGACCCTTAGATAAAATAAGCCTATACCACCGTCTGTCTGATCCATCTAAAGATGGTCGCAGCAGAACAGGCAACCCCTTCTAGGGCCATCCGTGATCACAAACAGTGAATCCGTCTTACAAATTGAATCCGTAGTATTCAAGTATATCCTGATCGCCCGAACTACATCCAAGGAATGCCATGCAAATTCTCGAGGATGATTGGGCTAAGGACATAGGAAGGACAATACACTGTCCTTATTCAATGAAACTTTGAAACCACCTTAGAAGGAAGGATGGATTCGGATGAAGAACAACCTTATCCCTATGAACCACCAGATCTGGGGAACAACAGGATAATGCAGCCAGTTCTGACACCCTGCGTGCAGAAGTGATAGCCACCAAGAAGACCACCTTCTGGGATAAAGTAAGCAAGGGAATCTCCCTGATATTTTCAAAGGGAGGTGTCTGAAGAACCGACAGCACCAAATTAAGATCCCAGGATGGTAACGGCGCGTGCACTGGCAGAGCCAGGTGTCGCACACCCTGGATGAAATTCCGCACCAAGGAATGAGTAGACAAAAGCTTCTGAAAGAAGATAGCAAATGCTGAAACCAGACCCTTGATAACACTCAAGGCCAGCTTCTGCTCAACTCCCTGTTGCAGAAAGCCAATATTCGGACTACCGAATAAAGATGTAGATGGAACCCAAGGGATTCACACCACACAATATAAGACTTCCATGTACGATGATAATCTTTCTGGAAGTCGCTTTCCTTGTTTTAACTAGAGTAGGAATAACTGAAGCTGACAATCCCTTGTCCTTCAGCACCTGGGTCTCAATAACCAGGCCGTTTAAAACCAGCGATCGTAAAGCAGGATGGAAGATCGGTCCCCGAGACAGTAGATCCTCCCTGAGAAGAAGTCTCCACGGGACGTCCGCCATCAGTCTGACCAAGTCGGCGTAACAAGCTCGACGAGGCCAGTCCGGAGCTGCCAGGATTACTGGAATTCCTTCCTCTTCTATCCTGCGAAGAAGTCCTGGCAGTAACCCAAGAGGAGGGAAGGCATACATTAGCTGGTATTGCCCCCACGGGGCGATCAGTGCGTCTGCGGTTTCTGCTAGAGGATCGCGGGAGCGAGCCACGAATCTCTGAACTTTCCTGTTGAATCGAGATGCCAACAGATCCATATCCGGGGTGCCCCATTGTAGGCACAACTGGTGGAAAACGTCTGGATGGAGGGACCATTCCCCCTGATCCAGAGTCTGACGGCTGAGATAATCTGCCTGCCAATTCTCCAACCCCGGAATGAACACCGCAGAGATTGCTGGAACAAATCGTTCCGCCCAGCGAAGAATGCAAGCCACTTCTTTGGCCGCTCGGACACTCTTGGTGCCCCCCTGGTGATTGACATAAGCCACGGCCGTGGCGTTGTCCGACTGGATCCGAACCGGGCTGCCCTGGAGCTGCTCGGTCCAGTGAATCAGACAAAGTCTGATCGCTCTCAGTTCCTTTACTTTAATCGGTAACCTGGATTCTTCCGGGGACCAAAGTCCCTGGACAGATAACTGACCGAGAATTCCTCCCCATCCGGATAGACTGGCATCCGTGGTCACTGTCGTCCAATATATTGGCAGAAATGACTTTCCCTGGCTGAGCATCGGAGACCGAAGCCACCAGACCAGAGACTCTCTGGTCTGTTTGCTCAATCGGATCTGATTGTCCAGGGATTCCGGATTCCGATTCCATCTGAGAAGAATCTCTTGCTGAAGAATTCGGGTATGGGACTGGGCAAATGGGACTGCTTCGAAGGAAGCCACCATCAACCCCAGACCCCTCATGCAAGTCCGAAGGGAAGACCAGCTGTTGGTGGACTGCTGATTGAATCTTTCGGAGTTTCCCTACCGGAAGAAAAACTCTTGTCCTGACTGTGTCTAGAATTAGACCCAGATATTCGAGCCTCTGGGTGGGAACCAGAAATGACTTTTGCTGGTTCACCAGCCACCCGAATTCCTGTAAAGAAATCATAGTAATTTCTATGTTTTGTAGCAAGGTCTGAGGAGACTCTGCATGAAGCAGAAGATCGTCTAGGTAACCTAGAATCGATCTGCCTCTTTGGCGCAGAAGTGCCAACATTGGGGCCAACACCTTCGTGAAGACCCGCGGAGCCGTGGCGAGACCGAGAGGTAACGCCACAAACTGATAGTGGTTCTCTTCTACGGAAAAACGTAGAAACCGCTGATGTCCTGCGAAAATGGGAATGTGAAGATATGCGTCCTAGATGTCTATGGACGCTAGGACATCCCCTGGATGCAGAAAAGGCTGCTACTGTGCGAATGGACTCCATTCTGAATCTTCTTATGTAGACAAAAGAATTGAGTGCCCTTAAGTCCAGAATTGGACGCACTTTGCCCTCTTTCCTGAGTATTGTAAATAGGTTTGAATAAAAACCCCTGAAAGCGTTCTGTCCAAGGAACGTGGACTACCACTCCTTGTTGTAGTAAATCTGTGACTGCTCTCCACAGATCGTCTAAACGATCCGGGGATAGTCGGCTATTGGAAGGGAAGAATCGCGCCGGTGGGAGAGATCGAAGCTCGATCTTGTACCCTGACCTTATGACTTCGCAAACCCATCTGTCCAAGATTCTGGAAAGCCATGGATCCGGGAACCGGCGAAGACGTCCCCCCACCCCAGTTATGGGTGGGGGGCGCACCTTCAGGCTTTGGACGGTTTATCTTCAGGTCTAGAGGGGGCGGGCTTTTGCTTGCCCGACCAACGACCCCTGACGCCTCCTGCAGGAGCTTTGGAGGACTTAATTTTTTCACCCGCGGGACGAAAAAAAAAAAACCTCTTGTGAGCAGAAAAAGAAGGCCCTCGTCTTTGACGAGTTCCTTTACCTTTAAAATTTTGCGGTAAAAAAGGTGCTCTTTCCACCCGTGAGATCCTTAATGATCTCATCTAAGTTGGCTCCAAATAGACGCTCTCCTAAAAAGGGGAAATTAGCCAATGCTTTTTTGGAACCTTGGTCGGCTAACCAACCTTTTAGCCACAGTGTACGCTTGAGAACCACCGCTGAGACAGATGCTCGTGCCAATAATGAAGTGGCGTCTAACGCCGCATCACACACAAACTGTAACCCCTGTATCATCTGTTCCAACAAATCTGATACCGCCTGAGGGACCTCTTCTAGGTCCCGGCGTAACCACTTGGTCCATACAGTTACAGCCTGCGAAACCAGATCAATAGCAATTATTGGTCTGAAAGCTGATCCAATCAAGGTAAACATGGTGCGAGACATAGCTTCTATCTTGCGAACCACTGGATCTTTAAAAGACGGAGCGTCTTCTAGAGGAATAACCGTGGCTTTATTCAATCTAGCAATTGGTGAATCCACCACAGGTGGTTCTGTCCATTTCTTAATGAGGGTTTCCTCAAACGGATAACGCCTGTTAATGCGTTTAGAAATAGTAGAAATGCGTTTTGGCAGACTCCATTCTTCTTTGATTGGATTGCCAAAACATTTGGGCAATGGAAAAAACCTTCGCCACTAGATGCGTTTTTAGTCCCAAAAGGGATTTCAGTTTCAGCTATTTCTGACGGAATACCCTGTAATCTTAAGGTCTCTTGAACAGATACCATGAGTGCATTTACCAACGCTTCCTCTCTGGCTATGGCTGATGCCGAAACATCCTCCTCACTGTCTGAAAAGACAGTACACGAGACACCAATACCAGATGAAGTACCTGCAACTGCAGAAATAGGCTCAGAGTCTGAATCCGAGGTTTCAGATAATAAGGGGTTAGGCGGGGGTCGCTTACTTGCGCCCTGTCCCTGACAAGCCACTTCCACCCGGGACACAAGCTTCCATAATAGCGGACAATGATTTAATCGTCAGTGGGGTGCTGGAGGATCCCGCAGACCCCTCGAGGGGATCCGGAGGAGATACATGAGTGGCAGGGTCCATGATAATTCAGGACACCTTTGCCAGAAAACACAAAAAAACTTTTTTTTTTTTTTTTTTTAAATAAAAAATACCTCTTTTTTTTTTTTTTTTTTTTTTTTTTACAAAATTTTTTTTTTTTTTTTTTTATGTCTCCCCCCCTAGCGCAATAGCGCCCCTCAGAGTACCTGCTTCTCGATCCCACAGAGAGAGAGAGGGACCCCCAAGGCTCACCAACCGATGCAATGAAGTTTCCAACAAACTGCAGTCAGCGTCTGTCTTTACAGACTGGAAGGAGCTGTTGCTTTTTCCCGGGTAGAAGGACGTGGCTCCGCCCCCTGTGTACGCCTTCCGGCGTTCCCAGCTCTCCACGAGGTAGCTGGGCTCATGAAACATGGCCGCCCCCATATAGGAGACATTAGACTCCAAAAACATGGCGGCCGGCGTGACCTGAGGACATGCATGCACCTGGTCTACGGCAAAATGGCGGCGGACCGCCGAAAACGTTTTTCCCAGCACATCCACCTGCATCTCTGCTGAGTGGCGATTGATAGATCTACAGGAGATACACTACAAATAAGGTAGGATTATACCTCCTATGTCTGCTGTAATGCTACAGTCTGCTGGGTAGAGTGTTAGCTCTCAAACCAAGTCCACTTCCCACAAACACATACTGTATTTACAAGGGGGACTTTTAGTGTCAGATATATACTGACCATGTATGGAGGGGCCCATAATTCATACTGCCTCATAACGAGGAAAGAAAAAAGGGAACGTTTACTCACCATACCGAACCGACAGGCACCCTCTCTTCACAATACCCTCTCCACCGGGGTGGGGGTTTGTGGACCACTCCGGACGCCTCGACTCTCAGGTTCCTGGCGTCCAAGCGAGACTTTTAACTTGCAAGGTCAGTCCCTCCACTGGGACTCCGTCGCGGCCGACCCAGCGCGGAGCTCTGGTCTGCACGCGCTCGTAGGCAGAAACCGGGGTGACCACTGGATCTCAACATCCAGCCCGTCGCCCGGCCCCGCATACTTACTTGAATGTGTCGCGGCCGACCAAGCGCAATGCAATGGTCTGCGCGCGCTCGTAGGCCGGCTGGGGTGACCACTAGTGTCGCCCAGTCCGGCGTTTTTTGCTTGAAGATCTCACAGGAAAAACACTGGAGAAAAAACTACCTAAAAAATATTTCTTCTAAAGAAAAAATCTTGCCAGGACCAAAAAGATCCCAGCAAGGAGCTTAGGTCCTTACTCCTGACTAGACAGAAAAAAACTGATTCCCTGTAGCAGAGAGAGGGAGGATATACCCTCAGGGACTGCCCCTAAGGTGGAGCCAGAACGTTTTGTCTTTCTGCCTAGTCCTACTCCTGCGGAGACAACATAACCCAGCTCTTGAGAATCAAGAAGACTACGTCTGTCAATGAGCGATAGAGAAAAAATAGTTGCTGCAACTGCTTAAAGCTGAGTTCCTTCCAAAAATGGGACTGCTGCTGATCTGCTCCCCCCCGGTGACAAAGTTGGCACCTTTCAGGGGGGAGTGGGAACGGGAACCTGTTTTAGATAGGTAATCATCTCCACTTCTGGGAGATGTTGCTGCCCCATTCGGAAGTTCGGCCCCCCTCCTTCCCCCGCCACCGGGCCAATTAGAAATGTCGGCGGCAGCACCTGACAGTGTGCCGACAACACTTGTCGGACAGGTAAGTGTCAATGTATTAAAAGTCAGGTAGGTGCTGATTTTTCCCCCCCCCCACCCCAGGCAGGACTCCTCTTTAATAAGTGTTTGCTAGAGTTGGGCTTTCAAATGTTAGCCACTTACTTTTAAAGTTCACACAATCAAAAAGTCAGTTTGAAAAACTACCCTCTTCACAGGTTAAAAACAGTGCTGTCCAAAAGTGGTTACAGCCACAATATACTAATTCGTTATATTAAAATGTTTTTTGATTTAGATACATTTTAAAAATAGAGACAGATACTTGACTCACAATTATCGACTTTTTCATGCACTCTCCTCGATCACTTGAAAGATCATCCTCCGACATTGAAAGTACTACTTCAAAGCAACTCCTGAAAAATAATAAACACACTAAGATAAGTGGAACGCACTCAGGTTAACATGAAGTCAGAATTTGCATACATTACCAGCTCCTGTGACAAACATAAGAATGTTTAAAACGATGTATATGCTCTTCTAGGTTTTACTAAATTAGCAGTATAAAATGATTTTGAAAGTATCAGATTTAATCTAAATAAAAAAAGCTGCAAGAAACAACTGCTGTAACCTTCAAAACAACACTGTTACGACAAATATTGAGCCACTATAAAAACAATGCTCCAACATTTCCTTATGGTGGCAAAGATTGCCCATCCCTTTTAGGCACCAGCACCATTCAAGGGGTGGGCTAATAGGCATGCGAGTAGGGAGGTACTGGCAAACTCGAAAAATAACCAGATGTGGACTATGGCATGGAATTGGCCAGTGAAGGATGACATCAGCCGCATGCGAGTCAGCCAGAGTGCACCAAGAATGGACAGGAGCAGCCAAGTGCACATTTATTAGAGATTACAAGCAGGCAGATAAATGTGGCTGATTGAAGTTTTCTACAAGTTAGGTTTCATTCCACTTTAAAGCTACATTCACCAAGCACTTTTTTTGTTCAGAGGCAACTAAATGTTTTCCCTAGATACTGCACACAAACTGACCAATTCGCTGCAGCCAGTTTGTACACAGCCAAATCTCCGCAGAAATGCAGCCCCCGGATGCGCAAGGTGTCCAGGGTCAGCCAGCAGCCTTATTCAGATGATTAGTTAACTAATAACAGCAGCAGCACCAGCCACTAATCTACTTTTTTTGTGAAACTGCTATAACTGATAGAAATCACTTTAAAGCAGCGCTGTCAACATCAGGCAAGTCACTATTATCCCAAAGTGTGCAGCTATATTCACCAAGGGAAAGTTTAATCCATTTGCTTCAAATGAAGTGCACCATGCATTGGTAGTAGTGCATGTAGCACCCTCCTAGATAGGCGCTAGGTAAAGCATTTATATTGCTCCATCTGCTTATCAGGGGAGCCTGATCTGTTAGTTATGCCTGTTTCATGTGTCCAGGTGTGAGTCACTTGATCTGAGGGAGCATTCCCACTGTATCCAATAGGGGAGCCTGTTGGACAGTGGAAGAAACCTAGCCAGTGACACACAGGCTTTTGTGGCAGTCCCAGTGGGAGGGCACCACTACAGTGCATCCTGAGATTGACCATAAAAGCTGAGGTCACATGTGACAGGGCATCTTTGGCGGGAAGCAGAGCCCCAGGAGGAGGGTGACGGCTGTCTCTCCTCCTGCAGTCTGAGGAAAGTGGTTACAGGCAGTCGGCCTAGTGAACCAGGTGTGGATTAGAGCCTTGAGGATCCTGGAAAAGCTGACGGTGGAGCAGTGGACAGAGCTACCTGGGGAAAAAACAGTGTCCGTGAGTACCTGGGCAGACCCCTTGACAAGCCCCCTGGAAGGGGGACCACTACAGTGAGGTCAGTGGACAGAAAATCAGCTCACACAGGCAGTGATAGAAAAGGGGGTGCCAAATAGAACCCTGAAGAGTAGAGTAAAAGGGGGTGTCAAGTGGAACCCTGAAGAGTAATCTACCAAGTAGTTTCCCTTTCTAATACTTCGCTTCAGTGGCAAGGTGAAGCAGCGGCCTTGCCGCACTCAAAATAGCTAGAAGTCTTCAAGTTGTGCATAATTTATCAAGTTGGAGTATTCCACTCATCCCTTCTCCCATCCCAAGTTCTAAAATAAAAACAAAAACCAAATCCTCTGGACTGTTTTCTGACTGAGCCAAACACTTAAAGTACTAAGAATTCATAAGTTGTTGCTATCCCAGGGAAAGCCGCTTCAAGCAGCTCCCAAAAGGGAGTAGTGCTACATGTATGATAGACTCTTGGCTACAATGAAGTAGAAAATAGAGCAGCTTTAAAAAATGCCTCATCATTTCTTCATGTGGCAGAAGTGCAGGTCCCAGGCGGTTTACCTTGTCCCTCCCAACCTGGATAGGACAGCAATAAGTTGTTCAGCTATCAGATGACTGGGATAACTTTCAGATGACTGGGATAGCTTTGAGAAGAAGGTGCCAGTGCTAGGACCATTAACACTCTAGGGGCTGAAGGCAAGCCTGAAAGAGCCACAAACCAAATAGTGACTGTCACCATGGCAGCAAAGAAACCACTGGCAAAAAACTGGATTTTTGACTTACCGTAAAATCCATTTCTCTTAAGTTCATCAGTTCCGGAGGGAGAAAACACCTTGACTGGGGACGAGTCCAAAGTCAGGCCCAGATAGTCCAGTCTCATGAAGGGACCAGGGATGACATCTGAAGGTTCACAACCCACCTGAACTCCTCCAGAGTTCTCATGGGGACTTCCATATTCATTGTCAGCACCGTAGGGGACTCCCCACGGAGAAGCAGATCAGCCAGGAAGCCAGGACCAATACGCCCTGCTGACGCAACAGCGCCAGGACCGGAGCCAACACCTTTTGTAAAGACCCGAGTAGCAGAAGGGAGACCAAGGGGTAACGTAAAAAAAAACCGATAGAGATCCTACCCGACGGCAAAAAGAGAACCGGTTGGTGTCCCAACATAACGGGATGTGAAGGTAGGCATCTTGACTATGGAGGCAAGGAATCCCCCCTGATGTAGGGAAGCCACCATTGTGCGAACCGATACCATCTTGAATTTTTGATCCGCACGGAACTATCAAAAGGGCCAGCAGGTCCAGCTTGTTGAACCAGAGCCTGAACTACCCCAAGAGCGCCTGCAAGCGATCCGGGGACAGCCGTACATTGGAAGGGAAAACCCCACCGGAAAAGCTGACCGAAACTCGATCTTGCAACTAGACCGCATGGCCTCCTGAACCCAGCTGCCTGGGATCCGGGCCAGCCGCAGGTTTGAGAACTGGCAAGGACGTCCCCCCACCCCATAGATGGGTGAGGACGCACCTTCAGTTCAAGTAGGCCTTGTCCGCAGGTCTGGAAAAAAATGATCTCTTGTTCGCCAGACCAGGGTCGTTTGGAACCACCCGAGGAAGTCTTCAAGGACTTCGCCACATCCACTGTCCCAGAGAGATGAAGAAACTGTTTGTGAGCCGACAAGGAGTGACCCAGTCTGCGACGAAGGCCCTTACCCCTGTTAGCCTGTGGAAGAAAGGCACTCTACCCCCCGTGGGACCCTTAATGTCATACAGGGCAGCGCCAAACAGACGATCCCCCTGAAAAGTTTGATCTGCAGACCAACACTCCGGTCAAGTATACGCTGGACAACCACCGCCTAACCGGCAGGTGACCCATATAGAGGAGCCGTGTCCAGCGCGGCATCGCAAAGAAATTGTAGCCCCTGCGCCAGCAGGTCCAACAGCTCCCCCAGGGCAGGAGGGACTTGCCCTTCAAGTCACGGCATTGGAACTCCGCCCATCAGGCAGAGTCTGCGCAGCAAGGGCAATCATGAACACTGTACCCAGTGCAGACCCCGTCAGGGAGTACAGATCGCAGGCCACAGCCCCCAAGTCCTTAAATGACAGGGATTGCTCCACCGGAACAACGGTAGGCCTATCCAGCCTACAGACTGTACGTCCACCATAGACTGAACAGTCCACTGTACCAGAGACACAAGGGTAACTTCTAGCAGCTGCTTAGACACCCCAGGGGAATGTCTCAGACGGTCCCATCCTACATGAGCACGCTAGCAAAATAAGCTTCTCTGTGGTTGGCATGTGAGTGCCAGATGCTACCTCCCAGGCCCAGCTGCCATTGCATCCCCCAAATTGCAGGCTGTCACTCCCCGAAAACATCCAGTGCATCCACCAGTGCCAGTATCATGCGCGGCAGGGGAGGTAGAAATGTCATCCATATTATCAGACAGACAGAGCGCGAGGTAAAAGACCCAGCAGGGAGGCCCACGTATGCAGCGGCTGAGTCAAACTCAGGGGGGCTCCTCTCACCAAAAGAAAGCCTCCCGGCACACCCACTGACCTTCACAGCAAAAGATTCCCCACAAAATGGCCGAAAACGGATGTACCAAGATGGCCACCATAGAAGCAGACGAGGCTACAGGAAAAAGGTGGGAATACGGTAACCAGGACCCACAGGGGGATCCATGCCAGCCGATCTAACACCAGCCAGCTGCAGGAACCTCATCAGGCAACACCCCCCCCCCCCCACACATGAACGGTTGAGTGCCGCGGACGGTGCACTCCCTGGCCCCCCATGCGGCCTGCAAACTAGGTCCCAACCCCAGGTAGGCCCAAACAGTCCCCCACCTGGAGGGAGGGGGTGGGTCACAACAGGACAGAGGGAAACCCAGGAGTGTGCCTGCAATTCAGATTGTTAAAAGTTGTTAAAAGTGGTATTAAACCCAAAAATGAAAAAAATTGTACTTTGATCAATTCTTCGATATGGTGACTGCATTATTTTTCTTTTTTGGCTTTTTTCCTTAAAGTGATTGTAAAAGGTTTTTTTTTTTATTTTTATATAAAACAAACATGTTGTACTTACCTGCTCTGTGCAAGGGTTTTACACAGGGCAGCCCCAATCCTTTTCTGGGGCGCCCCAATTGTGCTCCTGGCTCCTCCTCTTCATTGAATGCCCCCACAGAGAGCAGCTTTAAACGAGGGCACCCTTGCGGGTGCACTCACGGGTCTGGCTGCTCAGTCCATTGACACAGACAGCAGGACTCGAACCCACCCCCCACGTCACTGGATTTGTTCGACAATGGCTCCCGCTGTTATCAATCTATCCAATGAGGACCCGAGGCTGGAGCCGTTGGGCTCGTGCTAGTCTCTGGAATGTTTGGGTTCAGGTAAAAATAACAGGGGGTCTGGGGGACAGCTGCAACCAAGAAGGTTTTTCACCTTAATGCATAGAATGCCATAAGGTGAAAAACCTTGAGACTTTACAACTCCTTTAATTTGAAGCTGTCCAGCCAGTAAGTCTGTTACTTTTCAAATTACTTTAAGAGACCAAGCTGTCCAGACAAAGTAGCAGTTACAGGATTGAGACATACCATTTGCCACCGATAGGGGTGCTTACAATTGTCAGCATATATTCATTTATGTAAAACCTTTATCACAAAGGAAAAAATGGTTTGCTGTAGCTGCCTATAACATGTTAGCTGTTATTCAGCTTCAATTTGTTAGTCGTCTAAAACTGCCAGTCTACCCACTAAACAGAAAATGCTGCGGTATCCATTTTACTACTTCATCCAGAATACAGAAACCCTAAGACAGAAGTATGTTACTGCCTGGTTTTCTATTTCACCAGGTGAAATAGAGGGAAACAAAAGACTGAAGAAATGAAAATGTACAACCAATTGGAAAGAATGGGATTTTTGACCTATCGTAAAATCCATTTCTCTGATGTTCATTGAAGGACACAGCTCCTGATTCTTCTCAACCATTGGGTTATACTGCCCCCTACAGGAGTAGCACACTAGGCAGGAAAAAGCTCGACAACGCCTATGGGCAGTTCCAGGGGGTGTACACCCAATCTAAGCTATAGGCACTCAAGTTTTGTTACAAGCAGTGTCAGAAGAAAGCCAACTCCACAGAGAGGTGAGTGCTGTGTCCGTCAATGAATATATATAATATTATAATGGATTCTTACAGTAAGCCAAAGATCCCATTTTCTCTTTCGTTCACTGACGGAGACAGCTCCTGATTCTTCTTAACCATTGGGACATCCCAAAGCAGTATTAAACATGAGGGCTGGATAAAAAGCAGAAAAAATCTGATTCCTAAGGCTACCATAGCCAACCAGGTAACATGGAGCTCAACCATAAACAATTGGAGCTCACCTGTAAAAAAACAATACACCCTCAATAAGGACCAGGTCCTCTAACAGCAGCTAGCAAAACCTTGCGGCCAAAATAGCATCCGCAGATGCCAACACATCCACTTATTTTTGTAAAATGTTCACCAACGTCCAGGTGGCCGCCTTGCAAACCTGCATCACTGATGCTTGGTGACGGAAAGCCAAGGAGACACTAGGTGCCCTAGAAGAGTGCTTCTCGACAGGGAAAGGAGGAACTTGACCCAATGCAATAGGTCTGAACCACCGTCTGTCTAATTCATCTGGAAAGTGTCTCAGAAGAAGCAAACAACCCTTTGTGAGGTCCATTCGTGAACACAAATCGAGAGTCTTACTTCCTAAAAAAAAAAAAAAAAAAAAAAAAAAGGACTCCGTAGCTGCCAGGCACACAGTAATTGCCCGGGCCACAAACAAGGTATGCAAGGTAATTTCCTTCGGATGTTTAGCCTGGGACACAGGGAAGGCAACAAAATGTCTTCATTCAAATGACAGTCAGAGACCACCTTAGGAAGGAATGACGGACGGGGCGAAGCACCACCTTATCCTTGTGTATCACCACAGAAGGTGAACAACAGGATAACGCCGCCAGTTCAGACACCCTGCGTGCAGAGGTGATAGCCACCAAAAAAAGCCACCTTCCAGGGCAGAGCAAACAGGGAACCTCCCAAATATGTTCAAAGGGAGGCTTCTGTAGAGCTGAGAGCACCACATGAAGATCCCAGGGACGGCAACGAAGCCCGCACTGAAGGAACCAAATGTCAGACATCATGAAGAAAAGTACGCACAAGGGAGAGTGAGGCCAAAGGTTGTTGGCCAAAGCAGATACTTGGCCCTTGATGGTACTCAAGGCCAATTTTTGTTCAACCCCCCGTTAAAGGAAGGTTAAGATCTGATCCACTGAGAAGGAGAGAGGATGAACCCCAAAGAGACTCATGCCACACAATGTACATCTTCCACATACGATGGTAGATCTTCCTAGAAGTAAATTTTATTGCTTTAACAGTGTAGGTATCACCGACTCAGACAAACCTCCATCCTTCAGCACCTGGTGTTCAACAGCCAAGCCGCAAAGCCAGTGACCATAAAAGCAGGATGGGCGATCGGTCCTCGGGACAGCCGATCCTCCCCGAGAGGAAGCCCCCCCAAAGAGCATCGGTGGCCAGCCGTACCAGATTGGTGTACCAAGACGGCGAGGCCAGACTGGATAAAATCCCTTCTCTACTTTGATCCTGCACAGGAGTTATGGCAGAAATTTGAGAGGGCTGTAACAAATCAGTCAACACACTTTAGAATGCCGACTACTTCACGAGCCGCCAGGACACTACTTGTGCCCCCTTGGCCGTGGCATTGTCCAAATTAATTCGTACTAGACACCCCTGAAGACGAATTGCCCAATGAGCCAGACAAAGGCTGATCGTTTGGAGTTCCAGAACATTAATCAGCAGTCTGGACTCTGCCAGAGTCCAGACCCCCTGAGCACATCTGTGCTGAGGACGCGTCCCCACCCAGACAGGCTGGCATCCATAGTGACAATCGTCCAGTACAGGGGAAGAAAGGATTTTCCCTGTCGAAGTGCCAGAGAAAGAAGCCACCTTCGTGGACGATCCTTGTCCCATTTCACCAGAATCTCTTTAGCAGAGATCTTGTGTGGAATTGTGCAAACAGACCGCCTCAAGAGTGGACACCATCAGGCCCAGCAACTGCACGCAAGCCTGGAGGGATGACCGTCTGCTGAACAACAGAAGCTGAATTGCAACCTGCAATGGCTGGAGTTTTTCCAGAGGAAGAAACACTCTGGCTGAGGCCGAGTCAGACCCAGATAGTCCAGTTTTTGTGGACAGAACCAAAGCAGACTCCTGAAGGTTCAGAATGCAACCGAACACCCTCAGAGTTTGCAGAGTAATCTCCAGTTGTCCATCAGAGCAGTCGGAGCCCTCCGCTCGCTGAAGATCATCCAGGTACCCTAGGACTGCAATCCCCCCGCTGACTCAAAACAATGCCAGCACTGAAATCAGAACAATCACCCCTTGAAGGAACAAGTCTTGCACTACCCCAAAAGAGACCCATTAAGTGATCTGGAGACAAGTACAGGTTGGAAGGGAAGAACCTTTCCGGAGGAGAAGACCGAACTAGATCTCGTAGCCTGACCAAATAACTTTGTGGACCCACGTTTCCTATACCAGGGAGGTCCACGGATCCAGAAACCCCCAAAGACATTCCCCTACCCCAGATACGGGTGAGGCACCACTCCAAGCAGAGGCAGCCTTGTCCACAGGTCTGGAAGAGCCCGCTTGTGACTTCCTAGACGAGGTCCTCTTGGAACCTCCAGTGGAGGCCCTGACTTTTGATCCCTTGTCTTGACATCCTGAGGGACCAAAAAAAACCTCTTCTAAGCCGAGGAGAATGGCCCACATCTAAGATGGGGCTCCTTGCCCTTGGTAGCTTGTGGAAGAAGAGTACTCTTCCCACCTGTGAGACCCTTAATGATATCATCCAAGGAAGCGCCAAACAGGCAATCCCCTACGGGGGGGGGAATGATAAGAGAAGGCCTCCTTAGAAGTCTGGTCCGCCAACCAGCATTTCAGACAGATGATACGCAGAAGGACCACTGCTGATACAGACAGCCTAAAAATCAAAGGAGCCGAATCCAAGAGGCATCACAGATAAACTGTAGCCCTTGGACCAACTGATCCCCAGCTCCGCAAAGACAGGGGGAAGCGGTTTCCCCTCCAGGTCCAGTCACAACCGTTTAGCCCCCTCAGTCAGAGCTTGCGACCCCAGGGCAATAGTAAATACCGGCCTAAGTGCTGAACCAGCCACAGCGAACATATGGAAGGCCAGAGCCTCCGCCCTCCTATCAGCTGGATATTTAAAGGCCGGGTACTCCTCAACCGGAATGAAGGTAGCTTTATTTAACCTGGGAACCGAGTCTACTACAGGTGGGACCATGCACCTTTAACACAGTTAATCCTCATAAGGATACCGCAAGCAAAAAGTCCTTAGAAATCACTGCGTTTTGGACAACCCCACTGTTTACATGACAATGTTATCAAAGTAAGTTACAATACAAGCCTGCTTTTAATACAGCCTACATGATGTGAATACAGAAAGGCCATAATATCCTTATTTTATGGAGACACAGAACGTTTTAGTATATCTAGAAGAATAGAGAGATACTTCAGAGTTCTCTATTTAGCTCTACATAGTTTACCAGCTGCAATCAGCAGGATACACTGAGTGAAATCAAGCTCTGAGTTCCAGATAATGTAAGGTATCAAAAGTATTACAAGTACTTTACATGCTAAAAAAAAATTATGCATCATACTGATTGCATGCCATTCTTCATGATAGACCTGCTTAAAGTGGTAAGAAATGCTTTTTTTTTTTTATTAAATTCATACCTAGTTAAAGTGTAACGTCACCTTTGTTGAGGAAAAAAAAAAAAAAAACCATACCCCTCTGGGTGTTCTATGTACATTGCAGGGATTTTAACAAACTTTGTTGCAGATTCCTACCTTTTGTTATTCTGAAGAAAATCCTACCTTTTGTTATTCTGAAGAAATCACGGTTTGTGCCTTTGTGCTGAGTGGGTCAAATGGGAGTGGTTTCATAATTATCTATCAGCTTTGGCATCTGCAGGGCTCTCATGAGAAAAGCTGCTGGGCCTGCATCCCTTTAGACGTGTTTCTATTGGGAATAGCTCTCCAAAAAAGGGAATTTTTGTAAAATCTTACCGTAAAATTCCTTTTTCCGAGTCCTCCGACAGTCGCCGCCCACTCATACAGTCTTCACCAATGGGGTATTGACTTCATCTCCACAGGAGTAACTAGGCATAAGACTTGTTAAAAAACAAAGCATCTACATAGACACACACATGGGGGCTGTCCCACTGGTCCAATACCCCCCCCTGCAATCAGCCATCCCAACTCAGTTTGGTAGCAAGCAGTTAAGTGTATAAGAACCCCAATAGAGGGGCGGCGACTGTCGGAGGACTCAGAGAAAGGAATTTTACGGTAATATATTACAAAAATTCAGTTTTCTCTTACGTCCTCCGACAGTCGCCGCCCACTCATACAGTCTTCACCAATGGGGATGTCCCAAAGCAGTGTAGACATGAGGGGTGGGCAACGCAACCGTCAGAAAGGCAACGCAGTACCCACAACAGAGAAAGGAACCTTACGTGAACAGAAAGGTAACCCTCTGGGTAACAAAAAAGGCTCAACAGGAGCAACAACCCAGGAAAGCAAATAACCAAGGGGATAAACAACCCCAACAGCCAGGGACCCAAAATAAAAACCAGGGTTCCCTTAGGGTACAGCCGCACAGAGAACTTTGCGGCCAAAGGAGGCATCCGCCGATGCCAGAACATAAATTTTGTAAAATTTTGAAAAGGTGTGTACCGACGACCAAGTCGCAGCCTTACACACCTGAGCCACCGAAGCCTGATGTCAGAAAGCCCAGGACGCACTCACCGCTCTGGTAGAGTGCGCCTTGACAGGGAACGGAGGTACCCGTTCCTTCAACGAATAGGCTTGTACAATTGTCTGTCTGATCCATTTTGAAATGGTTGCCGCAGACGCAGTCATACCCTTCCGAGGTCCCTCAGGAAGGACAAAGAATCAGATTTCCGAAAGGATTCAGTCGACGACAGGTAAACCCTGATCGCCCTGACAACATCCAAGGAATGCAAAGCAACCTCCTTAGGATGCTTAGGCTTCGCACAGAGCGAAGGCAAAACAATGTCCTCATTAATGTGAAAATCAGAAACCACCTTTGGAAGAAAGGACGGGTTAGGTCGCAAGACCACCTTATCCCTATGAACCACCAGGTAAGGGGAGCGGCAAGACAAGGCCGCCAACTCCGGCACTCTGCGAGCAGAATTGATTGCCACAAGAAAAGCAACCTTTCTAGTAAAGAGATTTCCCTGATGTTTACAAACGGGGAACGTTGCAAAACAGACAGGACCAAGTTCAAGTCCCATGGGAGGTAAAGGTTCCCTTTGAGGAGGGACCAAGTGACGCACACCTTGAATGAAGGTGCGAATCAAAGAATCAGACGCCACGGGGAGCTGGAAAAGGACTGCCAGTGCAGATACCTGGCCCTTAATCGTGGCCAACGCAAGGCGCTGGTCCACACCAGTCTGAAGGAAAGCCAGCACTCTCGCCACAGAGTATGAACGAGGAGAGAAACCCCTGAACTCACACCAGGCAAAATAAGCTTTCCATGTACGGTAATAAATCTTAGCAGATGATGCTTTTCTAGCCTTGATTAAGGTAGGAATGACCTCTGAGGAGAGACCCCTGCCCCTCAGGACCTGGCTTTCAACAGCCATGCCATTAAAGCCAGCGACTGTAAAGCAGGATGGAAGATCGGTCCCCGAGACAGTAGATCTCCTCGCATTGGCAGCCGCCATGGAGGCTCGACTGCCAGGTGAACGATGTCTGCGTACCAGGACCGGCGTGGCCAGTCCGGCGCCACCAGAATCACCAATGTTGGTTCCAAGGCCAACCTGCGAAGGAACCTGGACAACAACTGAATCGGAGGAACGGCATATATCAGATGATACTGATGCCAAGGCACCACCAGCGCATCCGAGGCGTCTGTCAGAGGATCCCGCGTTCTTGCCACAAACCTTTCCACCTTGTGGTTTAGCCGAGACACGAACAGATCCACATCCGGGGATCCCCATTTCGCCACACAGCATTTGAAAACACCTCCGGTGCAGGGACCATTCCCCCTGGTCCAGGGTCTGGCGGCTCAGGTAATCTGCCTGCCAATTTTCTACACCTGGAATGTGAACTGCCGATATTGCTGGGACATGAGTCTCGGCCCAAGACAGAATACTGGTCACTTCCTGGGCCGCCCGGGCACTCTTGGTGCCCCCTTGGTGATTGATGTAGGCCACCGCAGTGGCATTGTCCGTCTGCACCCGTAAAGGGCGGCCCTGAAGACGGTCCGACCAATGCAGTAGGCACAGCCTGATCCCTCTCAATTCCAACATGTTTATGGGGAAGGAGGATTTCTCCACCGACCAAGTGCCCTGGGCAGACAGGTTGCCCAGGACTCCACCCCAGCCTGACAGGCTGGCATCCATGGTAAGTACTGTCCACCACAATGGCAGGAAGGATTTTCCGTCCGCCACCGCCGGGGACTGAAGCCACCACAGAAGATCCACTGGTGACACAGAGACTCTCAGATCCAAGGACTGTGGGAGTCTGTCCCATCTGTTCAGGATCTCCGCTTGGAGAGACCTTGTGTGAAACTGTGCAAACGGTATCACCTCGAAGGCTGACACCATCAACCCTAGGGCCCGCATACAGGTCCTGGGTGACGAGGATTCGTTGTCCCGGAGGTCTCTGACCTCGTTCTGTAGGGTCCGGAGCTTGTCCTCCTGGCAGAAACACCTTCACTTGAGCAGAGTCCAGAACCATTCCCAAATATGGGAGACAAACCGAAGGAGACAAGGTCGAGTTCTGTACGTTGATGGCCCATCCGAACTCCTGAAGCGTCTGCACCGTAATGGACAGATTGCGCAGCAGGCTCTGGCTGGCACTCGATCTTAACAGGAGATCGTCCAGATATCCCAAGACCGCAATGCCCTGATCCCTCAACAGGCCCAGAACTGGAGCCAGCACTTTTGTAAACACCATTGGAGCCGAAGCGAGACCGAAAGGTAACGCCACAAACTGATAGTGTTCCTCCGCGATGGCGAATCGGAGGTACCTCTGATGGCCCTTGAAAATGAGGATGTGCAGATATGCATCCTTTAGGTCGATAGAGGCCAGGAACTCGCCTGGACTCAAGGAGGCTACCACCGAGCGGAGCGATTCCATGCAGAAATCCTGAACGCGTACAAAGCGGTTCAGAGCTTTTAAGTCCAGAATTAGACACACCTTGCCCTCCTTTCTGGGCACAGTGAACAGATTCAAGTAAAACCCCCGAAATCTGTCCCGATGAGGCACCGGGGCGACCACCCCCTGGGCGAGGAGATCTTGTACCGCCTGATGCAGGCCCTGTAACCGCCCTGGGGTCAAATGAAGATTTGAGGGAAAGAATCTGTCCGCTGGCCGGGAAAAGCATTTGATCTTGTAACCCGATCGAATGATTTCCTGAACCCGCCTGTCCGGAATTCGGATCAGCCAAGGTTGGAGGAAACCGCGCAAACGTCCCCCCACCCCTCAAAAGGGTGAGGGCGCCCCATCAGGCAGAGGCGGACTGGGCCGCCGCACCAGCCTGGCCGCTTTCTCTGGCCACCCTGGCCCTTGAAGGGTTTCCCCTTGTTCTGTGCCATGAAGGCACGAAAGGACCCCTGATTTGGTTTAAAGGAGGGGCCCCACTTACCGCAGAAAAACTTGCCTTTAGGATTCTGGGGCAGCAGATTGCTCTTGCCCCCAGTGACCCCTTTAACCAATTCATCCAGGGATTCCCCAAACAGGCGAGACCCCGCATAGGGGATGTCAGCCACCATTTTTCTAAGTCTGGTCAGCCGGCCAGCTTTTCAACCATATCAGGCGACGGTTAATCACCGCGACACTGGACAGGCGCGCAGCTAAGGGGGCCCCATTCAAGGCCGCATCACACAAATACATGAGTCCTTGATGGATCTGGTCCACCATCGCCACGGTAGTAGGAGCGGAATCAGCCATGAGGGTGCATCTTGGCACCTTGGTCCAGCCCACCACAGCCTGAGCCGCCATGACAGAGGCGAAAATAGGCTTTAGCAGGGATCCCGCCACCATGTAGGCATGGTGGGCAAGGGATTCCATTCTCCTATCCGTTGGATCCCTAAACACCGGCGAATCTTCGGTGGGTACCAGAGTGACCTTGTTCAATCTGGCCATAGTGTAATCCACCTGAGGGTCCACACACCAGCACGAATCCGTAGGAGACGTAAAGGGATAAAGGAGTTGAAACCTTTTTGGCACCACAAAGGTGCGTTTCAAATGACGCCACTGATCATTCACAGTAGCGTGAAACTCAGTGGGGCAAGGGAACACCTGCGCCGCCTTGCGGGTCCTGTGTGTACCAAAAGAGGACACAATGCCCGGAGGATTGGGCTTATCCTCTAAATGTAGTGTTTCTTTAATGGCAAGAATTAACGCATCCATAGGTGCACGGTCCTCGGCCGTCCCAGGGGGGAATCATCCACCCCTGCAACCTCCGCCTCCCCCTCAGACTGAGAAGAGCGAGACCCTTCAAGGGGCACGGCACCTATGGCAACCATATCAGATTCAGAATCAGAAGACAAGGACAAACGAGGCCTTTTTCTGGCAGTAAGTTCAGACATCAGAATCTCCACTTTGGACACCAAAGTCGCCACTGCAGCAGACAAAAGTAGACAGAGCAGAGTATTCAGAGGAACCTGAATCCCCCACCAGGGCTGTGGGAAATTTGCTGTCCTGAGACTCCATGTTAAAAACAAAAATCTTAATTTTTTTAAAAGGTACTGGCCCTTTAAGCGCGCCGCGGACCCCCGCAGCACACCGCTACAATGACTGTGAAAACACAGACCCTTAATCAGGATAAACTGATAGCCAGAAGGATTGCACAAGTAAAAAGACAGCAAACAGACCCCCACAAGTGTTACCACCGCAGCTGGACTCTCCAGAGTAAAAGGAGGAAGTGATGTCACCGCAGGAGGCTGAACTGAGGCTTCAGGCTAAGGAAAAATGGTTGCCAATAGAAAGTAATGGGAGGCTTCGGTAAAATGGCCGCCGACATGTGCTCGGAACGAACGATTTGCCACACACAAGATGGCGCCGCAAGGCGCCAAAAACACACCACATACATGCAGTATAAGCGCCCATAGTGAAGCCAGACATGCTGCCCACACCTAAAATGGCGGACCGGCGGTTTTTAACCCTGCAGCGGTCGCCACACGTGTCTGTACCTCCAAAAGCACCCTAAAGTGACACAGGAGAGGGACCCCCAGAAACCCACACAGCGCACCGGCTGTGAGAGAAAACCCCCGCAGGGACCGGGATCAGGGAGCCCAAAAAGCACACAGACATGAGGGGATAACACAGACACACAGGACTGCCAGCCCCAGACAGAGGCCCCACACAGAATGTACTTACCTGTACTCGATGGCGTGGGATGCCTCACAGTGCACGGGAAACCGCCCACCCTCAGATGGCAGGGGTGCCGTCAGCCAAAAAACACAGGACGCCAACAGTACACGGAGAACCGTGGATGAGACGTCCGAGTGAGGTAGAAGCCTCACAGGCTGCATCCCTGAGGACAGGGATGGGTCGTTTGCGAGGGCAGGGCGAACACATAGCCTGCTAAACGCTCAATGGCGGGCTGGGATTCAATCCGGCCCTCTGTCCTGGAGAACCAGGACGACCAGTCTGACTCCCAGCTCCGCAAACACCATCTTCATCCGAAGATCCGACTAACTAATGCTGACAAAATAAACAGCTAGTAATGCAAAGAAAAAAACATATTTGCAGTAAATAAAATCATAAAATAGAAGAAGAAGGCTGAGACTGTAGCCCCAGCACAGGGAAGCCTATCTTACTCCTTAACTAGGCAGAAGACAAAGGGATGGCTGATTGCAGGGGGGTATTGGACCAGTGGAACAGCCCCCATGGGTATGTCTATGTAGATGCTTTGTTTTTTTAACAAGTCTTATGCCTAGTTACTCCTGTGGAGATGAAGTCAATACCCCATTGGTGAAGACTGTATGAGTGGGCGGCGACTGTCGTGAGGACGTAAGAGAAAATTGGATTATTGTAAGATCTTACCGTAAAATCCTTTTCTCTTAGCTCATTGACAGACGTAGTCCTCTTTGATTCACATCAATTGGGTTATGCTGCCTCCGCAGGAGTAGGACTAGGCAGAAAGAAAAAAACGTTCTGGCTCCACCCTAGGGGCAGTCCCAGAGGGTATATCCTCTTCCTGTCTGCTACAGAGAATCAGTTCTGTTACGAAGCAGTGTCAGAGAATTTAACCCAACCCAACTCACTGATAGAGGGGCGGGTACTACGTCTGTCAATGAGCTAAGAGAAAAGGATTTTACGGTAAGATCTTACAAAAATCCAATTTTCTCTGTCGCTCATTGACAGACGTAGTCCTCTTTGATTCACATCAATTGGGACATCCAGAAGCAGTGCCACAAATGAGGGGTGGGATTGACAGAAATCAAAATCCAATCTAGAAGGCCCAACCTGAGCCAACCAGAAGTATCAAGGGACTCATCGAGCAAACAGATGAGACCTACCCAACAAACCCTCGAGGTAGACCAACAGTCTCCTCAAACAGCGGCCTGCAGGAACCTTGCGGCCAGAAGAGGCATCTGACGATGCCCTCACATAAACCTTATACAATCTTGTAAAGGTATGAACCGACGACTAGGTAGTCGCCTTGAAAACCTGAACCACTGACGCCTGATGGCGGAAGGTCCAGGAAACACTAAGCGCCCGAGTAGAATGCGCCTTAACAGGGAACGGGGGATCCTGACCCTTAGATAGAATAAGCCTATACCACCGTCTGTCTGATCCATCTAAAGATGGTCGCGGCAGAAACAGGCAACCCCTTCTTAGGGCCATCCGTGATCACAAACAGTGAATCCGTCTTACAAAATGAATCCGTAGTATTCAAATATATCCTAATCGCCTGAACTACATCCAAGGAATGCAACGCAATTCTCGAAGATGATAGGGCTTAGGACATAGGAAAGACAATACAATGTCCTCATTCAAATGAAACTTTGAAACCACCCTAGGAAGGAAGGATGGATTCGGATGAAGAACAACCTCATCCCTATGAACCACCAGATCTGGGGAACAACAGGATAATGCAGCCAGTTCTGACACCCTGCGTGCAGAAGTGATAGCCACCAAGAAGGCCACCTTCTGGGATAAAGTAAGCAAGGGAATCTCCCTGATATTTTCAAAGGGAGGTGTCTGAAGAACCGACAGCACCAAATTAAGATCCCAGGATGGTAACGGCGCGTGCACTGGCGGAGCCAGGTGTCGCACCCCCTGGATGAAATTCCGCACCAAGGAATGAGTAGCCAAAACCTTCTGAAAGAAGATAGCTAATGCTGAAAAACAGACCCTTGATAACACTCAAGGCCAGCTTCTGCTCAACTCCCTGTTGCAGAAAAGCCAATATTCGGGCTACCGAATAAAGACGTGGAGGGAACCCAAGGGATTCCCACCACGCCATAGAAGACTTCCATGTACGATGACAAATCTTTCTGGAAGTCGCTTTCCTTGCTTTAACTAGAGTAGGAATAACTGAAGCTGACAATCCCTTGTCCTTCAGCACCTGGGTCTCAATAACCAGGCCGTTCGAGCCAGCGAACGTAAAGCAGGATGGAAGATCGGTCCCTGCGACAGCAGATCCTCCGTAAGAGGAAGTCGCCAAGGAACGTCTGTGACCAGCCTGACCAGGTCGGCGTACCAGGCCGACTAGGCCAGTCCTGATCTACCAGGATAATTGGAATTCCCTCCACCTCTATCCTGCGAAGAGGCTTCGGCAGTAACTTGAGAGGAGGGAAGTAGCTGATACTGCCCCCACGGGGCGATCAGCATGTCTGCGGTGTCTGCTAGAAGATCGTGGGAACGAACCACAAACCTCCGCACTTTCCTGTTGAGCTGAGATGCCAACAGCTCCCATTCGGAGTGCCCCAACGGGGGCACAGTTGGTGGAATATCCCTGGATGAAGAGATCATACCCTTTGATCCAGAATCTGACGGCTGAGATAATCTGCCTGCCAATTCACCCCCGGAATGAATACCGCAGAGAGAGCTGGAACATTTGTTCCGCCCAACGAAGAATGCTGGCCACTTCTATGGCCGCCAGGACACTCCTGGTGCCCCTTTGATGATTGACATAAGCCACTGCTGTGGCATTGTCCGACTGGATCTGAACCGGGCTGCCCTGGAGCTGCTCGGTCCAGTGAATCAGACAAAGTCTGATCGCTCTCAGTTTCAATACATTTATCGGTAACCTGGACTCTTCCAGGGACCAAAGCCCCTGAGCCGAGAATTTCTCCTCACCCGGATAGACTGGCATCCGTGGTGATAAGCGTCCAAATATTGGTAGGAATGACTTCCCCTGGCTGAGCATTGGAGACCGAAACCACCAGACCAGGGACTTCCCTGGTCCGCTCGCTCAGCCGGATCCGATTGTCCAGGGAATCTGGATTTCGGTTACACTTGAGAAGAATCTCTCCTTGAAGGATTCGGGTATGGGACTGGGCAACTGGTACTGCTTCAAAGAAGCCACCATCAAACCCAGGACCCTCATGCAAGCCTGGATGTGTCTAAAATTAGACCCAAATATTCCAGCCTTCTGGTGGGAACCAAAAATAACTTCTGCAGGTTCACCAGCCACCCGAACTCTAGCAAAGAGGTCATGGTGATCTCTAAGTTTAGTAATAGAGTCTGCGGAGACTCCACACGGAGCAGAAGATCGTCTAGGTGACCTAGAATCGATATGTCTCGTTGTCGTAACAATGTCAAGACTGGGGCCCACACCTTTGTGAAGACCCAGAGAGTCGAGGCGAGACCAAGGAGTAACGCCAGAAACTGAAAATGGTACTCTTTTTACGGAAAAACGCAGGAAACGCTGATGTCCTGCATAAATAAGAAAGTGAAGATAGGCATCCTAGATGTCTATGGACGCCAGAAAATCCCCCTGATGCAGGGAGGCCGCTACTGTGCGAATGGACTCCATCTTGAATTTTTGTACCCTGACAAAAAAGATTAAGTGCTCTTAAGTCCAGAATTGGACGCACTTTGCCCTCTTTTCTGGGTATTGTGAAAAGGTTCAAATAGAACCCTTGAAATGCCCTGTCCAAGGAACGTGGACCACCACTCCTTGTTGCATTAAATCCGTGACTGCCCCCCGTAAGCTCTTAAGCGATCCGGGGATAGTCGAATATTGCGGAAACCGGCGAAGACGTCCCCCTGTCCCAGCTATGGGCGGGGGCGCACCTTCAGGCTTTAGTAGTCTTATCTTCAGGTCTGGAAGAGCCGGGCTTTTGCTTGCCCGACCAGCACCCCTTAAAAAAACCTCCCGAAGGAGTTTTGGCAGACTTTGCTTTTTTCGCCCGTGGGCTGAAAAAACGTTTTATGAGCGGAAAAAGAAGGCCCCCGTCTCTGACGGGATCTTTTACCCTTAGTACTTGGTGGCAAGAAAGTGCTCTTTCCTCTAGTGAGATCCTTAATAATCTCATCTAAATTGGCCCCAAGATAGGAGCACACCCTGAAAAGGGAGATTTAACCAAAGCTGCCTTGGAGCCTTGGTCTGCCGACCAATATTTTAGTCACAGTGTACGCCTGAGGACCACTGCTGAAAACTGATGCTCGCCCCAATAGTGGAGTGGCGTCTAGTGCAATGTCACAGACAAACTGTAACTCTTGTATCATCTGTTCCACCAGATCTGATACCGCCTGGGGGATATCTCTCCCCTCTAAGCCACTTGGTCCATTCTAGACCAGTAGCAATTACTGGTCTGAAAGCTGACCCAATTAGGGAAAGGATGGCGCGAGACACAGTTTCCACCTTACGATCATCTTTAAAGGACGGAGCATCCTCCAATAGGATAACCGTAGCTTTGTTCAATCTGGAGATTGGAAAATCCACCACAGATGGTACTATCCATCTCTTGAGGAGTGATTCCTCGAACGGATAACGCCTATTAATGCGTTTAGGAAATAGTAGGGGCTCGTCCTAGATGACCCCATACCTCAGTTACATTACCGAAACACTTGGGTAAGGAAAATACTTTCGCCATCTTGGTGCGTTTCTTAGTACCAAATGGGATCTCAGTATCAGCTACTTTTGATGGTGTAACCTCCGAACAGATACAATTAGTGCGTTTACTAACGCTTCCTCCCGGGCTATGGTAGATGCCGAAACATCTTCCTCACTGTCTGAAGAGACAGTACCCGAGTCACCAACCCCAGATGAGGTACCTGCAACTGCAGGAATAGGCTCAGACTGAAGTTTCAGATGAAAATGGGGATAGGCGGGGGTCGCTTCCCTGACAAGCCAATTCCACCCGGGATAGACAAAAAATTTCCAAAAACTGCTGACAATGACTCACTATTAAGTGGGGAACTGGAGGGTCCTGCAGCCACTTCGAGGGTATCAGGTGGAGATACACGTGGCAGGGTCCATGTTAATCCAGGACACTTTGCCGGTAAAAAAGAAAAAAAACATTTTTTTTTTTTTTAAATAAAAAATACCTCTTTTTTTTTTTTTAATATAAAAAATACCACTTTTAATTCACCAGCGCAATAGCGCCCCTCAGCGTACCTGCTTAGGACCCCCAGAGAGAGAGAGAGACCCCAAGGGCTCATCACCAGATGCAAAGAAGTTTCTTATTAAAACTGCAGTCAGCGTTGTCTTGTGCAGACTGGAAGTCTTGCACTAGATTTCCTGGGTGAAAAGAAGTGGCTCCGCCCCCTGTGTACGCCTTCCGGCGTTCCCAGCTGCTCCTCGAGGTTTGCTGGGCACATCAAACATGGCCGCCCCCATGCAGGAGACAATAGGCTACGAAAAAATGGCGGCCTGCGTGACCTGCGGGCGGCTTGTGTAGACAATGCAGACATGCGGTCTACAACAAAATGGCGGCGGACTGCCGATCTAGCGTGGCTCCTCCAGTACAGCGGCCTGCATGCTTTGAAAACAGCTGATGGCGGCCTGTCGGCCTGCGGGAGTATGGCGATCTAAGGTAGGCTATACCTCCTATGTGTTTACTATAGCAAATCGAACTCGGCTTCCTTGCTAGAGAACCCAAGAGACTTGCTGAAGTATCAGCTCCCAAACCAAGCCTGCTGGAGTGTCAGCTCCTAAACCAAGGTTGCTAGAGTGTCAGCTCCCAAACCGAGGTTTGTTTAAAGTGTTAGCTCCCAAACCAAGCCTGCTGGAGTGTCAGCTCCCAAACCAGATCACACTATCACAGGGGATATGTGAACATGTCATAGGCTACAAGGGGGAACTTTAATGTCAGAAAGGATCCGACCATACACAGAGGGGCCCGTATCCCAAAGACCCCACAGGGGGGGAAGGGGGAACATTTACTCACCATACCGAACCGACAGGCACCCTCTCTTCACAATACCCTTTCCACCGAAGTGGGGGGTTGTTGACCAAAACGGACGCCTTGACTCTCTGGTTCTTGGCGTCCAAGCGAGACGTTTAACTCGCAGGGTCAGTCCCCGTCCAATGGGACTGTCGCGGCCGACCCAGCGAGGAGCTCTGGTCTGCACGCGCTCGTAGGCTGAACCGGGGTGACCACTGGATCTCAACATCCAGCCCGTCGCCCGGTCCCGCATACTTACTTGAATGTGTCGCGGCCGACCAAGCGCGATGCAATGGTCTGCGCGCGCTCGTAGGCCGGCTGGGGTGACCACTGGATCTCAACATCCAGCCCGTCGCCCAGATCCGGCGTGATTTGCTTGAAGATCTCACAGGAAAACTGGAGACAAAAAAACTACCTAAAAGAAAAAATTTTTCTAAAAAATCTTGCCAGGACCAGAGATCCCAGCAAGGAACTTAGGTCCTTACTCCTGACTAGACAGAAAAAAACTGATTCTCTGTAGCAGACAGGAAGAGGATATACCCTCTGGGACTGCCCCTAGGGTGGAGCCAGAACGTTTTTTTCTTTCTGCCTAGTCCTACTCCTGCGGAGGCAGCATAACCCAATTGATGTGAATCAAAGAGGACTACGTCTGTCAATGAGCGACAGAGAAATTACATTTTTGTTGCAGGGGATGCCAGAAACCTGACTAGTATCTTAGGCAGACTTCCGGGAAAATTGGTGAGCCAATCACACAAGCAGGAAATGTTTCTGGGGTGTGGTCAGTACAAATTCTGTGTATAGAACAGCGCCAGGTGGCCATATTGCATTGCATTTTCAGAAAATTACAACAGCTGCAGATTGAAAAGGAAAGGTCATTTTTAATAACATTTAATTAAAATATTATTTGAGACGCAATTGTATAAGCTATATTGTTTTTTTCTTTATTTGCCGATTTTTTTCCCCCCATGAAAGTGGAGTTACCCTTTAAGCCTATAATAGGGCTTAGCTGTAGGTACAGTAAATATCACCTAAACATGCACTGGCGCATGCGCACTTTTCTCTCAATGGACAGTGTTTCGTCCATAGAGAGCTGTGCCGTGGCCGTGACTTAAGTGCACATGTATGAGTGAAGTACCGTATTTTCCGGCGTATTAGACGACTGGGCGTATAAGACGACCCCCCTAATTTTCAAGTTAAAACATAGGTTTTGGGCTATACTCACCGTATAAGACTACCCCCCTTCCGAAGCAAGGCAACACCATTGAAAAACATCAGATTTATCATAGATTTCCAAGGTACCCCAAGTACTGTAATACATATCTCTCACAATATCTCCAAGGTACCCTAAGTATAAGTATTACCAGTAGATGTAATCTCAAGACGCTCGCTGTGAGGGAATCCTGTACTGGTATACCATATGTACCGTAGCTTCGGCTACATACAGTATACCGCGCTGAGCCAATCATAGTGAGCAATGTATTCTAGTGAATGCAAAGCCTGCTCGGATTGGCAGAGTCAGAGAGGCGGGCTGATGTTACTCCGCCAATCCGAGCAGGCTTTGCATTCAATAATCAAATACAATCGCTCTCCCTGATTGGCTCAGCACGGTACACCGTATGTAGCCAAAGCTACGGTACATACGGTATACCGGTACAGGATTCCCACACAGTCAGCGTCTTGAGAGATTACATCTACCGGTAATACTTATACTTCGGTGGTTACCTTGGAGATAGTATACTCGGCGTATAAGATGACTCCCCATTTTTGGGGGATTTTTTTTGAGGTTCAAAAGTAGTCTTATACGCCAGAAAATACAGTAATCGCGATTCTGCTAATCAAAAGGTCATTGCCTGCAAATCCAGAAGGAAGATCGGGTGAAGATGGAAGCGCTGTCAGCGGGCCGCTGGAGGGCCTCATTTTCAGTTAAGTCCTTCATAATACATACTAGCACATTATGACAATAATTCACAGGGAGATGATTTTTTTTGTGGTTTGCTAGAGCTTTAAGAGCATGCACTGAATGGTGATTAGACCATCTGAGCCCTTCTTTAACAGTCTGCATAAATATCAGTATTGTCAAGTGCTAATCAAAGCCTGTTGGCAAATACAGCAGGTGTAACCTGAAAAGATAATCATCAGGAGCCCTAAATTGGAACACTACCTGTCAATGTCATGCAAGTCTCCATATAGCAGACATAAAACTTGTATAGACCTGAAAACTATTAAACACTGCCTGATACTTCATGCAATAAAGACTCTTTAACAAAAAAGGTAAAAATACTTACCCTAGTTCTAACAGTCCGACACCTGGACACCTGTGAAGTCCCTTGCCAGCATTTACTGGGTGCCATTCTTTGAATGCTTTATTGGCATGCACAGGAGTGCACACAGGCACAGCTCAGTCTACATTCTACAGGGGATTGCGAACAGACGATTACATGCATTTTACTGATAAAGAGACAATGCATGTCTCTTCTGCAACAAAGAGCCTGCCTGTTTGGAGTTTTTTAAATTTTGACTTTAAAGCTCATCTCTGGGATTTTAAAAACAAAAAGGTTAAAATGATTATTATTTCTAGGGGAAATTGGAAGAGGCTGTATTACATACCATACCCCATCCGGTTTCAGCGTGCTCTTCTCCCCGGTGCTTCAGGCAGAGATTCAGCATCATTGCATACAGGGTTATACAATTCTGCATTGTATGTTAAGGAGACAAGTATGCAACCGCGACAAGAGTACTTTAGACAAGCGGCAGCACTGGACCAGCCACATGGATGGAGGAAGCCTGCTGAACCCAGGAATAGGGTAAGCATTACTTATTCCTGTACCCCCTAGACAACCATTTATTGCTTGCAGGGGTCCCCACTGCAAAGGTAATGGTTTTCCAGCCCAGAGATCAGCTTTTAGGTGTATGCCAGGGGAAAATATAAAAAAAAAAAAAAAAAAAAAAAAAAAAAAAGGCAGTACTTTTCTGCAATATAAAGGACATTTCCCCATATAACCTGTTGATATTGGCAAAAATTCTCTCAGCCCCCAATTTCCTGTTGTGGGCTAATAACACAGCGTGTGTGTATGGACGCAGGCAGTGCGGCTCGGGATTGAGCCCACACGTGTTCCTCGCAGAGTAGAGGAGGAGCTGGGGGAGGGGTGAAAGATCTGGGTCACTGTGTGAGGCAAGTATAACATGTTTATTATTTAGAGAAAAAGAAATTAAGACGTTACAATAAATGTAACTAAACAAGCTCAAGATAGAAACTGGTTGAGTGCCATGCACAACTGCTCTAGATTCTGGCTGCTTCAGTTTTGATCAATTCCTCTCTATCAGAAACAGTATGCTAAAATCAAATGAATAAATACAAAACACATGCAAATCTACAATTGTACTTACAATACAAGTCTTTCAAGAAGTAACAAAACATCTTCACACTCAGTGGTAAGGTAAGGTCTTGCATTTGCAAAACTTCTCAGAGCAGTTTCATAAACATCTGCACATGGCACGAGGCCTTCTGATGCGGTGTTATCTTCAGTGTGTTGCAGTAACATCTAAAAGGAAGAAAAAAAGGCAATTGTAATGAAGCTTTTACTATTCACCCTACAATTGTGGCTGTATTTGTCAGATGCTGGATGCCCAGATCAACTAACCATTTTTGAAATGTGCCAAAGATTTCAGGCTAAAGATCTCTGCACTTAAAGTTCCAAGGCTGGCATATTTGTTGCAACCAATATTAAAGTGGTTGTAAAGGCTTAAGAGCCGGTTCACACTACCACGACCAGAAAGTCGCCCCGTGACTTGGAAGAGACTTGGAAGAGACTTGTGCACTACTTTGAAGAGACAGGCGACTTTGTCTGTGGGGAATGCCTGGCTAATCTCTTTCTTCTTCCTGGAAAGTCTGATAACAAGTCGCTTCAATTAAGATAAGGAGGCGACTCCCATTGAAGTATATGGGACAGTCGAATCACAGGTCGCCTCAAAGTAGTACAGGACCCTTTTCTGAAGTCGGAGCGACTTCAGTAGTGCCAATTAAGACGGCACTAATTGATTAACATTGCTTTTGTTATGTCAAGCGACCTGGGGCTACACAAGTCGCCTCACAAGTCGTGCTAGTGTGAATGAGCTCTAAAGGTAACGTTTTTTTTGTATCTTGCTTGCATCTTATGCATTCTCTGCATTGGTGTAAAAAAAAAAAAAAAAAACCTTCCAAGATTAGCTCCTCTCCAGTGACCCTTAAATACACACACTATGGACACACAGAGCCTGGTTCAGGAGCAAGCCTGTACGTCTGCCTCCATAGCAAGTACTAGCTATAGGTGCAGAATAGCAAGTACTAGCTATAGGTGCAGACACTGAAGAGGAGGATCAGACAGCGCCAGCAGAGGACCCACAAAGAGGAGGTTTGGGGTAGCTCTTTGAAATACCATTGCATAGAGGCAGGTAAGTATAAC
This sequence comes from Pelophylax lessonae, assembly GCF_965119305.1. Classification (NCBI taxonomy): domain Eukaryota; kingdom Metazoa; phylum Chordata; class Amphibia; order Anura; family Ranidae; genus Pelophylax; species Pelophylax lessonae. Next base: position 358,488,875 of record NC_138769.1, on the reverse strand, counting down.
ATGTTTTGCATTTTAAATTAAAAAAAAATAAATAAAAAAAAACAAACACACACAAAAAAGCCAAAACAAACAGCCTTTACCAACGCTTTAGGGCTCTTTCACACGGTCCGCCTCCATAGGCGGATCCGTGCTGCTCAGCAGGGATCGATCCGCCGATCCCCGCTGAGCCGGCGGATGACAGCTCCGTCTCCACTTGCAGTGCGGAGAGGGAAGTGTCACAGATCCCGCTGCTCTCTATGGGGGATCGGATGAGAGCGGACCGCCTATCCGCTCTCATCTGATCCGATCCCTGAACGGAGGGAAAAAAATGGATTTTTGTAAAATCTTACCGTAAAATCCTTTTCTCTTAGCTCATTGACAGACATAGTCCTCGGTGATACACCACCTTCGGGTTATGTTGCCTCCACAGGAGCAGGACTAGACAGGAAATTAAAAAGCTCTGGCCACACCCTAGGGGCAGTCCCAGAGGGTATATCCTCTCTCTCTCTGCCTCAGCAAATCAGTTATGTGAAAAAGCAGTCTTTAGAGATTTTAACCCAACCCAACTCAAAAACAGAGGGGCGGGGACTACGTCTGTCAATGAGCTAAGAGAAAAGGATTTTACGGTAAGATTTTACAAAAATCCATTTTTCTCTAGCGCTCATTGACAGACGTAGTCCTCGGTGATACACCACCTTCGGGACGTCCCAGAGCAGTATCACAACTGAGGGGTGGGAAAATGAAATCAAATCCCAATCTAGAAGGCCCAACCGGTGCCAACTAGAAGTTTACAATGCTCATCCTTAATGATGAGACTCAACAAAAAAGAGAAAAATTTTCCTTTTTTTTTTTTTTTTCTTCTCAAACAAAAAAACCCTCGAGGTAGACCACCAGTCTCCTCAAATTGCGGCCTGAAAAACCTTGCGGCCAAATGAGGCATCCGCCGATGCCGTCACATCAATTTTATAGAATTTTGTAAAGGTATGTACCGACGACCAGGTGGCCGCCTTACATACCTGGACCACTGACGCCTGATGGCGAAAGGCCCAGGAAGTACTGAGCGCTCGAGTGGAGTGCGCCCTAACAGGGAACGGAGGACTCTGACCCTTAATAGAATAAGCCTGTACCACCGTTTGTCTAATCCATTTGGCAATGGTAGCGGCAGATGCAGGCAAACCCTTTCTGGGGCCATCCGTGATCACAAAAAGTGAATCCGTCTTACGGAAAGATTCCGTAGCTTTCAGGTATACCCTGATTGCCCGAACCACATCTAAGGAATGCAACGCATGTTCCCGATGATGCTTGGGCTGAGGACACAAGGAAGGTAGTACAATATCTTCATTCAGATGAAAATCTGAAAACCACCTTAGGAAGAAAAGATGGCTTAGGATGAAGTACTACCTTATCCCTATGAATCACTAGGTATGGGGACTGGCATGATAATGCAGCCAGTTCTGACACCCTGCGAGCAGAAGTAATAGCCACCAAGAAGGCCACCTTCTGGGATAAAGTAAGCAAGGGAATCTCCCTGATGTTTTCAAAGGGAGGTTTCTGTAGAACCGACAAAACCAAATTAAGATCCCAGGGCGGTAAGGGCGCGCGGACTGGAGGAGCCAGGTGCCGCACCCCCTGGATGAAATTCCGCACCAAGGACTTGGTAGCTAAAGGTTTCTGAAAGAAGATTGCTAATGCTGAAACTTGACCCTTGATGGTGCTCAAGGCTAGCTTCTGCTCAACCCCTTGTTGCAAAAAAGCCAATATTCGAGTCACCGAATAGGTACGTGGAGGAAATCCTAAAGATTCGCACCACGCAATATAAGTCTTCCATGTGTGATAATAGACTTTGCTGGAAGTCGCTTTCCTTGCTTTAATAAGGGTAGGAATGACTGAAGTAGACAAACCTCTGTCCTTCAGTACTTGGGTCTCAATGGCCAGGCCATTAAACCCAGCGACTGTAAAGCATGATGGTAAATTGGTCCTTGAGACCACAGACACTCCCTGAGACGAAGTTCCCACGGAACGTCTACGACTAACATGTCCAAGTTGGCCAGGCCGGCTTGAGGAGGCCAGCCTAGAATTTCTAGGACCACTGGCGCTGATAGAATCTGAACCAGGCGTCCCTAGAGGTATCTGGCCCCGACCATCCGAGAAAGTCTGGTCGTTTTCTGTTCCCACACATTTATCAGATACCTGATTGTTATCAGGAAGGGTGATCTTTTCTGGTTGAACCTCAGGGACCGAAGTCACCCGACTAGAGGCTACTTGGCCTATCTGGTCAACCAGATCCGATTCCTGTGAGGTATAGGGACTAATCTTAGGAAAAGGTAAAGGAAAAGATCTATTCAGGGAACGGTAACTACCGCTTCCTGTAGTACTTAAATGTTGGAAGGGAAGAATCGCACCGGTAGTAGTGGTTGATGCTCGATCTAATGTCCTGAATTCCCGGTGAAAACGTCCCCCCACCCTGAAACCGGGTGGGGGGCGCACCTTCAGGCTGTGTACTCCTTTGCTTCGGGTTTGGCTGGGTTGGTCCTTTGCTTGTCCGACCAGCCCTTCTTGAACCCTCCTGGAGGAGTCTTGCCTTTCCCGCTAGTACCAGCCGGGCGCCCTTTATGGGCGGTAAAGAAAGGTCCTCGCTTGTTGCGAGGTCCCTTAGCTTTAGCAGCCTGTGGCAAAAAAGTGCTCTTACCCCCCGTGGCATCCTTAATGATTTCATCTAGGTTGGCCCCAAATAGACGATTCCCCTGAAAAGGGAGATTAGTCAAGGTCTTTTTGGAACCTAGGTCAGCTGACCAGCATTTTAACCACAGCACACATCTGAGGATCACCGCTGATTTAGATGCATGCCCTAATAAGGGAGTAGTGTCCAAGGCTGCGTCACAGATAAACTGTAGCCCTTGTATAATCTGTTCCATCAAATCAGATGTCTCCTGGGGAATATCTTTTCCCCTAAGGTCTTGGCGTACCATTTTCGCCCATTCCGTAAGTGTCTGGGAAACTAGACCAATAACAATTACTGGTCTAAATGCTGACCCTATCAGAGAGAAGATGGTGCGGGACTCTGCTTCCATCTTTCGATCCACCGGATCCTTAAAGGACGAAGTGTCCTCCACTGGAATAACCGTGGCTTTATTCAGCCTGGAAATAGGTGGATCCACCACTGGTGGTACCGTCCATTTCTTAATGATGGATTCCTCAAACGGATAGCGTCTAGCAATACGCTTGGAAATAGTGAAGGTACGTTTAGAATGCTCCCATTCTCCTTTAATCTGATTACCGAAACATTTAGGTACAGGAAAAACCTTCACCGTTTTGATGGGCTTATTAGTACCAAAAGGAATCTCTGTTTCAGTTGCCTCTGCCGGTAAAGCCTCAAGTTTTAAGGTTTCCTGCACTGCCACAACTAGTGCGTCCCCCAATGCTTCTTCCTGAATTATAGCAGGAGAAGAAGCGTCCTCCTCACTGTCTGAGGGGGCTTTACCTGGGATAACAGCCCTTGCAAAGGAACCTGCAACTGCAGTGACCATCTCTGAATCGGAGTCAGAGGTGTCAGATAGTATAGGGGTAGGCGGGGGTCGCTTCCTTGACCCCCGTCTCTGACAGGCCGCCTCCACCCGAGCCACCATAGACTCCAAAATTGCTGTAAATGACTCTACACTCTGTGCACCGGCGGGTCCCGTGGCCCCCTCGAGGGAAACAGGTGGGGGAATATGTGTGGCAGGGTCCATGATAATTCCAGTCACTTCCTGGATAATATAATTCAAAAATAAAAAACTTTTTTTTTTTTTTTCAGACCCCCAGCGCCACAAAAAGCCCCTTAGTGTTACCTGCTAGGGATCCCTATCGATCGAGAGAGAGAGAGATAGACCCCCAGGCTCACCACTTGATGCTCAGTTTAACTGCAACAGGTTACAGCGCTGTCTTGACAAACAGGAAGTCTTTTGGCTGGCTGCCCAGGAAGAAAGGAGGCGGCTCCGCCCCTCTGCACGCCTTCCGGCGCCTCCCCTAGCTCCACGAGGTGTTTGGATCACCTCAAACATGGCCGCCCCCATGCTGGAGACACGAGGCTACGTCAAAATGGCGGCTCGTGCGATCCAGCAAAAAAAATGGCGGCGGTCTGTACTGAATAGCGGTGTGCTGCAGGGCACACAACACTCTCTCTGCATGGGGATTTGGCGTGGTTGGCGGTACCGGCCCTGGCGGACCGCATGGCCATTCGGGAGGCGTGCTAATAGCTGGAGATCTGATTAGGAAGGCAGTCTACATGTCCGTGGCTTCTGACTGGTAGGTAGCTTATTTTTATCACCGTAAGATTCCCAGAATGCCACTGATTACAATCTTTTTAACATGTATACAATTAGATTGTTAGCTCCCAAACCAAGCCTCCTGGCTTTTTGCACATAAAATCACACTCAAAGTAGGAGGATCTGTGTCATTTATAGGATAGAGAGGGACTCTATCTTACCATACAGAGAGGGGCCCGCGTTCACCACAAGACCCGTCAGGGGAAAAGGGGGAACATACTACTCACCATACCGGAACCAGGCGGGCACCAACTCCTGACAGTACCCCTCTCCACCGGGGCGGGAGGGCTGTCGACCGATATGGACGCCGTGACTCATGGTCTTTGGCGTTTCAGCGAGACGTTTAACTCGCGGGGTCAGTCCTTAAATGGGACTTTGTCGCGGCCGACCCAGCGCGGAGCTATGGCCTGCACGCGCTCGTAGGCTGAACTGGGGTGACCACCGGATCACAACATCCAGCCCGTCGCCCAGTTCAGCTTTCTTGCTTGAAGATCTCACAGGAAAACTGGAGAAAAAAAGCTGTCTAAAAATCTTTTAAGAAAAAAATCTTGCCAGGACCTAAGATCCCAGCAAGGTATCTAGGTCCTTACTCCTAACTAGACAGAAAATAACTGATTTGCTGAGGCAGAGAGAGAGAGAGGATATACCCTCTGGGACTGCCCCTAGGGTGTGGCCAGAGCTTTTTAATTTCCTGTCTAGTCCTGCTCCTGTGGAGGCAACATAACCCGAAGGTGGTGTATCACCGAGGACTACGTCTGTCAATGAGCGCTAGAGAAATAGGGTTTCCATCCGTCCAGATTTCACGGACAGGATCAGATACGGATGGCAGTGGGTGTCAGCAGAGGTGTCTCCGCTGACATCCGCTGCCCCATAGAGCTGCATGGAGGATCCGATCAGATCCGCCTAAAAACCTGACAGGCGGATCTGATCGGATCGCCCGTGTGAAAGAGCCCTTAAGCTCCTCCACTCTCCTAATATAGTATTTAAAATGCGGGACGGTGGACAGCAACAGAGCTAGAAATAACGCCACCAAGATTACACCACTAGAATCACTAAAAGATGCAGTCCATAAACTGACTCAACATGCACTTTTAGAGGGGAAAATTAGTAATGGCAACCTACCCATGTCTTTGGCATAGGTACCAAAAAATAAAAACAATACACATAGTAGTAGCAGGTACTCAGTAGTACAATTTTATCCATATTTCAGGTTGGGAATGATTTAGGACTTCTGTCAATTTTCTTCACCTTTCTTATAAATAGCCCCACAACAAATTGTAAAGGCAGAACGTTTTTTTTAATCTTTATTCTTATTCTATGCATGAAGATAAAAAACCTTCTGTGCGCAGCAGCCCCCCTCAGATCCCCTAATACTTACCAGAGCCCATCTTTATCCAGCAATGTTGCAGGAGCTTCTCAGCTGCCCGGGGCTCGCTCCTCATTGGCTAAGACAGCAGCATGGTGGGATTGGCTCCCGCTGCTGTCAAAGTCGAGAGAGAGAGATCGAGACAGAGACAGAAGGGGCGGCTCCGCATCACGAGTCCATGTCTGAAAGGACACCGAAAGCTGTGACTCGGCTCCGGTGCACCCATAGCAGGCTATAGGGAGAGCTCTAAGGAGGCAACCCATCCTCCAGATCCAAGGTTGCTGTGCCTGCATTTGATGCAAGGAAAAGGTTTCTGCACCTTTTTTAAAAATGCAGCCAGAAGGTAATCCCATGGTGTGAATACACGCTGTGGTTTCAGGCGCGGGGGGGTGCCATTAAGAATGAATGGCAGCCCCACGTGTCGGGAAAGGAGCAGCACGGTGTGGTTGCAGGAACAGGTGTTAATATACACGCTGTTCCGCACAAGTGTGAACCTAGCCTTAGGTTTACTACATCATAAAACCATATTTTTAAAGTTTACTACACTGTATCACAACCAGTATTAACCTAATGAGTATCTGTATAAGAAATGATTTGTTATAATGTATTCTTTTCCCTTGGTGTGTACAAACCTTTTCAGTTAGTCTAGGTTCACATTGATGCAACCTCTAAAAAGATGCGTTATGCACAGGCACGGCAGCCCATTCATTTTAATGGGCTACTGTGCCTCCTGAAACGCAGGAAAATGGTCCCTGCACTATTTCTGGAATCGCAGCCCGCACAGAAACCACAAGCGCAGTGAGGTTCCTAGTGCAGGTGCGATTTCCAGTGCGTGCAGTTTGCCATTAGGATTATTGGCACCTGTATGCATCCAGTGCATTTTTCTGTGCAGGTGGCTGCGGCAACAGGTGTGACCCGAATGGACAGATGTGAACCCAGCTGTGCTGAAAATATGCCTTCGTCTAAAGAAATTGAAAAATGCCTATTGTTTAACATTTTCATGAAAGATTTCTAATTTCAGACTGGTCTTTGTAATCAGAGAGAATAGTTAACTGTTTTTTTTTTTTTGTTCCCGATTTCTGGATTATAATCCCGAGCATTTATTATTGATATAAGCATTAGTCGCTGACCCAGTGTCACCAACATATCACTGAACCTGGGAGCAGCAACACTTCCTCTCCTGAAGGTGCAATTGGATGACCGTGGACACCCTTTCCCACCCATTACCGCAGCTTGTGGGTTCACAAACTGATGCACTTCTTGGTCTTTGAGGCACGGCTAGACCATTCACTTTTGGGAATTCACAACTTTTCAACAATAAATAATTTTTAATGCATTAGGTCTGGGTGCCCTGCATTTTTTTTATTGCTCATTGCTAGGACTTGGGATATAAGGTAGAAGCAGGCGCGCTTAGAGCTGTACGCATGCTGTGGAAAAAACTAAACCCTGTCAGGCAGTATTGCTCTAAATGTAACACATTCAAGTGAATAGGGCCACAACACAGTGCACCCAGTCAAAGCACAGTGGAAATCATTTTGAGGGTTAAGAAAGTGGGGAAGTAGCAAATCACCTCCTCACTGCCTTTCAAACTCCTTCTGAGAAGTGATCCATTGTGAATCACTTTTCAGAGGGGCGGTATTAAAAGCTGCATATCTGAACAAGTTCATACAGTTGTAGGATAACCCTTTACCCCTCTAGCGAAAGTCCAAGTGCTATTTCATTGTTTCTTTCCTCATGTTTGAGTAAACTGTGGACTTTAAAAGCGGTAGTGAAGTCTACCAAAACAAAAAAAAAAAAAAAAAAAAGCCCCCCTGCAAGATAATGGCAGAGTGCTTGTATGCACCCCATACTAGCACATTATGAAAGACTTGCAAGGGATGCCTCATTCCAAGGGATACATTTTTATGTCCCCAGAGTTGGGCTTATTTAACCAAGAGCATTTCCAAACCACACTGAATATAAAAGCAGGCAAAATTACTGTTAAAGTGGTTGTAAACCCTTACATATACGCAGTTAGGTGACTGGTTTCAGGTGATACACAGATTAAACTAATCCTCGTACATAAATTGTACCTATTTATCTTCAAGATTCTCTTCACTACATAGGTTCAAAGTGCAGAATTTATACAGCTTGTCTGAGCTTTCAGAAAGAAGAGGGTGGGGAGCTGAAATTAAAAACTCTGACTAGAGAAGGGACCCACCTTCACACAGGAACAGAGCTGAGGGTGTCAGTCACAGGATGTGTGCTAAAGCTCCCTCCCCTTTTTACCTATTGGAGTCAGGAAAACCTGCCAGATGTGAAGCAGATAGAGGAACAAGGCAGCTGACAGAAATAACACTTCCTACTACTAAATTGAGACAAGTACACACTAAAGGGATATGCTTTGTTCATATTTCTTGTCTTGAGGTTTACAACCACTTGCCACCTGACTTTAAATGGTTATAACCATTTTGGGGTATTTATTAGAGGCGGTGGAGAGCTTTTTCTTGCAAAAGCAATCCTAGTGGCTAAATAGCCGCTGGATTACTTTTACAAGTGGTGGGATGGGTCCCACTAAAGAACCTGGAAATGCAGCCGGCGGTCCTGCTGGCTGACCATAAAGTGGATCTTGGACTGAGTATTTCATCACTTCCAGCTTTGTCAGTTGTAAACAAAATCATAAGTGGTTTGGAAAAACAAAACCCCCGGATGTCTCAGTAAAGGAGGACCCGTCACTGCCCACTGCTAGGAAAGTTTACATTCCTTGTGATAACGATTAAAGTCATACAAAAAAGGTACAGTAGAAAAATTAAAACAATTTATTTTTTTAAAAGTGCTCCTGTGCAAAGGCAAAAGGCATGTGTCAGTTTGTGATTGCACCACACATGTGAGGTATCACCAAGAATATCAGATCAAGTGCAATAATTCTAGCACCAGGCATCCTGTGCAAATCTAAAGCGGTAACTTGTAAAGGCTTTGAAAAGTCACCTATAGATAAAATGTATGTAGTTGGTCATCAGTCCACGAGCATGTGTCCAATTTTAAAATGTGACAGGTTTGGTATTTATTTGGTGTAACATCTTACAACATTTACCAAACAATTGGATAATATATAGTGTTCTTGAGCATTAAAATGTATTAAAAAAAATAAATAAATATGAAAAACCCCTGCGCAAATACCATGTAATGCACAAGATTGCAACACCCACCATTTCATTCTCTAGGGCAGGGTTTCTCAACCAATGTACTGTGAAGAGTCCCCAGGTGTGCCACGACAAAATAAACTCCACTTAGCATTATTGCTTATTTCAAATGATTAGCCCCGAGTCCCAAGGCCTGGGGTTGGCCGGGAACTCGGGGCTACATGCCTCAGTGTAACATCCATCCAGAATCCAGTGATTGGTGGGCTGAAGCATTGATGTTGGGGTGGGCGAAGCCGATATTTGGGGCCCCGCCCCTTTGTCCTGTTCACTTTATACAAACAGCTGCTGGCCGGAGAAGAAGGTGGCAGGGGGCAGGACCAATTGTAACTACTCTATGTGCATCCACAGCGGTGTATAATAAACCTGAATTATACACCACTGTGGGTGCACATACAGTAGTTTTAATCAGTCCCGCCCCCTGCCACCTTCCTCCGCAGCCAGCAATGTATACACACCACGGATGCCAGCAGGAACAAAGGGGAGGAGCCCCGCATACCATCCCCGACATCACTGCTTCAATTTGACAGCTTTAAATGCAGCCGCCCAAAGCTTGCCCACCAATACCTGGCTGTGTTGGAAAGTGGTTACACTGCTGCATGTCCTGCTCGCTTTAAGATAAGTGTGCAATGCTTTACCTTGTACCCCGTACAACGCACTCCTGAGTCCCAATGATGCAAGTAACCATTACATATTTTTGAAAATTTTGGTTGGTGTGACTCGAGATTCTGCCATATTTTAAAGGGTGCCTTGGTTGAAAGAAGGTTGAAAAACACTGCTCTAGGGCTTCTGCTTTAAAAAATATATAATGTTTGGGGGTTCAAAGCAATACAGATTTTTACATGTAGGAGAGAACTGTCAGAATAGGCCTGATCTTCAAGTGGGTAATTATGAACAGATAAACTTACATCTTGCTGACAACTGCTACATATTTTAATTGGGAAAGGTACCATTTATCGAAAAATATACCAAACTTCAGGTGTATTCCCAGAAAGAGGTCTTTTGTAGCACAAACATATTTTTCAGAAACTTTACACTAAATTGAAGTCTGCAGAGTGTCAATGACTGCTCTTAAACATGTGTACAACCATAGGAAAGAAAGTTTACTTGATGTCAGAATACAAACCTGTGATGTAAACCTAACAGTGGATTTTGTATAAAGAATCTAAAGCTTAGAGATTGTAAATTTTACACCTGTCCTAAAAAAGAAGAAAAAAAAAAAAAAAAAGACACGTCAGCTAGAAGCACTGGACTATGACCAACTGCAAATCTTGCAGCTCCTGCTACAAACAATAAAGGGATTGCGATATGCCAAGGCTTTATTAGTGTTTTGATACATACATAAATGCCAAGTAAAACAAACAGGTAAATTATCGCTAGCCAGAGGGTTTCACATTAACAAGAAAACTAGATCACATTCAGTAAATTACACTACCAGCTAAAAGGAATTTACTGAACACAGAGTGCAGAACGTAATTCACAAACATCATGGAACTCTAAAGGACCCTGAAATATTTTTTACAAAAAGGGAAACATTGTTTAGTTCACAATTCTGAAAACGTTTCTTGCAAACCAATTATGTCCAGTAGAGCTGCATGATTCTGGATAAAATGAGAACCACAATTTTTGTGCTAACTTTACCGTTTAGTTTTTTAAACTCTTAACCACTTAAGCCCCGTAAGATTTTACCCCCTTCCAGACCAGGGCCTATTTTGCGATTCGGCACTGCGCGACTTTAAACGGACAATTGCGCAATCGTGCGACGCTGTACCTAAACGAATTTGATATCCTTTCCCACAAATAGAGCTTTCTTTTGGTGGCATTTGATCACCTGTGCGATTTTTTGATCATGCGCTATAAACAAAAAAGAGCGTCAATTTTGCAAAAATAACAATATTTTTTACATTTGTTTATATGAAATTCCCCCAAAAAAAAACGTAAAAATCAAAAATTTTTAACATTTTAGGCCAATTTGTTTTATGCTACATTTTTTTTTTTTTTTTACCAAAAATATCGCAAAAAAATGGATTTTTGTAAGATCTTACCGTAAAATCCTTTTCTCATTGACAGACGTAGTCTTCTTGATTCTCAAGAGCTGGGTTATGTTGTCTCCGCAGGAGTAGGACTAGGCAGAATGACAAAACGTTCTGGCTCCACCTTAGGGGCAGTCCCTGAGGGTATATCCTCCCTCTCTCTGCTACAGGGAATCAGTTCTGTTTTAAAGCAGTACAGAGAATTTAACCCAACCCAACTCAATGATAGAGGGGCGGGTACTACGTCTGTCAATGAGCTTAAGAGAAAAGGATTTTACGGTAAGATCTTACAAAAATCCATTTTTCTCTATCGCTCATTGACAGACGTAGTCTTCTTGATTCTCAAGAGCTGGGACATCCAGAAGCAGTGCCACAAATGAGGGGTGGGATTGACAAAATCAAATCCAATCTAGAAGGCCCAACCGGTGCCAAACTAGAAGTTTTAAAGGCTCATTATAAACAAAGAATAAGACTAAAGAAAAATTTTCCAACGGAAAAAACCCTCGAGGTAGACCACTGGTCTCCTCAAATTGCGGCCTGCAAAACCTTGCGGCCAAACGAGGCATCAGACGATGCCATTACATCAACTTTATAATGTTTAGTAAAGGTATGCACCGACGACCAGGTAGCCGCCTTGCACACCTGGACCACTGACGCCTGATGGCGAAAGGCCTATGACGCACTAAGTGCCCGAGTGGAGTGCGCCTTAACAGGGAACGGGGGCTCCCGACCCTTAATAGAATAAGCCTGTACTACCGTCTGTCTGATCCATCTGGAAATGGTCGCGGCAGATGCAGGCAACCCCTTTTTGGGTCCATCTGGGATCACAAAAAGTGAATCCGTCTTGCGAAACGAGTCTGTCGTTTTCAAGTATACCCTGATCGCCCGGACCACATCCAAGGAGTGTAAAGCAAACTCCCGAGGATGACTGGGCTTAGGACACAGGGAAGGTAATACAATTTCTTCATTCAGATGAAATTCTGAAACCACTTTTGGTAGGAAGGATGGATTCGGACGAAGAACCACCTTATCTGTATGAACCACCAGATATGGTGAACGACAAGATAATGCGGCCAGTTCTGACACCCTGCGTGCAGAAGTAATAGCCACCAAGAAGGCCACCTTCTGGGACAACGTGGGTAGAGGAATCTCCCTAATATCTTCAAAGGGAGGTTTCTGAAGAACCGACAACACTAAATTAAGATCCCAGGGGGGTAACGGCGCGTGCACTGGCGGAGCCAGATGTCGCACCCCCTGGATGAAGTTCCGCACCAAGGAATGAGTAGCCAAAGGCTTCTGAAAGAAGATGGCTAATGCTGAGACCTGACCCTTGATAGTACTCAAGGCCAGTTTCTGCTCAACCCCCTGTTGCAGAAAATCCAATATTCGACTAATCGAATAAGACCGAGGACGGAACCCCAAAGGTTCACACCATGCAATGTAGGACTTCCATGTGCGATGATAAATCTTTCTGGAAGTCGCTTTCCTTGCTTCAACTAGAGTAGGAATAACTGAAGCTGACAAACCTTTGTCCTTCAGCACCTGGGTCTCAATAGCCAGGCCGTTAAAGCCAGCGATCGTAAAGCAGGATGGAAGATCGGTCCCTGAGACAGTAGATCCTCCCTGAGAGGAAGTCTCCACGGGACGTCCGCCACCAGTCTGACCATGTCGGCGTACCAAGCTCGACGAGGCCAGTCCGGCGCTACCAGGATTACTGGGATTCCTTCCTCCTCTATCCTGCGAAGAAGTCTTGGCAGTAACGCGAGAGGAGGGAAGGCATATATTAGCTGGTATTGCCCCCACGGGGCGATCAGTGCGTCTGCGGTTTTTGCTAGAGGATCGCGGGAGCGAGCCACGAATCTCTGAACTTTCCTGTTGAATCGTGATGCCAACAGATCCACATCCGGGGTGCCCCACCGTAGGCACAACTGGTGGAAAACGTCTGGATGGAGGGACCATTCCCCCTGATCCAGGGTCTGACGGCTGAGATAATCTGCCTGCCAATTCTCCACCCCCGGAATGAACACCGCAGAGATTGCTGGAACAAATCGTTCCGCCCAGCGAAGAATGCAAGCCACTTCTTTGGCCGCTCGGACACTCTTGGTGCCCCCCTGGTGATTGACATAAGCCACGGCCGTGGCATTGTCCGACTGGATCCGAACCGGGCTGCCCTGGAGCCGCTCGGTCCAGTGAATCAGACAAAGTCTGATCGCTCTCAGTTCCAATACATTTATCGGTAACCTGGATTCTTCAGGGGACCAAAGTCCCTGGACAGATAACTGACCGAGAATTCCTCCCCATCCGGATAGACTGGCATCCGTGGTCACTATCGTCCAATATATTGGCAGAAATGACTTTCCCTGGCTGAGCATCGGCGACCGAAGCCACCAGACCAGAGACTCTCTGGTCTGTTTGCTCAATCGGATCTGATTGTCCAGGGATTCCGGATTCCGATTCCATCTGAGAAGAATCTCTTGCTGAAGAATTCGGGTATGGGACTGGGCAAATGGGACTGCTTCGAACGAAGCCACCATCAACCCCAGAACCCTCATGCAAGTCCGAAGGGAAGACCAGCTGTTGGACAGTAACAACTGGACTGCTGATTGAATCTTTCGGAGTTTCCCTACCGGAAGAAAAACTCTTGTCCTGACTGTGTCTAGAATTAGACCCAGATATTCGAGCCTCTGGGTGGGAACCAGAAATGACTTTTGCTGGTTCACCAGCCACCCGAATTCCTGTAAAGAAATCATAGTAATTTCTATGTTTTGTAGCAAGGTCTGAGGAGACTCTGCATGAAGCAGAAGATCGTCTAGGTAACCAAGGATCGATATACCTCTTTGGCGCAGAAGTGCCAACATTGGGGCCAACACCTTTGTGAAGACCCGCGGAGCCGTGGCGAGACCGAAAGGTAACGCCACAAACTGATAGTGGTTCTCCTCTACGGAAAAGCGTAGAAACCGCTGATGTCCTGCGAAAATGGGAATGTGAAGATAGGCGTCCTTGATGTCTATGGACGCTAGGACATCCCCTGGATGCAGGAAGGCTGCTACCGTGCGAATGGACTCCATTCTGAATCTTCTTATGTTGACGAAAGAATTGAGTGCTCTTAAGTCCAGAATTGGACGCACTTTGCCCTCTTTCCTGGGTATTGTAAACAGGTTTGAATAAAACCCTTGAAACCGTTCTGTCCAAGGAACGTGGACTACCACTCCTTGTTGTAGTAAATCTGTGACTGCTCTCCGCAGATCTTCTAAACGATCTGAGGATAGTCGGATATTGGAAGGGAAGAATCGCGCCGATGGGAGAGATCGAAACTCGATCTTGTACCCTGACCTTATGACTTCGCAAACCCATTTGTCCGGGATTGTGGAAAGCCATGGATCCGGGAACCGGCGAAGACGTCCCCCCACCCCAGTTATGGGTGGGGGCACACCTTCAGGCTTTGGATGGTTTATCTTCAGGTCTGGAGGGGGCGGGCTTTTGCTTGCCCGACCAACGACCCCTGACGCCTCCTGCAGGAGCTTTGGAGGACTTAGTTTTTTCACCCGCGGGACGAAAAAACCTTTTGTGAGCAGAAAAAGAAGGCCCTCGTCTTTGACGAGTTCCTCTACCTTTAAAATTTTGCGGTAAAAAGGTGCTCTTTCCACCCGTGAGATCTTTAATGATCTCATCTAAGTTGGCTCCAAATAGACGCTCTCCTGAAAAGGGGGTATTAGCCAATGCTTTTTTGGAACCTTGGTCGGCTAACCAACCTTTTAGCCACAGTGTACGCCTGAGAACCACTGCTGAGACTGATGCTCGCGCCAATAATGGAGTGGCGTCTAACGCCGCATCACACACAAACTGTAACCCCTGTATCATTTGTTCCAACAAATCTGATACCGCCTGAGGGACCTCTTCTAAGTCCCAGCGTACCCACTTGGTCCATTCAGTTACAGCCTGCGAAACCAGACCAATAGCTATTATAGGTCTGAAAGCTGATCCAATCAAGGAAAACATGGTGCGAGACATAGCTTCTATCTTGCGATCCACTGGATCTTTAAAAGACGGAGCGTCTTCTAAAGGAATAACCGTGGCTTTATTCAATCTAGCAATTGGTGAATCCACCACAGGTGGTTCTGTCCATTTCTTAATAAGAATAATAATAATAATAATAATAATATCCTCAAACGGATAACGCCTGTCAATGCGTTTAGAAATAGTAAAAGTGCGTTTTGGCAGACGCCATTCTTCTTCGATTGGATTGCCAAAACATTTGGGCAATGGAAAAACCTTCGCCACTTTGATGCGTTTTTAGTCCCAAAAGGGATTTCAGTTTCAGCTATTTCCGATGGAATACCCTGTAACCTTAAGGTCTCTTGAACAGATACAATGAGTGCGTTTACCAACGCTTCCTCTCGGGCTATGGCGGATGCCGAAACATCCTCCTCACTGTCTGAAGAGACAGGACCCGAGACACCAATCCCAGATGAAGTACCTGCAACTGCAGAAATAGGCTCAGAGTCTGAATCCGAGGTTTCAGATAATAAGGGGTTAGGCGGGGGTCGCTTTCTTGCGCCCTGTCCCTGACAAGCCACTTCCACCCGGGACACAAAAGTTTCCATAATAGCTGACAATGATTCAATTGTCAATGGGGTGCTGGAGGATCCCGCAGACCCCTCGAGGGGATCCGGAGGAGATACATGAGTGGCAGGGTCCATGTTAATACAGGACACCCATTGCCAGCAAAACAAAAAAAATTTTTTTTTTTTTTTTTTGTGTGTCTCCCCCTAGCGCAATAGCGCCCCTCAGAGTACCTGCTTCTCGATCCCACAGAGAGAGAGAGGGACCCCCAAGGCTCACCAACCGATGCAGTGCAGTTTCCAACCAACTGCAGTCAGCGTCTGTCTTACACAGACTGGAAGGAGCTGTTTGCTTTTTCCCGGGTAGAAGGCGTGGCTCCGCCCCCCTGTGTACGCCTTCCGGCGTTCCCAGCTCTCCACGAGGTAGCTGGGCTCACAAAACATGGCCGCCCCCATAGAAGAGACATAAGACTCCAAAAACATGGCGGTCGGCGTGACCTGAGGACATACATGCATTCGGTCTACGGCAAAATGGCGGCGGACCGCCGAAATAGTTTTCCCAGCACATCCACCTGCATCTCTGCTAAGAGGCGATATATGGATCTACAGAAGATACACTACACATAAGGTAGGATTATACCTCCTATGTCTGCTGTAATGTTACAGTCTGCTGGGTAGAGTGTTAGCTCTTAAACCAAGTCCACTTCCCACAAACACATGCTGTATTACAAGGGGGACTTGTAAGTATCAGATATATACTGACCATATATGGAGGGGCCCATAATACATACTGCCTCATAACGAGGAAAAAAGGGGACGTTTACTCACCATACCGAACCGACAGGCACCCTCTCTTCACAATACCCTCTCCACCGGGGTGGGGGTTTGTGGACCACTCCGGACGCCTCGACTCTCTGGTACCTGGCGTCCAAGCGAGACTTTTAACTCGCAAAGTCAGTCCCTTCACTGGGACTCTGTCGCGGCCGACCCAGCGCGGAGCTCTGGTCTGCACGCGCTCGTAGGCAGAAACCGGGGTGACCACTGGATCTCAACATCCAGCCCGTCGCCCGGCCCCGCATACTTACTTGAATATGTCGCGGCCGACCAAGCGCAATGCCATGGTCTGCGCGCGCTCGTAGGCCGGCTGGGGTGACCACAAGTGTCGCCCAGTCCGGCATCTTTTGCTTGAAGATCTCACAGGAAAAAACACTGGAGAAAACTACCTAAAAAATGTCTTTTTCTTAAAGAAAAAAAGTCTTGCCAGGACCAAAAGATCCCAGCAAGGAACTTAGGTCCTTACTCCTGACTAGACAGAAAAAAACTGATTCCCTGCAGCAGAGAGAGGGAGGATATACCCTCAGGGACTGCCCCTAAGGTGGAGCCAGAACGTTTTGTCTTTCTGCCTAGTCCTACTCCTGCGGAGACAACATAACCCAGCTCTTGAGAATCAAGAAGACTACGTCTGTCAATGAGCGATAGAGAAAGCGTATTTTGATTGGTTTGCGCAAAAGTTATTGCGTTAACTAAGGGAAAGATTTTTGTCATTTTTTTTAACGCGTAATGGCAGCGATCTGCGATTTATTTTTTTGCGGGACTGCGACATTGCGGCAGACAGATTGATTGACATTTTTGGGGTTATCAGTGACATTACTACAGTAATCAGTGCTATACATATGCACTGTTACTGTTAAATGAAACTGGCAGTGAAGGGGTTAACTTTGAGAGGGAGGGGCTGAGTGTCACCCTAGGGACGCGATTCAAACTGATTGGCTGTGGCTTGAGGTGTAGGAACAGTGACCAAAGGTCCTACATAGTAGAGCCGTATGATCACTGTTCTTACACAGGGGAAAATGAATGACAGGCGGCTTGTTTACATCAGCCGCCTGCCTTTCTCCCGCTCTAACGGACGATCGGGTCTGCCCGTCACACGCGCGGGGGGGGTCCGGCGGCGCTCGCTCCCCAGAACCTCACAGGCTAGTAACATACCCATACGTCACTTTGCCTGTGAGGGGCTGATGGCCGCAGTATATGTACTTGCGGCAGTCGGCAAGTGGTTAAAAGTCTATTTTTCCCCAAAAAACTGCATTTAAAAGACTTCTACGCAAATACAGTGTGGCATAAAAGATTGCAACGATCGCCATTTTATTCTCTAGGGTCTCTGCTAAAAAAAATATATGTAATGTTTGGGGGTTCAAATTAATTTTCTAGCATAAAACTGAAAAAGGCTGGGTATTTAAGAGGTTAAACTGCCCTCACAGACAGAAAATTGCTGTTTGCTTTGATCTAAAAGAACAAAAAGATACAATGTAAAGCATTGTGTTTATAGAGATCTAACAGCCTTAACAATGTTGATAAACATCTGCCAAGGCTTTTTTTTTTCTTTTTGACAGCTGTGAGTGAGCAGAGAACAGCTCTGTAAGAATAGAGGAATCTCGAGATGCATTTTTTTTTTTTTTTTTTAACGATTAATCGTGCAGCTCTAATGTCCAGATGTGTTTTACCTGTACATTTTAGCCTTATATTGTTGCTAATTTGGAAGATGACATCATTTCTCCAAACAAATTCTATTTTGAAAAAACATTGACCACTTTCCACAATTTGAGAATAGGCAATTTAATTCACCATGTCATCACTGGGACAGATCATGGCTGGTAGGAGAAGCCAGAAGGTGCTGTACATATCTTCCTGAATTTCTGAGTTATGCAAGTATTAAAAATGCCTTTATGGTTGGATGTCTGAAGGGGAGGGAGTCTCCAGGCAACCTATACTTGCATGCAGACAACCCCTAGGTAATGCACACGTGATGCTGGGCCTACATGATTGAAAAAACTGAAATCCAATTAATGAAAGGACAGACCAGGTACAGTCAGACTAGGGAGGGAAGGGCTAGATGCTTTTTCTCCACCCAGGAAATGAGGCGCTCGGATTTGCTGCAGCTTCTATTGCACACTGTAAGAATTTCAGTGTCCAGTGAAATCAAAGCAAGCAATTTCAGTAAAGAGGAGCCTGAAGAACTGTGCAAGCCTAAAGGCTCAGCTGTCTATTAATCGCACCTGTAAACTTGGCCTAAGTGTACAGTATACCACTTTCCCAGTTTAGACCATGCACACTTTAGAACTCAACTTACCTATATAAGAATAACTTAATGCTAAGCTGATATAAACAAATGAATGCATCTCTCCTTCCATTACCCGTTTTTTGTCTGGCCCTATCCTTACCTTGGTGAGAATGATGTGTCCCTGCTCTCTTGGACTGAGTCCTGAGATATCCCGTTTACATGCCAGGAGGCTGAGGGGAGTAGGGACAAACAGCGGCTGGTGGCCATCTGCCTGATACTGGAAGAATCAGCCTCTAGCAAACCCTGCCTGAAAAAAAATCTTTTTTACAAAGTGTTAACTGTACTGCAGCAGGAAAAAAAAAAGTTAGATCCCTTGCCCCATCAGACAGGACTGTGCTGTGTGGCAGAGTTGTGTATATCTCAGGAGTTCAGGACTCTACAGTAAAGCACAAATGGAATTCATACATAAACCAACATAACCGTAACGCTGTTCAATCTTGCAATTCCCACCACTCTGCTACTCTGTCCTTTAACCACCCTAAGGATCGGAAGGTTTTACCCCCTTAACGACTAGGCCATTTTTGTGATTCGGCACTGCATTACTTTAACTGACAAATGCGTGATCGTTTGACGCTGTACCCAAATAAAATTGATGTCCTTTTTATTCTCACAAATAGAGCTTTTTTTTGGTGGTATTTGATCACCTCTGCAGTTTTTATTTTTTGTGCTATAAACAAAAGATAAAAAACTGTATTTTTTTGTGAAGAATCAACAACAAGTGGGACCCAATCATGAAGTGGAAAGAAATTTATTGGATATTTCAAACTTTGTTAAATAAAAAACTGAAAAATTGGGCGTGCAAAATTATTCAGCCCCTTTACTTTCAGTGCAGCAAACTCTCTCCAGAAGTTCAGTGAGGATCTCTGAATGATCTAATGTTGACTTAAATGACTAATGATGATAAATAGAATCCACCTGTGTGTAATCAAGTCTCCGTATAAATGCACCTGCACTGTGATAGTCTCAGAGGTCCGTTTAAAGCGCAGAGAGCTTAATGAAGAACAAGGAACACACCAGGCAGGTCCTAGATACTGTTGTGAAGAAGTTTAAAGCCGGATTTGGATACAAAACGATTTCCCAAGCTTTAAACATCCCAAGGAGCACTGGGCAAGCGATAATATTGAAATGGGAGTATCAGACCACTGCAAATCTACGAAGACCTGGCCGTCCCTCTAAACTTTCAGCTCATACAAGGAGAAGACTGATCAGAGATGCAGAGATCTACAGCTGAGGTGGGAGACTCTGTCCATAGGACAACAATCAGTCGTATACTGCACAAATCTGGCCTTTATGGAAGAGTGGCAAGAAGAAAGCCATTTCTTAAAGATATCCATAAAAAGTGTCATTTAAAGTTTGCCACAAGCCACCTGGGAGACACACCAAACATGTGGAAGAAGGTGCTCTGGTCAGATGAAAAGAAAATCTAACCTTTTGGCAACAATGCAAAACGTTATATTTGGCATAAAAGCAACACAGCTCATCACCCTGAACACACCATCCCCACGGTCAAACATGGTGGTGGCAGCATCATGGTTTGGGCCTGCTTTTCTTCAGCAGGGACAGGGAAGATGGTTCAAATTGATGGGAAGATGGATGGAGCCAAATACAGGACCATTCTGAAAGAAAACCTGATGCAGTCTGCAAAAGACCTGAGACTGGGACGGAGATTTGTCTTCCAACAAGACAATGATCCAAAACATAAATCAAAATCTACAATGGAATGGTTCACAAATAAACATATCCAGGTGTTAGAATGGCCAAGTCAAAGTCCAGACCTGAATCCAATCGAGAATCTGTGGAAAGAACTGAAAACTGCTGTTGACATCAATAGGGGGCGTGACGCCCTGACGCCCCCCGATATCAACATCTGACGAAACCGGTAGGGGACCGGCTACGTCCGCAGTGTATGCATCTCTCCATCGTCTACCTGTTTCCAGTTAGAAGCTAAACGGCTGCAGCTACCCCACCGTCTGCCATATGACTCCTCCACAGGATTGACCTTTTGATGCTCGATATACATATGCCAAATGTGAGTGTGTTATTCGCCTTTTAAATATTAAAGTTTTGTGTTTTAACATACTAAACCATGAGGAATTTTCCTTCTTTATCTATATGACATCTGGGCTGATACTATTTCCTGTGAGGGGGGAAGTATTTCTAAGCATACTGAGGTCGTACCTGTAGAAGAAGACCTTTTATCCATCCATCGGGGGTTAAGGAGTTCCTGTAAGGCGCAGATCCCTGTAATGGGGATCGTATGACTTCGGTAAGACGCCACACATACTGGTGTCTGGTGGAGGCTGTCTCTTCACATTCACCACCTGGTCTACGGGACTTCTTTTAGGACTCCTTTCTTTATGGACTTTCATCTATTGATTGATTGATTGACTTATTCAATTTTATATATCGTCCATATGGATTTATTTTTATCTTAAGAGATTGAGATAATTGTATCAAGCGATGTATACCTTGTTTTTATTGCTTTTATAGTTGAGGTCCTACAACAGTTTTATATCAGTTGGTGATACTACATCTCCACAATTCTTTCAATCAAGCACAGTGTATTCTGTTTTTAAAAATTTCAGTCTCTCGATGTGCAAAACTGATAGAGACATACCCCAAGCGACTTACAGCTGTAATCGCAGCAAAAGGTGGCGCTACAAAGTATTAACTTAAGGGGGCTGAATAATTTTGCACGCCCAATTTTTCAGTTTTTTTATTTGTTAAAGTTTGAAATATCCAATAAATTTCGTTCCACTTCATGATTGTGTCCCACTTGTTGATTCTTCACAAAAAATTACAGTTTTATATCTTTACGTTTGAAGCCTGAAATGTGCCAAGGGTCGCAAAGTTCAAGGGGGCCGAATACTTTCGCAAAGCACTATATATATATATATATATATATATATATATATATATATATATATATATATATATATATATATATATATATATATATATGGATTCTTGTAAAAAAAAATCCTTTTCTCTTAAGCTCATTGACAGACATAGTCCTCCTTGATTAATATCAACTCGGTTATACTGCCCTCTACAGGAGTAGGACTAGACAGGAAAGAAAACGTTCTGGCCACACCCTAGGGGGCAGTCCCAGAGGGTATATCCTCTCACTTCCTGCTACAGCAAATCAGTTAGGTCACAAAGCAGTGTTTAGAGAATTTAACCCAACCCAACCCAACTCAAAAACAGAGGGGCGGGTACTACGTCTGTCAATGAGCTTAAGAGAAAAGGATATTACGGTAAGATTTTAGAAAAATCCATTTTTCTCTGTCGCTCATTGACAGACGTAGTCCTCCTTGATTAATATCAACTCGGGACGTCCCAAAGCAGTGCCACAAATGAGGGTTGGGATAATTGGAAATCAAAATCCAATCTAGAAGGCCCAACCGGTGCCAACTGGAAGTTTTAAAGGCTCATCAATCACACGATGAGACAACTGAAATTCCAACGGAAAAAAACCCTCGAGGTAGACCACCGGTCTCCTCAAATTTCGGCCTGCAAAACCTTGCGGCCAAATGAGGCATCCGCCGATGCCATCACATCAACTTTATAAAATTTTGTAAAGGTATGAAACGACGACCAGGTAGCCGCCTTGCACACCTGGACCACTGACGCCTGATGGCGGTAGGCCCAGGAAGTACTGAGCGCTCGAGTGGAGTGCGCCTTAACAGGGAACGGAGGATTCCGACCCTTAATAGAATAAGCCTGTACCACCGTCTGTCTAATCCATTTGGAGATAGTCGCGGCAGATGCAGGCAACCCCTTTCTGGGGCCATCCGTGATCACAAAAAGTGAATCCGTCTTACGGAACGATTCCGTAGTCTTCAGGTATACCCTGATTGCCCGAACCACATCCAAGGAATGCAACGCATATTCCTGAGGATGATTGGGCTTAGGACACAAGGAAGTTAGCACAATATCTTCATTCAGATGAAAATCTGAAACCACCTTAGGAAGAAAGGATGGCTTCGGATGAAGAACTACCTTATCCCTATGAACCATTAGATATGGGGAATGGCATGATAATGCAGCCAGTTCTGACACCCTGTGTGCAGAAGTGATAGCCTCCAAGAAGGCCACCTTCTGGGATAATGTAAGCAAGGGAATCTCCCTGATATTTTCAAAGGGAGGTTTCTGAAGAACCGACAAACACCAAATTAAGATCCCAGGGCGGTAAGGGCACGCGCACTGGCGGAGCCAAGTGCCGCACCCCCTGGACACCAAGGAATGAGTAGTCCAAGGCTTCTGAAAGAAGATTGCTAATGCTGAAACCTGACCCTTGATAGCGCTCAAGGATAGTTTCTGCTCAACCCCCTTTTGCAGAAAAGCCAAGATTCGGATCACCGAATAGGTACGTGGGGGAAATTCCAAAGATTCACACCACGCGATAGAAGTCTTCCATGTGCGATAGACTTTGCTGGAAGTCGCTTTCCTTGCTTAATTAGAGTAGGAATAACTGAAGCTGACAACCCTCTGTCCTTCAGTACCTGGGTCTCAATAGCCAGGCCATTAAAACCAGCGACTGTAAAGCACGATGGAAGATCGGTCCTTGAGACCGCAGATCCTCCCTGAGAGGAAGTCTCCAAGGAGCGTCCGCGACTAGCCTGTCCAAGTCGGCGTACCCGGCTTGACGAGGCCAGCTCGGAATTTCCAGGATAACTGGAGTTCCCTCCACCTCTATCCTGCGGAGAAATCTCAGCAGCAATTTGAGAGGCTGCGTCCGCTAGAGGATCGCGGGTGCGAGCCCTGTTGAGCCAACCTACCAACAGATCCATATCCGGGGTGCCCCAATGAAGGGACAGCTGGTGAAATACCTTTGGATGAAGAGACTATTCCTCTTGATCCAGAATCTGACGGCTGAAATAATCTGCCTGTCCACCCCCGTGATAAATATCGCGGAGAGAACTGGAACAACTGTTCCCCCAATAAGAATGTTGGCCACTTCTATGGCCGCCAGGGCACTCTTGGTGCCCCTTGGTGATCAACATAAGTCATGACCGTGGCATAGTCCGATTGGATCAGAACCGGGCTGCCCTGGAGCTGCTCGGTCCAGTAAATCAGACAAAGTCTGATCGCTCTCAGTTCCAACCCATTTATCGGTAACCTGGAATTTATCAGAAGAAATGACTTCCCCTGGCTGAGCATCGGAGACCGAAGCCACCAGACCAGAGCCTCCCTGATCCGCTCACTCAATCGGATCCGATTGTCCAGGGAATCGGGATTCCGATTCCATATGAGAAGAATCTCCTCTTTGGAGAATTCGGGTATGAGACTGGGCAAACGGTACTGCCTCTAAGGAGGCGACCATCAATCCCAGCCAGTTGACGGACAGCAACATCCGAATCATTGACTGAATCTTCTGGAGTTTCTCCGCATGGAGAAACACTCTTGCCAAGGATGTATCCAAAATTAGGCCCAGATAGTTCAGTCTCCTGGTGGGAACCAGGGATGATCTTTGGGGAAAGCAACGAAAACGCTTATGTCCTGCGAAGATGGGGATATGAGGATAGGCATCCTAAATGTCTATGGACGCCAGGAAATCCCCCTGATGCAGGGAGGCCACCACTGTATGGATATACTCCATCTCTTTCAAGACCAGAATTGGACGTACCTAGCCCTTTTTCCTGGGCATTGTGAACAAGTTCGACTAGAACTCCTCCAAGGAATGGGAACTACCACTGCTTGTTGTATCAAGCTGTCCCCCGCAAAGCTTTTTAAGCGACCCGGGGATTTCGAATATTGGAAGGGAAGAATCGCACCGATGGAAGTGATCGAAACTCGATCTTGTATCCCGACCATATGACCTTGCGAACCCCTTTATCTGGGATTCTGCAAAGCCCTGGATCCGGAAACCGGTGAAGACGTCCCCCCACCCTAGAGATGGGTGGGGCCCATTCTGTCAATCCAACGGGATAACAGTGGCTTTATTTCGTCTGGAAATCGGTGAGTCCACTATTGGTGGTACCGTCCATCTTTGAAATGAGGGATTCCTCAAAATGATAGCGCCTAGCAATGCGTTTGGAAATAGCAGGGGCTCATTTACGGACGACCCTATTTGGGCAAGGGAAACCCTTCACCATTTTGGTAGGCTTGCTAGTACCAAAAAAGGAATACGAGTCTCAGCTACCTCTGCCGGTGTAACCTCAAGATTTAAGGTTTCCCGGACAGACACAACTAGTGCTTCCACCAACGCTTCTTGTGCTATGGCGGAGGCAGAAGCGTCGTCCTTACTGTCTGAGGAGACCGTACCTGAGACAACAACCCCAGAAAAAGGGACTGCAATGACCAGCTCAGAATCCGTATCTGAGGTATCAGATGACATAGGGGTAGGTGGGGGTCGCATAGTCCTGCGGCCACCCTGAGGGGATCAGGTGGGGATACATGTGTGGCAGGGTTCATGTAACAAGACACTTGCCAGCAAACACAAAAAAATTAATTGCAATTTTTTTTTTTTTTTTTTTTAACTTAGTCCCCCAGCGCAGTAGCGCCCCTCAGTCTACCTGCTTGGACCCCTCAGAAAGAGAAAGAGAGAGAGAGAGAGAGAGACCCCGAGAGAGAGAGAGAGAGAGAGAGAGAGAGAGAGAGAGAGACCCCAAGGCTCACCTGATGCACAGAAGTTTCTTATCACCCTGCTTCCAGCACTGTGTTACAGACAGGAAGTCTTTGGCTTGCTTTCCCTGGGCCAAGGAGGCGGCTCCGCCCCTTTACACGCTTCCGGCGCCTCCCAATTACTCCACGAGGTGTTTGGTCACCTCAAACATGGCCGCCCCCATGCTGGAGACACGAGGCTACGCCAATATGGCGGCCTCGTGCGATCTGCAGGAAAATGGCGGCGGCCTGTGTAGGATAGCGGCGGCTTGCCAGCTAGCAGCCGCCTGCGGGATGAGTGCATTCGGCATGTGCGGCCTGCGGAAGTGCCTCGGCCTGCGGGAGGTGTCCTCGCTTTCTGGAGGGATGGCGATCTGTGGCAGCAGTAACTCAGGCATAGGCATCGGCCTGTGTACACACCAGACAGGTAGGATACCTCTATACCTCAATAGTAATGCCTTTTAGTAGTCTGCCACTGACTTCAGTCACCCTTACAGTCATATAGTGACTTTAGATAGTCAGCTCCCAAACCAAGCCTCCTGGTTTCTATTCACAAAAATCACACTCAAATTGGGGGATCTGTGACCTGTTATAGGATAGAGGGGAGACCCAGAAACTGAGTGTCCGACCATCCCAGAGAGGGGCCCACGTCCCCAACAAACCCGACAGGGGGAGAGGGGGAACATTCTACTCACCATACCGGAACCAGGCGGGCGCCAACTCCTGACAGAACCCCTCTCCACCGGCGAGACGTTTAACTCGCAGGGTCAGTCCCCGTCCAGTGGGACTATGTCGCGGCCGACCGAGCGCGGAGCTATGGCCTGCATGCACTCGTAGGCTGAACTGGGGTGACCACTGGATCTCAACATCCAGCCCGTCGCCCAGTTTCTGCGTACTTGCTTGAAGATCTCACAGGAACACTGGAGAAAAAAAGCTGTTTAAAAAGTAATTTCTAAAAAAATCCTGCCAGGACCGAAGATCCTAGCAAGGCATCTAGGTCCTTACTCCTAACTAGACAGAAAAAAACTGATTTGCTGTAGCAGGAAGTGAGAGGATATACCCTCTGGGACTGCCCCTAGGGTGTGGCCAGAACGTTTTCTTTCCTGTCTAGTCCTACTCCTGTAGAGGGCAGTATAACCCGAGTTGATATTAATCAAGGAGGACTACGTCTGTCAATGAGCGACAGAGAAATATTTTTTTTTTTTTTACTTACTATAAAACATTCCAAAAGAAAAAAATCACATTTTTCCATCAATTTAGGTCAATATGTATTCTGCTACATGTATTTAGTAAAAAAAAATAGCAATAAGTGTATATTGATTGGTTTGCACAAAAGTTATGGCGTCTGCAAACTAGGGGAAAGATTTAGGTAATTTTCATTTATTTTACTAGTAATGGCGGCGATCAGCTATTTTTAGCGGGACTGCGACATTGCAGCGGACAGATCGGACACCTGACACTTTTGGGGGGCGGGACCAGTGACTATTACAATAAAAATATGCACTGTAACTGTACTAATGACACTGGCAGGAAAGAGGTTAACACCAGAGCCGATCAAAGTGTTAAATGTGAGCCTAGGGGGTGCTTTCTAACTATGTGGGGGATTTGGTCACCGAATGAACACTGAGACCTGTGTTCCTAAATAGGAGGAACACAGGATCCCTGTGTTCATCACTGACAGAACAGCGGTCTGCCTTGTTTACATGTGCAGACCCCCGTTCTGTCTCCATAGGGAGCGATTGTGAGTGCCCGGTGGACATCGTGTCAGCCAGACCCGCTGATTGGCTCCCCCCTCTAGCCAATCGGCACACGCGCCCCACTATCTGCTACAAGAAGCAACCTACAGGTACGTTGTTTCGTGTAACAGAGCCGACCTGCCGCAGTAAAACTACAGCGGCTGGTCAGCAAGTGGTTAAAGTAATTGCAACCGTCTTTTTTTTTTTACAAAAAAAATAGAACGTTATATCTGTACAGTTGGTTTTGCACAAAGCAGCCTGGATCTTCCTCTTCTCGGGTCCTTCATTCCTGCTCTTGGCCCCTCCCTCCTATCAAGTGCTCCCACAGCAAGCAGCTTGCTATGGGGGAACGCGACCCGAGCTGCAGCTTTGTGTGTCCACTCAGACACAGAGCTGACGCTAGCCCCACTCCCTCTCTCTCCTGATTGGCTCACTGACTGATTGACAGCGGCGGGAGCCAATGGCGCCACAGCTGTATCTCAGCCAATCAGGAGGGAGAGTTCCAGGACAGTCAAGGGACTCGAGGACATGGCTGGACACAGGTAAATATTAGGGGGTGCTGGGGAGCTGCTACACAAAAAAGGCTTTTTATCTTAATGAATAGACTGCATTAAGATAAAAAAAAAAAAAAAAAACCTTACTGGACTTTACAACTCCTTTAAAGTCAGGCAAGCACCACCAATATTTCTTGATTTAGTTTTACAACGTCAGCTATTATTTCTCCACTCACTGGACATCAGACAAACCAGTATAATCACTTCTCTGCATTGGGCAAGCAGGTGACCCAAGTAAACTGTGAGTTGAACCAAAAAATGGGCAGTGATCTTCATAGCTATGCAGTGCAAGCTGGAGTGTGAATCACAAGATTGGCTAGACAGACCTATAAATTGATAGGAAAGTAAAAACAGAAAATGTGTGAATATTTAAATGTATTTATCCATTTTGTTTAAAGACCAGAGAGCAAGGGGATAATATGCTCAGAGGAAGAAGTTTCAGAATTGAGTAACTACAAACAAGCTTCCCCTAGAAAAAACCTAGTAAGGAAGATGCCGGTATAACAAAACTTGTGTGGCCAATATGATTGAGACACTTCCCCTTTATCCTAAGCAATACAGTTCAAGGCAATGCTTCTGCAATAAACCTTCCACATCAGAACTGCAAGGTAAAGTGGTTCTAAAGTCTCAACATTTTCTTAATTTAATGCATTACCTGCACATTTTCTACCCCCGCCCCTAAAGACTTTCTGGTCACCTCTGTTTAAGCCAACGCTGTGCCTGGCTGCAGGTCTTCCCCCTTCCTTTCCTAGGAGCCACTGACTGCTGCTGTCAGTCAAATCCTTTGAAGAGAGAGCAGGGCATGACCGAGCCATGCCAGGTGTTTCTATGGCTGCACAAAGCCCAACACTGGAGCACACTCCGTAGGAGGTGCCCCCAAGATGAAGAGTGCGCCAACTTAAGAGGAGGTAAGGGATAGCTATGTACAACATCATTGCACAGAGCAGGCAAGTATAAAGCTCTTTTTTTTTTTAAATAGTAAAGAACTGGGCCATCTCTCTGCTCTTTTCCGTTCGCATTTTCCTGGTCAACACATTCACATGCAGCAGATTTTTTTTTTTTTATCAAATGAATTTTAATAAAATGCTTTTGGAGTGAAAATCTAAAGATAGTTTTCTACTTATAATACAATAATAATTGTTTATTCAGCATGAAATGGAGCTCCGTTATGTAGCATGAGGCTGTATATTGTGCAATATTTACATTTTTGGTTAACTCATTCAATGAATCCAAGCTCTGCAAGCTGAGATAACATGCACTGCATTGATGCATTCACACAATTTCACACTACAATCAAGGATTCCTTGCATTTAAAGAGCACCTGTAATTTTAGATCAACCATGGCAGCGCCTGTTAGCGGGCCTCCATTCACCTGCTGCTACCGCATCCCTCACCTTGTTGCGTCACTGCCGCAGCACCAGCTGTCCCATTAAAAAGAATGTCTGTCGGTGAGTCAACAGTGGGTCAGAGGAGCAACTGCGGGACAGAGATGACAATTGCTCTTTAACCACTTTACCACCGGAGGATTTTCCTGCTAAAAGACCAGGGGTTTTTTTGCGATTTTTTACTGCGTGACTTTAACGGACAATCGCGCGGTCGTGCGACGCTGTACCTAAACGAATTTCACGTCCTTTTTTTCCCACAAACAGAGCTTTCTTTTGGTGGTATTTGATCACCTGTGCGATTTTTTGATCACGCGCTATAAACAAAAAAAGAGCGTAATTTTTGCAAAAACAACAATATTTTTCACTTTTTTTTATATGAAATTCCCCCCAAAAAAAATGTAAAAATCAAAATTTTTTTAAATTTTCGGCCAATTTGTTTTACGCTACCTATGTTTGGTAAAAAAAATTGCAAAAAGCGTATTTTGATTGGTTTGCGCAAAAGTTATCGCGTTTACTAACAAAAGGGAAAGATTTTTGTCATTTTTGGTGTTTTTTTTTTTAACGAGTAATGGCGGCGATCTGCGATTTTTTTTGCGGTACTGCGACATTGCGGCGGACAGATCGGACCCTTGACTGACATTTTTGGGGGTACCAGTGACATTACTGCAGTAATCAGTGCTATATATATGCACTGTTACTGCAAAAATGACACTGGCAGGGAAGGGGTTAACAGTATTGGACAGGGAGGGGTTAAGTGTGTCCTAGGGGCGTGTTTCTAACTGTGCAGGGACAGGTCTACTAGTGTAAAAACAAAGATCAACAGTTCTACATAGTAGAACTGTCTGATCTTCACTTTTACACAGGGAGAACTGACAGGCGGCTTGTTTACATAAGCCGCTCTGTCTTTCTCCCGCTGTACCGGCGATCGTAGTGTGACCGGCGGACATCGGGTCCGCCAGTCACACTCCCGCACTCCTCCGTGAACGAGCCGAGGCGGGCGCGCGCCCGCCCGCTATTGGCTCTGGAAGGAGTGACAGGCGAGCGACGTAGACCTACGTCACTCTGCCTGGCCGGGGCCGACTGCCGCAGTAAATATACTGTGCGCAGTCGGCAAGCGGTTAAAAATTATGATTTAAATCAAGTTGCTTTGAATCAAGCCTTACTAGGGATTTAAATCATGCTTTAAATCATGGCTTGACAAATTTTCCTGAAATCTAGGAGCCAGCTAAAAAAGTTAGGAGCCAGTTTTTTTTTTTAAACAACCAAGCTTTATTTCCAAAAAATAACATACTAAATTTACATAAAGACGACTAGAACCCCACTCTCCTCTATAGCGCAATCGGATGGAAACAGACTGTTTCCATCTGATGCCATCTGATCCGATCCACGGGATGGATAGAAAATAGAACCACCATCCGTCTGTTTTTGGCAGACAGGATCAGATGGCGGCAGATTACCGCTCCATAGAGGAGACTGAAGGGTCCGATCAGGTCTGCCTGAGAAACTGACAGGCGGACCTGATCAGACAGCCCGTGTGAAAGGGGCGTTCGGCTGTGGCATGGTGATGAGGAAAAAAAAAAAAAAAAATTACATAATTTTTTTTTTATAATAATTAAAAAAAGGAAAAATTATTATTATTTTTTTAATAATTTAAAAAAAAAATAATAATAATAATAATAATAGCCACACTCTCTGTCCACTTACCTTTTAAGCAAAGGTAAGTGGACAGGGAGATGAAGCCTGCAAAAACTTCCCTCTCATCTCCTCTTGGGGAAGGAGAGGGACAAGCATTGAGGACAGGCAGGGGAAACAGCCATTAGTTACTGCTTGTCAAACTGCTGGCCACCACAAGAGGGCGCCAGTTCCCCGTTCTCTCACAGAAGAAGGCCGAAGGCCGAAAAGCCGCGGCCTCAATTTTCGGACGGCGCGGAAGTCCGTGCACTCGGTGAGTGGTTGGGGGGGGCGCAAAAGGGACAGGACACCTCTTGCAGTGCACCCCAGGCGCCAGGTCGCTAATTCTAGTCACCAATGCGACCTGGCGCCAGGGGTTTGTTGAGCGCTGCTTTAAATCATGGTTAAAATCAAATCCACCCTGGCACAGACCATAACCAAGGAGCTTCGACTGGTCAAGTGTGTGGAGGCATACAAAACATTCTCTTTTGCCTTCTTTCGCATGGACATGACAATTCGGTAATGGCGTGTTTTTAATGCACCTCAGCCTCCAGTCAAAACCTGGCAATGACCAGGTAGCCATCCACACGGTCGTGACTGACGCTGTGCAGGAAAAAAATGGGATATTCGACTTACCATAAAATCAATTTCTCCGATGTTCATTGATGGACACAGCTCTTGATTCTTCTTAACTATTGGGTTATACTGCCCCCTACAGGAGAAGGAAACTAGGCAGGAAAAAGCTTGACTACACCGATAGGCAGTCCCAGGGGGTATACACCCACTCTGTGCTATAGGCACTCAGTTTTGTAACTAGCAGTGTCAGAAGAAAGCCAACTCCACAGAGGGGGTGGGTGCTGTTTCCGTCAATGAACATCAGAGAAATGGATTTTACAGTAAGTCAAAAATTTCATTTTCTTTCGTTCATTGACAGACAATTCCCGATTCTTAATCATTGGGATATCCCAAAGCAGGTCAAACATGAGGGGTGAGGAAAAAGCAAAAAAAAAAATTCCCAAGGCTAACCATAGCCAACATGGAAATCAATCATAAACAACTGGATCTCACCTGAAAAAAACAATACACCCTCAAAGAGGGACAGGTCCTCTAAACCAGTGTTTCACAACTCCAGTCCTCAAGGCACACAACTCCAGTCCTCAAGGCACACAACTCCAGTCCTCAAGGCACACAACTCCAGTCCTCAAGGCACACAACTCCAGTCCTCAAGGCACACAACTCCAGTCCTCAAGGCACACAACTCCAGTCCTCAAGGCACACAACTCCAGTCCTCAAGGCACACAACTCCAGTCCTCAAGGCACACAACTCCAGTCCTCAAGGCACACAACTCCAGTCCTCAAGGCACACAACTCCAGTCCTCAAGGCACACAACTCCAGTCCTCAAGGCACACAACTCCAGTCCTCAAGGCACACAACTCCAGTCCTCAAGGCACACAACTCCAGTCCTCAAGGCACACAACTCCAGTCCTCAAGGCACACAACTCCAGTCCTCAAGGCACACAACTCCAGTCCTCAAGGCACACAACTCCAGTCCTCAAGGCACACAACTCCAGTCCTCAAGGCACACAACTCCAGTCCTCAAGGCACACAACTCCAGTCCTCAAGGCACACAACTCCAGTCCTCAAGGCACACAACTCCAGTCCTCAAGGCACACAACTCCAGTCCTCAAGGCACACAACTCCAGTCCTCAAGGCACACAACTCCAGTCCTCAAGGCACACAACTCCAGTCCTCAAGGCACACAACTCCAGTCCTCAAGGCACACAACTCCAGTCCTCAAGGCACACAACTCCAGTCCTCAAGGCACACAACTCCAGTCCTCAAGGCACACAACTCCAGTCCTCAAGGCACACAACTCCAGTCCTCAAGGCACACAACTCCAGTCCTCAAGGCACACAACTCCAGTCCTCAAGGCACACAACTCCAGTCCTCAAGGCACACAACTCCAGTCCTCAAGGCACACAACTCCAGTCCTCAAGGCACACAACTCCAGTCCTCAAGGCACACAACTCCAGTCCTCAAGGCACACAACTCCAGTCCTCAAGGCACACAACTCCAGTCCTCAAGGCACACAACTCCAGTCCTCAAGGCACACAACTCCAGTCCTCAAGGCACACTAACAGCCCAGATTTTAAGTACTACCTTGGGGTAGAGCTGCACGATTAATCGTTAAAAAAAAAAAAAAAAATCATGATCTAGATTCACCCCCCACGATTTAACGACATGTCCTCGATTCTTACAGGGCCTTCTATGCTCACTTACAGCTGTCAAAATAAATAAATAAATAAAAAGTAGCCCCAGCAAATGTTTATCAACATTGTTACAGCTGCTAAGATAACTATAAACAAAATGCATTACATTGTGTCTTTTCGTTCTTTTAGATCAAAGGAGAATCTTCTGTCTGTGAGGGCATTTTAGTGCAGGGTCACACTTATGCGATGCGGGAAGGCTGCGAATTCGCAGCCTGTTCCTGCATCGCAAACGCGCCCCTGGCAGTTCACACTGCCATATGCGATACGCTGGGGGTGTCAATGAAATGTTAACGACACCCCCAGTTTGATTGCATATCGCAGTGCGATCTTTACAGTTCGCACAGGATCGGACCCCACCGTTGCACATCAGGAAAACCTGGTCAGCAGCAGCAACTCCAACCAGCCCCCCTAAGGAGCATGTGGCAACAGCAAGCTCATAACCTCACCCAGGGAGGGGCC
The DNA here is from genome assembly GCF_965119305.1 of Pelophylax lessonae. Lineage (NCBI taxonomy): Eukaryota > Metazoa > Chordata > Amphibia > Anura > Ranidae > Pelophylax > Pelophylax lessonae. The sequence continues at coordinate 358,455,652 of NC_138769.1, read as the reverse complement.
CACGCCCACACCAATACCCTCCAGGAGTAGAGGGGGGCTAGCTACTTCCCACACCAGGAACAGGGTGGGCACCGCTCCGGACAGGACAACGCTCCATCGTTATGTGGGTGGCTGTCGGCCAGGAGGAAACACTGACTCAAGCCGAAGCCAATTTGTATGCATCCTCGCGAGACATTCATCTCACAGGCCAGCCCGTCCAGCCGACCTAGCATGGACCTGTGGTCTGCACACGCTCGCTGGCAAGACTAGGGGGACCCTAAGGATCTATATTATCCAGTTAGTCGCCCCGTCCGGCACTTGATTGTAGTTCTCACAGGAACAAAATATAAAAAGGAAAAAAATTCCATTTGAAATTAAAAAATTGCCAGGACCAGAGATCCCAGCAAGGCACTGGGTCCTTACTCCTGACTAGGCATATAAAAAAAAACTGAGCGCCTATAGCTGAGAGGGGGTGTATTCCCCCCTGGGACTGCCCATAGACATAGTCAAGCTTTTTTCTGCTTAGTGTCCTACTCCAGTAGGGGGCAGTATAACCCAATGGTTACAAAGAATCAGGAGCTGTGTCCATCACTAAACAAAAGAGAAAAACATTGGGCATGTTGCATTCATTGCAGCACAGTGAAAAGGGACGTCAGCGTAAAATCCCTTTTCAATAGGCGTGTAGGAGGTGGCACACTGGGGTTGAGTTCATGCCAGTTAACATATATGCAATGCAGGAACCCTGCGAATCCACTGCAGGTTCCCGCATTGCATTCAACTCGCAGGCAGTTCACACTGCTATATGCGAATCGATGGGGTGTCAATACAAAGTTAATGACACACCCAGATCAGTTCGCATATCGCAGTGCGAACTGTCAGCTCGGAAATGAATCAGATCGCAAAGGTGTGAACACCGATGCGATCCGATTCTGCTGCGGACCCAAAAAAGGGTCCTGTGGGAGTTGTGTCCGAATCCTATGTGAATTCAGCCATATAATCTGTATGGCCGAATTTGCTTCGCTCCGAATCACATGCAATGTCTGTCATCGCAAATATGTGAACCGGGACTTACTAAAACTGGAGAGTGAAAAAATCTGGTGCAGCTGTGCATGGTAGCCAATCCGCTTCAAACTTCAGCTTGTTCAATTAAGCTTTGACAAAAAAAAAAAAAAAAAACCTAGAAGCCGATTGGTTTCTATGCAGAGCAGCATCGGATTTTGCACTCTCCAGCTTTAGTAAATCATCCCCATTGTCTCCCAACTGCTGCTGACAAATCGCTCCACCGTGGATCACGAGTTAGCAGCGCTGCCCATGTGGAAAGGGCCTTAGCTATCAGCGCACCCAGAACTGCTTGTGTATAGCACAGATATAATTGTTACTTTCAATATTTTTATTTCTTTCATTACAAAGTAAGACAACAAATGCACCCATGTAGGGGTATAGAAAAGTTTCACAAATCGGTCATACATGGTCAACATGGTAATCCCATACAAAATTGTGAACCAGGGATCCAGCCAGGGGTGAAAATATAGCCAAGATTTTTAATGCCTTCTGTTATAAGAAGATAATGTTTTATCTCAATACAGTGGACTGCAAGTGACTACCATCAAATCAAATTAGGGTACTTGTTATATACAAACAAAAAAAAAAAGCACAATATGGCATTGAAAGCAGGAGTATGAGGTGTGCTTTTAACGCTCCTCAAACTCCTAGTAAAAAGTCAGCAATTGATATGGACAGCACTGTTCACATTATCAATACATGAAGCGCTAGCGTTGCTGCACTTCAAAAATGAAGCTCCATGTGGAATTTGGAAGGATTTGAAGCATCTAAACTCCTTCCATTCAAATCTATGGTAAAACATCAGCACGCACCAGCAGTCGAAAGAAAACATAGGCATCTGGGATGTGTGTTTTCCATGCCTTTAATGCATGGCAAACACATACAATGCATTATCAAAGTATTCACAATCTTTCCACATTTTGTCATGTTACAACCAAAAACGTAAATGCATTTTATTGGGATTTTATGTGATAGACCAACACAAAGTGGCACATAATTGTGAAGTGAAAGGAAGATGATAAAATGGTTTTCAAATTTTTACACGTGTGGTGTGAAAAGTGTGGCGTGCATTTGTATTCAGCCCCCTTTACTCTGATACCCCTAACTAAAATCTAGTGGTACCAATTGCCTTCAGAAGTCACCTAGTTAGTAAATGGAGTCCACCTGTAATTTAGACTCCGTATAAATACAGCTGCTCTGTGAAGCCCTAAGAGGTTTGTTAGAGAACCAGGGGATTGGAAGAAAGCGAACGTGATTCCAATATTCAAAAAGGGCCAGAGGCATATCCCGGGAAATTATAGGCCTGTCAGTTTGACATCAGTAGTATGTAAACTTCTGGAGGGGATGATAAGGGACTATATTGTAGAGTTTGCTAAGGACAACAACATCATCAGCAGTAATCAGCACGGGTTTACAAATGGGCGTTCTTGTCAAACCATTCTCCTTACATTCTACGAGGAGGTGAGCTGTGAGCTAGATAGGGGGAGACCAGTGGATGTGGTGTACTTGGATTTCGCTAAGGCGTTTGATACAGTTCCCCACAAGCGCTTAATTTATAAAATAAGGTCTGCAGGTATCGATAGCAGGGTTTGCTCTTGGATACGGAACTGGCTAAAAAGGCGGGTCCAAAGGGTAGTAATAAACAGCACATATTCAGACTGGTCTGAGGTTGTAAGCGGGGTCCCCCAAGGCTCAGTCCTGGGACCAACCTTGTTCAATTTATTCATAAACAACATTGAGGTCGGGATCAGTAGTTCGATATCAGTTTTTGCAGATGACACAAAATTGGGCAGGGCAATAACTTCACAACATGAAGCAGATATCCTGCAGAATGACCTGGACAAAATAACAGAGTGGGCAACGACATGGCAAATGAGGTTTAACGTGGAGAAGTGTAAGGTTTTGCACTTGGGGACTAAAAACATAAAATCACAATACACGTTAGGAGGGGAGCCCTTGGGGGAATCAAAAATGGAGAAGGATCTGGGAGTATTGGTTGATGATAGATTAGGAAACAGCATGCAATGTCAAGCGGCAGCTTCCAAAGCCAACAGAATATTAGCATGCATAAAGAAAGGGATGCATTCCAGAGATAAGACTATAATCCTTCCACTTTATAAAACTCTGGTCCGACCGCATCTGGAGTATTCCGTCCAGTTCTGGTCGCCAGTCCTCAGGAGGGATGTGTTGGAGCTGGAGAGAGTCCAGAGAAGGGCAACTAAACTAATTAGGGGATTGGAGGACCTTGACTATGAAGAGCGTCTACAATCGCTCGATTTATTCTCCCTGGAGAAGAGACGTCTGAGGGGGGACATGATAGCAATTTATAAATATCTTAATGGGGATCCCAGCTTAGAAAAAAAGCTGTTCATTCGAAGGGATTGCATGAGGACTCGAGGGCATACAATGCGATTAGAGGAGAAGCGTTTTAACCTCAGGCAACGCGGGGGGTTCTTTACTGTTAGGGCAACAAGATTGTGGAATTCTCTACCACAAGAGGTGGTTTCGGCGGGTAGTATGGTGGCTTTCAAAAGACTCTTAGACTTACATCTCAAGGATCAGAACATTCAGGGGTATGGGAGATGATTACAGCCACACATGCCTACACAGGTTGAACTGGATGGACTATTGTCTTTATTCAACCTCACCTACTATGTAACTATGTAACTATGTAACCTTAGTGAACAAACAGCATCATGAAGGCCAAGGAACACACCAGACAGATCAGGGATAAAGGTGCCTCTGCCTAGGCAATTACATCACAAGGTGATTTGCAAGGGCTCCTGGGATAGCGGCGTCATGTATTCCAGGAGTCCTTGTGAATGGCCTAGTGATGAAATCTTGCGTTATTTCCAGACCGGAAATGATACACACGGGAGGATGGTAATGTCATGATGACATGTCGCAGCTACACCAACAGGGTCGGGACTGCCAATGCTGCCATTGCTATGACAACATGTCAGGAGGAAGGAGCGCCGCACTGTGACTTTACTGTGCAGGCGTGAGAATGGGAGGTGCATGCTGGGTAGCCAGCTGCACCTAATGCCGGAAATAGATACTAGAGGGCTTCAGATACCCACAGTGGACATGAACCCAGCCAGCTTCCGAGATCAAGGTAGTTCCTTATTTAAACTTAAACTAAAAGAAATACACTACATACCAGCGTTTCCCAATTGGTGTTCAGCGGAACCCTAGAACAAAATTGGGGTTCCGTGGCATTTTCCCACATCAAAGATGCCCATCGCTACCTGCTATTTCCGGGGGTGTCGGAAACAGCAGAGCAGGGCCGGTACAAGGGGGAGACGGAACCTCCACTTTCCTGTCAGCGGAGATACCCATGTGACAGGGGCTATGTAGCGATGCCAGCCGCCGGCCGGAGGTGGGAATTTCAAAGGACCAAGATGAGAGGAGCGGAGGGGACCAAGATGAGAGGAGCAGAGAGTTCACCTGCTGCTGAAGCTGTGACCTGGAGGAGCCGCCATGCAGAGGAAGAACCAAGTAAGCAGATTGCCATCATTAACTCTTTTGATTGGGGGGGGGAGCTGAGGGGAGGTTAATTACCCATGGTATTTGTATTATGCAGCATGAGGGGGTTAATGTATTGCCACTGGTCACTGATGCATTAGTGACCGACCAGTGGCAGTTAACCCCTTTGAGCTGAGTTTGTGCAACCAGTGTCAGTGTTAAACCCCCTTTTGCTGCATTAGTGCAATCAGTGTCAGTGTAACCAGTGTTGAATAACACTGACACTGGTGCCACTAATGCAGTAAAAAGGGTTTAATTAACACTGACACTGGTTGCACTAATGCAGTGCAAAGGGGTAAATTAACTGCCACTGGTCGGTCACTAATGCATCAGTGATCAGTGGATATACATTAACCCCCCTCATGCTGCATAATACAAATACCATGGGCAATTAACCACTTGCCGACCCGCCAAAGTACATATACTGCGACAGGTTGGCAGCTACAGGTGTTCGTCACTGCCTGTTTCTGGTGTATGCCCCTGTTCTATCAGAATAGCGCTACCTATCAGATTCTGCAAACATACAAAGTACAATTCAAAACTTGCGTGGGTGTAAGAAGATGTCCACTGCTGCTTCGTGTTCCGTCACATTAGGAAACCTATTGGAACACATAGCGGCCATGTAAGAACGCATAGCGCATGCACAATAAGTTGTTCTCGGCCGTACATCACTTCCAGTTGCAGAATCTGATAGGTAGCGCTATTCTGATAGAACAACATTGACAATGTATGACATTGATCAGTGCTGAGAAATAGAAACATTGTATAATTTGTTTCTTTTAGATCAATGGGATGAACTTCGGTCTCTAAATTAAGTCAGTTTAACCACTTAAAGACTAAGCCTTTGTCTGACACGTTGCTTACAATTTTTAAGTATTTTTTGCTAAAAAGATTTCTTAGAACCCTCAAACATTATAATATATATATATATATATTTTAGCAGAGACTTTAGAGAATAAAACTGCAGTCGTTGCAATATTTTAGGTCACACATTTGTGCAGCGGTCTTTCAAAAGCAATTTTTTTGGGGGAAAAAATAAATTTCAATAAAAAAAAAAAAACTAAATAAAAACAGTAAAGTTAGCCCAATTTTTTTGTAGAGCGTGAAAGATGACAGAGAATCCTGATCTTTATTCTAAGCAAAAAAAAAAAAATCTTGATTCTTGTTTTATCCAGCTCTTAGGGTTAGGTTATAAAAAAATATCCTAAGCTTTGAACATCTCACAGAGCACTGTTCAAGCCATCATACAAAAATAGAAAGAGTAAGGCTGGCCATACATGAACCACTTTTCTTACAATTTTCTGTCCAATTTTCTTGAAATTTACCTTCAAGTATGTTGTACAAAGGCCTGCCTAATTAGATACAAGTGAATGTGTTTTTTAGCTTTGACCTCACATTATGTGGTTTGTGGTAGATCTACCAGAAAATTGTACAACAAAAGTTGAACATGTATGGCCAGCTTAAGGCACAACTTCAAACCTACCAAGACATGGCTGTCCACCTAAACTGACAGGTGAGGAAAGAAGAGCATTAATCAGAAGAAGCCAAGAGGCCCATGGTAACTCTGGAGGAGCTGCAGAGATCCACAGCTCAGGTGTGAGAATCTGTCCACAGGACAACTATTAGTCGTGCACACCACAAATCTGGTCTTTATGGAAGAGTGGCAAGAGAAAGCCATTGTTTAAAGAAACCCATAACAAATCCCGTTTGCAGTTTGCGAGAAGCCATGTGAGGGACACAGCAAACATGTGGAAGAAGATGCTCTGGTCAGATGAGACCAAAATTGAACTATTTGGCCTAAAAGGAAAACTATGTGTGGCAAAAAACGGAACACTGCAAATCACCTTGAACACACCATCCCCACTGTGAAACATGGTGGTGGCATCATCATGCTGTGGGGATGCTTTTCTTCAACAGGGACAAGAAAGCTGGTCAGAGTTGATGGAGTCAAATACAGGACAATCTTAGAAGAAAACCTGTTAAGAGTCTGCAAAAGACTTGCGACTGGGGCAGAGGTTCACCTTCCAGCAGGACAACAACCCTAAACATACAGCCATAGGAATGGTTTAGATCAAAGCATATCCACGTTACAATGGCCCAGTCCAGACCTAAATCGAATTGAGAATCTGTGGCAAGACTTGAAAATTGCCGTTTACAGATGCTCTCCATCCAATCTGACAGAGTTTGAGCTATTTTGCAAAGAATGGGCAACAATGTCACTCTCTAGATGTACTAAGCTGGTATAGACATAACCAAAAAGACTTGCAGCTGCAAACGCAGCAAAACGGGGGGGGGGGGGGGGGGGCAGAATACAAATGCACGCCACACTTTTCACATATTTATTAGTAAAACATTTTGAGAACCATTTATCATTTTCCTTCCAATTCACAAGTATGTGCCACTTTGTGTTGGTCTATCATATAGAATACAATTAGGTTTTTGGTTGCAACATGACAAAATGCGAAAAATTTCAAGGGGTAGGAATACTTTGTCCAAGGCATTGTATAGGGCATTCAGGGAGCAGTTTTGGTCTGGTGTGATCTCGTTCAGGTACAAATTTTTAAAGTGTATGACATTGCAAATCACACCTGTACACCAGACTGAAAATCGCACCTGACTCTTTTTAAAGTTGCCTGGCTGGCATCAGTGCCATTTCAAAAATAGTCCAGTACGACTCTCAGCCTGGTTTAGGTACGATTTCCATTACCATACACTAACAATTTTAACCTGAAGCAGTCGTACCAGATGGGGCTTGAAATCACGCTGCAAACCAGCCTCGCACATATGTGAACCCAAGCTAGGTATGGGTAACTGGTATAGGCGAGTACTTGAGAAAAAGACTCAATACTCTGTCTTAAAAGACTGGTATCAGTGCATGCGCAGTTTTTAAGAGTTTAGTGGAAGTGGAGTTTACAGGCAGAAAAAAAACAAACACTCAAAAAAGCTCCTTAACACTAGGTGTGTTCCTGGCGATAATGCATTTGAAAAGGCAGAACTGGCCAATAGAATGTATTAAAGTGGTTGTAGAGTCAGAAGGTTTTTTTAGCTTAAAGCGGTTGTAAACCGCTGGCAGTAAAAAAAAAAAAAAAAAAATAATAAAACATTCTGCAAGGAGCATAATGAGCTAGTATGCATCGCATACCTTACCTTAGAATGAAGTCCTCCAATGCCAGCGCTGAGAGACAGCTGACATCTTTCCCCAGTCTTCCTTCTGGGTTCTTGTCCTCCAGCTACATGGCGTGCGGGAGCCACTGTTTCCTGTGTACTGCTGATAACTCCAACTCGCCGAAATCTCCATCCACGTCATTTCCGGTGACTCTACAGCAGGAATAATTGGAGATTTCGACCACTTGGTATTTTCACAGAACACCAGCAGCCTTTACACTCCGGTACATGCTATAATAAGTAGACATTGTTAGTCCGTAAGCCAGTTGTCGCTGCCTTGGAGGTGGCCATGTTGTTGGTTACTAGCGGGCGGACTAAAAATGTCTGATCATTATCGCGTGTATACGCTGCCGCCTGTTCTGCAAAAACATCAAGTGGCTGAAATCTCCAACTATTCCTGCTTTATAGACAACGAAAATTACAGGATTGGAGATTTCGGAGAGTTTGCGTTTTTGGCAGAACATTAGTACAGGCTCTAAAGGTCTGGCACTGTAAGCCGAACAGAGCGCATGCGCCAATAAGGTCAACTGCATGCACTCTAAATATCTCCTAACTGTGCAAGTTTAGGAGATATTCACAGTACCTACAGGTAAGCCTTATTATAGGTTTACCTATAGGTACAAGTGGTATAACAGAGTTTACAACCACTTTTATGAATTAAGATAAAAAGCCTTCTGTGTGCAGCAGCTCCCCAATACTTACCTAAGCCCCCCTATCCAGCAATGTTGCAGGAGTAACACGGCTAATGATCAAGAGAGAGCGCACAGCTCAGGCTAGTCAAAGGCAACGATTCAAGGTGGGTGCTGAACCTCGGCTCGCCACCAGAAGCATAAAAGAAAAAATGGTCGCACACCACCACAGAATCCAATGGAGAGAAGTTATTTTATTCACAGAAGTGGTACAAGGTACAGCAGGGTAGGACAGACGAGTTTCACACGACTGCTATGTGCTTGTTCAATAACAAGTAGTGAACAAAAGCACGTAGTAGTCGTAGGAGTGTCACGGCTGACTGAGAAGGCATTGCAGCGCTCAGAATTGTTTATCAAAAAATCTCCATCAGTCCCAAGACCAATGGATATCTCCACCAAATAGTAAATCCAAGTTAGAACATCTACATGAATGGAATCTACCTGATGCCAAGAATATAATCCTCAGATGTTGAATCCATGAAAGCATTTGCATAAAGAAGAGAGGACAGATCATGGTGCAGTACATCAAATCAAGTGCATAGCACACATATAAGGAGGGAAACGCCAGTGCTGGATTAACACAATTCGGTATGTGCACACTTTCTTCACCCCTCATGCAGTGTAAAACTCACCAAAGCTCAGGGCCGCCAACTGAGGAACTTTATCTACACCATCATTTGGGAGCAGTAGAGTGTTTTTATATGTGAGTGGTTACTATTTGCTTTTATCACAATAAATTATACTTTCCATTTTACTTTGCATTAATGGTGATTGATGAGAGATTGGGAGAAGACCCTGGGGTATTTAATGTTATCCTACCAAGTGCACACTGAGATGCAACTAAGCCTTTGGTGCTGTGAGCAAGCGATTTCTTGAGTCCTGGTGGGTTTGCACTGCATGAGGGGTGAAGGAGGTGTGCACATACCTAATTGTGTTGATCCAGCACTGGTGTTTCCCTCCCTATATGTGAGCTACGCACTTGCACCATGGTGTACTACACCATGATCTGTCCTCTCTTCTCCTTTTGAAAATGCTTTCATGGATTCAACATCTGAGGTTATATTCTTAATTAGTATCAGGCATATTCCGTTCATGAAGGTGTTCTACCTTGGATTTACTATTTGGACATATCCTTTGGTCTTGGGACTGATGGACATTTTTTGATAAACATTTCCGAGCGCTGAAATACTTTTAATGCTACTTTATGTGAGGACTTGTGTACCTTTTATTGCTGGCTGCTTTTTTATAGGAAGTTGTGCGCTGATCTTTTGTTTGCTTTTTAGTGCAGCGCTATTGGCTCCTGCAGCTGTCAAATTCAGTGAGCCAATAAGAAGAGGGGGCAGGGCCATGACTGGCTGACTGGACACAGAGCAGCGGCTCAAGTGCCCCCATAGCAAGCTGCTTGGTGTGGGGGCACTCAACAGGAGGGGAGGGGCCAGGGGCATCACAGAGGGACCCGAGAAGAGGAGGATCGGGGCTGCTCTGTGCGAAACCAACTACACAGAGGTAAGCATAACAAGACTTTACAATCACTTTAATACCAGACGTGGGAAAGTGCGCTAACGCCCATACAAAACAGCGCTTCACTGCATTTTTGCTGCCGCTAAACGCCTGTAGTTGAAAAAAAGCATACAGCGTGCGCGAGGCCTAACGCTAAAGGCGCGTTTGTTACGCATCAGTATATTGAGCGAGTGTGAACAAGGCCTTATTGATGAATAAATCCAGTGCCTGGAGTGACTTTAAGGAAGTCCAGGCCTACACTGGAGCTGCACTTCCCTGCTAGAGTGAGCAGGGCTCCCTACTGGGGAAGATCAGGGCTCTGTCTTCAGCACCGATAAGAAGGCCATTTCCTTGTTTACTGCGGCTCGTCAATTGCCTGGCCGCTGTGCACTGTGGGAGCCGCTCTCCGCCATTCCGCTGAACACACCCCCTTCCTCCCCGCTTCCCGTGAAGGAGATTAGCGGCTCGGGTGTGAATGAATTGGGCGGCCACTGAACCTCCCACCTATCCCGCCCCCATCACTCACTGTCAGGCACCAAAATAAAACGCTACAGCAACAATGTAGCGCCTCGGAGCTCTCATACAAACACACAGCGACCCCGGTATCCCCCCCTCACCTCACAGAAACGTCTGCAGTACGTGGAGGAGGTAAACACGGACACCTCGTCCTCCCTCAGCCCGTCCTCCAGCGCCCGGAGATTATCCGTCAGGCGGCAGGCCTGCGACGCCGACGGTACCGGAGACAGCGTGCCCCCGTTGGCCAGCCCCGCTCGGGACTCTCCCTTCCCGTCCGCCATCTTCTCTCGCCTTTGCCGCGCGTAGGCAACACTCTCGCACACTCACTCTGTGTCACGTGATTCGGCGTCGGTTGGGCGACGTCATCACCAGGGAGACTGGCGTAGGAGACACCTCCCCCTTCGGACGACGTAAAAAGGCCCGCCCACTCCACGGTAGCCATTTTGTTTGTTGACATCCCTTGAGGGGAGCGTGTGATCGCTGTAGGTCGGCAATGTGCTTTATGTAACCTTGTAGAAGCGATGCGAAGAGCTCATCCACAAAAACATTGTTATGGTTAATAAAAACATTCTAAAAGTTTGTGGTGTATTATACTCACAAAGGGGAGCAACTAGTCAGTTAAACCACTTAGAGTTACTAAACCCAGGAGCTTGCATTTACTTTATCTGGTCTCAGTACACAGAACCTAGAAATGTAAAAGTTTTACTAAATATAAACTGCTAAATACCTTCTCTCATCAGAAGCTAGAGCGGTCTTGTGGAATTCTATCAGTGTCTGCTTGTAGGAGGAGTTTTTATTCTCCTCAGACTGTCCTATGAGGCTGTAGGACCCCTGACCATCTGTCTGGACAGTGCTGATCACATGCACTCTCCCCAGAAAAAAAAAACAAACACTTTATCAATACACACTAAACTGCTCATTTGCAGAGTGCCTACCAGGCTCTGTTCTATAAGGAGATCTGGGGGACAGCAAAAGAAGGGGAGGATCAGAGAGCCTTTTTACACCATACAGAGCATTAACCCCTTCGTGAAGCTATCAGCACTGCTCTAGTGACTCTACTATATATATATATATATATATATATATATATGTATATGTAAACGACAAATCTTCAATGTGCATTAGTTAATACGTCGCTGGACTCCCCCCCCCCCCCCTTGTGGGCGGCACTCACACACCCCTGGAGGCTCGCTCCCGCTGTTTTCAATCACAGCGGGAGTCGGGCCAGGGGAGGAGCGGCGGCGATCGCCGCCGCTCTTCCCCGATCGTCGGGGAATCGAGTTTGGCGATCCGCTCGCTTGTGTAAACAGAGCGGGCGGATCTCCTAAGTGACAAGCAGTGACAGATTACAGGGTTCAGCATAGCTGAACATGCGATCTGTCCCTGTGTCACTCAGTCACCTCCCCCCACACACGTTAGTAAGCACCAGGCATACATTAACCCCTCCCTCTCCAATAAAATTAACCCCTTCCCTGCCAGTGTCATTTTTACAGTAACAGTGCATATTTATAGCACTGATTACTGTAGTAATGTCACTGGTACCCCCAAAAGTGTCAAAAAATGTCAGTCAAGGGTCCGATCTGTCCGCCGCAATGTCGCAGTCCCGCAAAAAAAAAAAAAAATCGCAGATCGCCGCCATTACTCGTTAAAAAAAAAAACACCACAAATGACAGAAATCTTTCCCTTAGTTAGTAAACGCAATAACTTTTGCGCAAACCAATCAAAATACGCTTATTGTGATTTTTTTTTACCAAACATAGGTAGCAGAAAACAAATTGGCCAAAAATGTAAAAAAATTTTGATTTTTACATTTTTTTGGGGGGAATTTCATATAAAAAAATGTTAAAAATATTGTTATTTTTTCAAAATAAAACGCACTTTTTTTTTTATAGCGCAAAAAGTAAAAATTGCACAGGTGATCAAATACCACCAAAAGAAAGCTCTGTTTGTGGGAAAAAAAGGACGTACATTTCGTTTGGGTACAACGTCGCCCGACCGCGCAATTCTCAGTTAAAGTCGCACAGCGCCGAATCGCAAAAAGTGGCCTGGACGTAAGACAGCAAAATCCTCCGGTGGTAAAGTGGTTAAGCATTACCTTGGGGAGATGCATACTAGAGTACTGCAATCACTGAGCAGCAAATGAGGTCACCTGTGATGTAATTTAGTTATCTTGCAAACCTGGCCTGTTAGTGGGCCCTGAGGACCGGAGTTGAGGACCACTGGGCTATAGGACCCTGACCACCTGTCTGGACAGTGCTGATTGACTCTGTGCTGATCACATGCACTCTCCCAAGAAAAACAAAGAACACTATCAATACACACCAAACTGCTCATTTGCAGAGTGCCCACCAGGCTCTGTTCTATAAGGAGATCTGGGCACAGTAGAAGAAGGGGAGGATCAGAGAGCCTTTTTACACCATACAGAGCATTAACCCCTTAGTGAAGCTATCAGCGCTGCTCTAGTGACCAAATACATATTATATATATGTAAACGACAAATCTGTGTGCATTAACAATACATTAATTTATTCATTTAATTTATTCATTTATTATATAGTAAAGTGCCGGTGCTAAATCACTGGGCTGAAGTGCAAATACATGAAACAACTAAAAAAAAAAGTATTTTGGATTTGGTCAGATAAAGTCCTTATGCATAAAGTGCTTGTGCTCTTGAGCAGCTGAAAATAGATGATCCTTTTAAAAGTGCTCATGCTTGAATACTTAATAGTGCAGACCACTCCATGCTCCCCTCTTGTGTCCCCACTCACCAAACAAAGGGGAGATCAAACGTGGATGTTGGAACAAGAATGCACAAGCACTTTACGCATAAGGACTTTATCTGACCAAATCCAAAGGACTTTTTTTTAGTTGTTTCATGTATTTGCACTTCAGCTCATGGGGGCGCGTGACGATCGGTTGTGCGATGTGTCCCTGGGACACAGCACATCACCAATCCCAGTAAAGAGCCAATGACGAGGCTCTTTACCCATGTGAGCAGCTGTGTCCAATCACATAGAAAAGGAAATGCCGGTAATTGGCATTCCTTTGCTCACACTGACAGTGTAAGGAGAGGAGAGCTGATCAGCGGCATTTCCTCACAGGGAAGATCTGCACAAATAATCAGGGCACTGATCAACAAGTGCCACCCCACCAGTTCCCATTAGTGCAGCCTCATTAGCACCCATCAGTGATGTAGAAAAAAATATTTACAGAATTTTAAAAACAAACAAGGAAAACCTTTTTTTTTTTTTTTTTTAAAAGGAGGAAAAAAAAAAAAAAAACAGTGGTAATTAAAGGAGATGTACAGCCAAAGCTCGTTTGGCTGTACATCTCCTTTGGATTACAGAAGTGCAGTTCGTTATGCACTCCTTTGACCCGTTTTCAGCAGAGAGTGGGCTGAAGTCTGCTCTCTGCTGACGTCACAGAAGTCGGTCCAGGCACCGCGTCATCATGACCACGGAGTAGGGATCCACCAGGTGCCTGGACCAACACCCGGCTCAGCCTCTCAATGAGCCTGAGAGCTTGATTTGGCCGCTTTCCACCCCTCCACAGCCCAGCACTCCAATGAACGAGGAGGGGGCAGAACCGAGCCATTGGTGGTGTTCGATCACTCGGTTCTCAGTGTAGAGACCCCGGGGGACAGACACAGCATCAGAGCGATGCTGCATCCACCTAGGTAAGTATAAATGGGGGAAAAAACACTGAATCCCATACTTCTCTTTTAAATACCACCATAAGAAAGCTCTATCTGTCTAAAAAAAAAAAAAAATAATAAAAATTTCATTTGGGTACAGTGTTGCATAACCGCGTTATTGTCATTCATAGTGTGACAAGCACTGAAAGCTGGCCTGAGGCGGAAGGGGGTAAACATGCCCAATAAGCAAGTGGTTAATAGGAAAGCAGAGGAACTAACAGGAACACCAGGGATTTGACACAAAGGAAGCAATACAAAGAGAACAGGATACTTTCTCATACAAGTACATGGTACAGCAGACACATATCAGGAATTTAAAGTGTTGTGGTAACAAACACTTTATGTACCACCCTAAAATACCATTTTCTTACCAGAGTCTGATAGAAAATTATTTCAGGAGTATTGAAGGTCAAGGTTTGGGCTTCATTCACACTTTGAAATCATGAGCAGAATCGTGGCAATTCTGTCCAGGATTCCAAGTCGCAAAGTGTGAAAGGAACCTAAAATTCAGCCCAAAACTTTTAAAAGTCAGCTGACCGAAGTGGGAATGGGTACCTGTCAAACCCCCTTTTTGAGTGAAGTTCAGCTTTAAATACCCCTGAAAGAAAATGCTATCAGTATCTGGTTTCCAAATCGTGTAGCGATCACTGCACAACTTGGGTTTGGGTGCCATTATCCCTTAATGGCACCCAAAATGCGATGCAATTTTGCTGCGTTTATGGCAACCCACATCAAGCTCGTCACTTGAAAAGGAGCAGGAGCTTCTTTTGGGGCGACACCAGACTTGACAGGTCCACCCTGCGCCCTTCACAGATGAGAGCAGGTTCACCCTCAGCACATGTGACAGACGTGAAATGGTCTGGAGAAGCCGCGGAGAATGTTATGCTGCCTTTAACATCGTTCAGCATGACCGGTTTGGTGGTGGGTCAGTGATGGTCTGGGGAGGCAAATCCATGGATGGACACACAGACCTCTACAGGCCAGACAATGGCACCCTGACTGCCATTAGGTATCAGGATGAAATCTTTGAACCCATTATCAGACCTTACGCTGGTGCAGTGGGGCATGGGTTCCTCCTGGTGCACTACAATGTCCAGGCTCATGTGATGAGGGGATGCAGTCAGTTCCTGGAGGATGAAAGAATTAATACCATTGAATGGCCCCCACACTTGCCTGACCTAAACCCAATATAACACCTCTGGGACATTATGTTTTGGTCCATCGGACACCGCCAGGTTGCACCTCAGTCTGTTCAGGAGCTCAGTGATGTCCTGGTCCAGATCAGAGAGGAAATACCCCAGGACACCATCCGACGTCTCATTAGGAGCATGCCCTTACATTGTCAGGCATGCATACAAGCACGTGGGGGGCCATACAAACTACTGAGTACCATCTTGAGTTGCTGCAATGAAATTTCAGTAAAATGGACTAGCCTGCTGCATCATTTTTTCACTTAGATTTTTGGGGTGTCTTTGAATTCAGCCCACTGTAGGTTGATAGTTTTAATTTCTATCAATGTGGCATTTTTTTTGTTCCTAACACATTACCCAGTCCATATCAGTATAAATATACAGCATGACATTTTTCTCCATTGAGATCTGATGCATTTGCAAAATGTTCCATAAATTATTTTGAGCAGTGTATATGGCGGCAAGGCAGATCTCCTGCAGTTCTGGGGCAAGCACGAACACTGCCGGTGACCCGCTCCTACTGTGATTGGACACAGCAGGAGCCAATCAGCAGGCCCAGCTGACTATGTCTGCGGAGACCTGCCAATTGTTTGGCACACAAGCAGAACGACAGTTTGACTACGTAAGTAAGACAGATTTCCGTTCCGCCAGTAGGAAAGGTATTGATCTGGTGTTTCTGCAAAGCAGGGACATGGATCAATGCCTTCCCACAGTACAAGCACCTCCCCCACAGTAACCAAGCACTGGCTATGCACACAGTTAACCCCTTCCCAGCCAGAGTTATTAGTACAGTAACAGTGCATATTTTTTTTAGCACTGATCACTGTATTAGTGTCACTGGTTCTTAAAAAAAAGTGCCACTTTGTGTCCGATTTGTCCGCTGCAATGTTGCAGTCTCACTATAAGTCGCTTATTACCACCATAAAAAAAAAAAAAAAAAAGAAGAAGAAGAACCATCATGAGCGTGCCATAATCCTGGAAAGAGCAAAAATAGAAGATACAAACATCCATGAGAAATGGACTTTAGGGGCACATGCATGAGACGGTAAATAAACACAATAATAAAAAATTTCACATTTTATTAATTACATGTAAAAAAGTGCAATTAGGTTAAAAAAATAAAAAATAGGAGACTGACCCAAACATATGGAATGTCAGCCTGATCATAGAAAAAAAAAAAAAAAAAAGAACACACATATACTTAAGAACATCTAGATTACGTGAATAAAAG
The DNA here is from genome assembly GCF_965119305.1 of Pelophylax lessonae. Taxonomy (NCBI): domain Eukaryota; kingdom Metazoa; phylum Chordata; class Amphibia; order Anura; family Ranidae; genus Pelophylax; species Pelophylax lessonae. The sequence continues at coordinate 358,439,101 of NC_138769.1, read as the reverse complement.
AGTATGCATCTGTATCAGAGGTCGACGCATTTCGCAGTGTGCTTCATCAAGACCTTGTAGATACACAGGTACAAATATTCTTCTCTCAAAGACACTCAAAACAAATGCTCAGCTTGGGGCGGACACAGGGGAACCGATGAACCCGCAGGTAAATCAAGATATACCAAAGATGAAGATTCAGAATAAAGGATATAATGGATGAACCGGATGCCCAGTGGTCAAGCGCACTCAATAGTATAGATAGGGTCCCCTAAAAAGGCGAATCAATCATATGGGAATATATCTTCAAAAAGGTTAAATCCAAAGAAAACCGTGTAGAGCACCACCAGGATCCCGGGTGCTTGCTTATATCCAATATGAAAGAAAGGGTGGTAGATACCCAAGTATCTTACATAGTAGGCAATCCTAATAGGTAGGTCTACATATTGGAAATGTTGATGGTATAGGGGGCCTTAAAATCTGACATATGGAGGAGTCACAATTCGTGTCACCCTCTATCGATTGCGCTTAACCACCGGGCATCTGTTTCATCCATTATATCATGGGTGTCCAACCTTTTGGCTTCTCTGGGCCACACTGTGTGTAGAGAAATTTTCTCAGGCCGCATATAAACTATATACTATAGTTAAGATATATAAGTAATAAAATGCCGCTGCACCCTTCCCGCGCCACCACGCCTACTAATTTAACACAACTAGAGGATGATCAAATGAAATGGAATCAGTATACAGAGATTTACTTCTTCTGAGCGATAATAAAGGAACACTCTAACCACCATGACCACTTCAGTGATTTAAAGTGGTCATGGTGGTAGGAGTCAGAAACACTGCACATGCTCCCCCCCCCCCTCTGAGGCAGCCTACCGTTTGTTGGCAGCTGCTGTGGCCATACCCCCGACCTGACTTCCTTCCACCCCAGCAAGAAAAAAAATTGTCAGGGGGCAGTGGGCCGCATTGCCTGAGGTTCCGGACATGCCTGCATTATATCCTTTATTCCGAATCTTCATCTTTGGTATATCTTGACTTACCTGCTGGTTCCCCTGTGTCCGCCCCAAGCTGAGCATTTGTTTTGAGTGTCTTTGAGAGAAGAATATTTGTACCTGTGTATCTACAAGGTCTTGATGAAGCACACTGCGAAACGCATCGACCTGTATACTTTCATTCACTTTCATTCTAGATGTTCTTTAGTATAGGTGTGTTCTTTTTTCTATGATGAGGCTGACATTCCATATGTTTGGGTCAGTCTCCTTTTTTTTTTAAACCTAATTGCACTTTTTTTTACATGTAATTATTAAAAATGTGAATTTTTTTATCATTGTGTTTATTTACTGTATCATGCATGTGCCCCTAAAGTCCCTTTCTCATGGATGTTTATACGCATCTGTTGTTCCATTATCGCCACCATTGCTATTAAAAAATAAATAAAAATTCCATAAAAATATCCCATAGTCTGTTGACGCTATAACTTTTGCGCAAACTAATCAATAAAGGTTTCAGACTTGTTTTTTCTAACAAAAATATGTAGTATGTTGGCTCCTGCTGCTGTCAATCACAGCCATTGAAGAGGGGGCAGTGCTGAGCCAAACTGTGTGTCTGCCATTGACGACATCGAGCCCATATGAGTAGGGCTGCCGATAAGGGTGTAATACCGGGCCTCTTGTAGGTGGCCCGTGCACACAGGGCAGCCCAGACAGCAGGAGGATTGGTGCAGTGGGGCAGGAGGATAATTGCACTGTGTCTCTCCCTCAATCAGCTGAAAGCCGGTTTCTCCCCCTTCCAGCAGCTGAAAGCAGGCAGGAGGGGGAGAGACAGGCACAGACAGTGCATTGTTCTGTAATTGTCCTTCTGTCCCGCCGCACCGATCCAACTCCATGTGCTGCCCACATCTGATTCCCCCAAGTGCACGGCCCCCCCCCCCCTCCTCCTCCTCATCTCCCCACTCTTGCTGGCAGATGGAGGGTCGGGTAAGGGGCCAGTCTATATGTAATTTACCCACCTCTTTTTCTGAATTGGGCACAGTGAGTAATTGGTATGGATTGCTCCTGTGTCTATTGAGAACTGAGCATAATAAACTGTGTTTACTATGTTTCAGTTTATGAAATCTTTTGTGCAACTGAGGTTACAGATAAAAGAATTGAAGAATCTTTGTCCTTGAGGGGAGAAGTTAGGGGTCTGTTTATACCCCTGATATTTCATCAGCAATGTAAAAAAAATAAAAATTATTTTTAAAATTAGAATTTTTTTTTTTTTTTTTAATTGTAATTTTTGAAATTTGGGTGGGGGACGTCAGGTAGGCTGTATGGGGGCCTGTGAAAAAAGTTATCTTACAAACCAGAAATGACCCATTTTTAGAAAATGATACTCCATGATTATCTTTTTTTGCCACAGTTTTTTTTTTAGAAATAAGAAACCTGCTAGTTTTGAGGTGGCTAAAATATAGAGCTTGCAAATGTTGCACTTGATACATCATTAAATGTGAAGGTTAAACACGGAGGGATGATGTAAAGGGGTTAGTGTGAGTTAGTTTAGTACCCAATATTTTACCTGATCTTACAAAATGTGGTGTAGATTGGCTAGATGAACAAAGGCTGTTCACCTTGCAAAGCACATTAAATTTGCATATGAATGTTAGTAAATAAGGGGAACCTATCTTAACTTTGAACACCCAACAATGCACAAAAAAAAAGGAAGAAGTGTAGCACCTGATTGTGTATTCAAAGTGAACAAAGCTTAAAAAGTAAACATTTACTTTGCCGATTGAACAGCCTTTACCGCTGTAGTAAATAAACCGTAATCACAATATTACAACGCTTACACAGAAAAATTATACTGTACATCTCATAACAAATGTGCCATAAATAAAAATAATAAAAAGTCTTTCAAAATATCATACATTTCTTAAGTGCTTCAAACTCCAAAATATAAGGTGCAGAAATACTTCATGTAAAACATGCCGTGAAGCGTGCCACACTCCCCTCTTGTATCACCACTCACCAGAAAGAATGGACCCGCAGCTTTTCAGTCTGGGGGTCAACCAAGCTTGTGTCTGATGAGATGGAATCCAGCCCGCTAAACAATTAAATCAGGTTCCCCCAATTGTTGGTCTTGGGGTGACATTAGTAACCTTTGGACTCAATGAAATTAATGGTACCCATAGTGAGGTACAGCAAAAATAAAAAACTATTTATTACACAGAATAAAAATCACTTATAAGATTCGCAGAAAACACAGGCATATAGCAATATCAGAGACTCTCGGGTTCGCCACTGGTAACATGCGTTCCACGGAGGACAGGAAAGGACGTCGCTGTGCGGGCCAGATCCTCCTCCGGGGGCCCACGAGCCTTCCTGTTCATTGAGTCACTAAAGTCACCCCAAGACCAATTGGTGGGACCTGATTTAATTGTTTAGCGGGCTGGATTCCATCTCATCAGACACAAGCTTGGTTGACCCCCAGACTGAAAAGCTGCGGGTCCATTCTTTCTGGTGAGTGGGGATACAAGAAGGGAGTGCAGCACAATTTACGGCATGTTTTACATCAAGCACTTCTGCACCTTGTATTTTGGAGTTTTTAGCACTTGAGCACTTTATGGGATATTTTGAAAGACTTTTTATTATTTTTATTTATGGCACATTTGTTGTTATGTGATGTAAAATGTTTTTTCTGTAAACGCTGTAATATTGTGATTGTAATTTTCTGAGTTTTGCACTTGGCGTAAAGCAGCTGTAGACTGGTGTTTTGATATATTTATTCATATAGCGCGAGTTGTTATAGGATTTTCAAATAAACCACAAAGTCTTCCAGGTTCTGAATGTGCAAAACAGCAAAAAAAACAAAACAGGGTCTTGTAGTTACCTACATTCTACTTTACTACTAAAAGGTCTCTTATTAAGTGTTCTAGCCCATGGCAAATACACTTACTATTCTTTAACATATATATTATTCTTTCACATTTATATTATTAAGTGTTCTTGCATGGCAAGACCACTTACTGTTATCTCACATATAGATTCTTATTATAGCCAAATTTACCACCCTAACTTCTCCCACAGTTTTTACACTACATAGACAGTAATATACCAAAACGTGCGGATTGTTCCCAATTGGTGTGCTATTACTTTGTGGAATGTTTTGCCGAATGGTTCAAAATATCTGTGTTTTTGTAGCGAAATTATTCCCATAGGAATGAATGGCGGAATGTTCAAAACTAGAGTGGGAGCTGACAAAAGCTAGAGTGGGAGCTAAAAAATCAGGACATGATTTCAAAACTGCCACCACTCCCTCATTTTCTTTTTTTTTTTTGAAAATTCTTTTTATTAGTTTTAAAAAAGGGAACAACATACAAAACAGAGCCGTTGGGCATTCCCTGGCTGAACAACACAAGGCATAACAAAATAATAAGGCATAAGTAACAAAAAACATCCCCCAAACAAGGCTGCACCCAACGACTATGGAAGGTCGTGCTTCACCATTAAAGGAGCATGCAAATTGTGACAGTCCATTCATCGTGGGACACCCCAGGAGTCTATGAGGGTGGCGAGAGTCCCGCCTCCACCGTGCACACGGAGAAAGGAGTCTGTATATATCAAGGTCCCGGGGTCACCCCATCAGAGCCCTCAGTATCATTAGCAGTTTCACTTGACTCCAACCAGATATCCCATACCTTCGCAAACTTCTGTGGGCAGCCTCTGTTGGCATATGTCGCCTTATACAGTGGAATCACCAAGTTTACCAAGGATTTCCACGAGGAGAGGGTGGGCGCATCTGGCCTCTGCCATCTGAGAACCACCAGTTTCCTCGCGTAAAACAGCAAAAGGCCCAGAAGAGTGCGAGTCGCCACAGAATGAGCTAGATCATTTACAAGTCCCAGGATACAGTATTCAAGCTTGAGAGGCACGCGGATGGTGGTCACTCGAGTCACGAAGTCCAAAACCCTGGTCCAGTACACCACCGGGGGGGGGGGGGACAGTGCCACAGCATGTGCGTATAGGTGGGGTCAACAGCATCGCAGTGCCAGCAAGTCACGGGTGTGCCAGGGAAGGCACTGTGCAGTCTAGTCGGAGTCAGATGAAATCTATGGAGGATTTTGAACTGCACCAGGCGGTCCCTGGTGGCCACCAAGTGACGGAAAGGGTAGTCCCAGATGTCCTCCGTATCCAGGTCAGGGGCCTCCGCCATCCAAAAGGCCTGCAGGGCCTCCAACCCAGAATATACACCAGGAAGCAAGGTACTGTAAATGGTAGAGAGAGTTTTTTTCAGCGTCTCATTTCGGAGAATAGCCTCCATGTCTGCCAGGGTAAAATCACAGGGAGAGTCACCAAACTGTTTGTGGAAAGCATGCCGAAGCTGCAGGTAACACCACTCCCTCATTTTCAAGCCCACCTACACAAATGTTACATAAACTCGTTCAGCTATCCCTGCTGCCACTAAAAATGTCCAAGGCTAAGCCATAGTCCTAATAGTTTTCACAATAGGACCATTTGTTTGCAACTCACGCCATCCATTGACATTAATTGAAACTCCACTCTAGCCACCTCAAATTTGAAGGGCAAGATCTAAACTGTGGCTGTGCCTTCATTTTTAATATTTCAGAGACATACTATGCATCAAAATGTAGGTCTGGGTCTTGTGATTCTAACAATGCAAAGCTCTTCACTGTAGGAATTTTTATTTTTCAACTACAACTGTTTGAAGATGGCAACCACCAGTGAAGTAAGCAAGTTAGAGCAGTTTGTTTTTAACCGCTCTTCTCTGCCCTTGCTGTAGAGTGAGTTGCTATAGGAAGCCAGGTGTGTGAGCAGCCAGCAGAGTGACAAAAGGCTAGAGTGTGAGCTGAAAAATCAGGACATGATTTCTAAACTGCCATCACTCCCTCATTTTAGTCCCACCTAAACAAATCTTAGGCCCCTTTCACACAGGGGAGTCCGTCGGTGGACTCAGTTTTTCTCAGCGGGAGATCGATCTGCTGATCCCCCGCTGAGCAGGCGAATGGAAGCTCTGTCTCTGCGCTGTGCGTGAGACAGAGCTGTCAGGTCCCCGCTGTTCTCTATGGGGGAATCGGATGAGAACGGACTGTCTGTCCGTTCTCATCCAATCCGCTGGACAGATGGAAAATAGGGTTTCCATCCGTCCAGATTTGACAGATCGGATGTCAGCGGACATGTCTCCGCTGACATCCGATGCCCCATAGAGATGCATGGGGCATCCGTTCAAATCCGCCCAAAAAAAAAAAAATGGACAGGCGGATCTGAACGGTCCGCCTGTGTGAAAGGGGCCTTATATCAAAAACGCTCAGCTATCCCTACTGCCACTAAAAATGTCCATGGCTAAGCCATAGTCCTGATAGTTTTCACAATATGACTGGTGGAGGCAAGAACACTTCACACAATTTCCCCAAAAATTGTAGCTTTTCTATTTCTTATTATAGTGAAATTGGAAAATTTGGCACTAACTCCTCCTACAGTTTTTACACTACATAGACAATATACCGAAATGAGCGGATTGTTCCAGAACGCGTTGCTATTACTTTTTGGAAGGTTTTGCCGAATGGTTTGCGAAATATCGTCGTATTTGTGGTGAAATTTGGCGAAATTTGCCCCATAGGAATGAATGGCGGAATGTACTAGAGTGGGGCTTGAAAATAGTTAGAGGGTGAGCGAAGAAATCTTGCCACAATTTCTAAACTGCTGCCACTCCCTCATTTTTAAGGCCACCTACACAAATGTTACATCAAAATGTTCGCCTATCCCTGCTTCCACTTAACATGTCCACATCTAAGCCATAGTCCTAATAGTTCTTACACTATGACTGTTTGTTTCCAACTCATGCCGTCCATTGACATTCATTAAAACTGCACTTAAACCATCTCAAATTTAAGGCCGTTTTCTAACCTGTGACTGTGCCTTCAGTTTTAATGTTTCATAGACATACTATACAACAAAATGTCAGCCAGGGTCTTGTGATTCCTACGGTATAAGTCTCTAAGCTGTGGGATTTAGAACTTTTACACTAGAGCCGTATGAAGATGGGCACCTCCAAGTTTGGTAAGTTGCCCCATAAGAATGAATGGCAGAATGTTCAAAACTAGACTTTTTGTTTCCAACTGCCAACATTTCTTAACTGCTGCCATTCCCACACACACACACACACCACACAAACTGCTGCCACTCCCACACACCACACCTACACCCGCCACACACACAACTTACACACACCCCACACAAACTGCTGCCACTCCCACACAACTTACATACACACACACACACACACCACACACTGCTGCCACTCCCACACACACACCACACCCGCCACACACCACACCCACACAAACTGCTGCCACACACACACACACCACACACACAACTTACACACCTCACAAACTGCTGCCATTCCCCCCCCCCCCCCCACACACACACACACACACACACACAGTTACTCCACCCACTACAGGTGGAGACTACCGGTGGTGGCAAGAAAACTTCACACAATTTCCCCGGAAATTGTAAATTTTCTAGTTTAATACTGTTATTCATACGCAGAAGCTGGGATACCATTGGTTACATTTATTTTAGAATTCCCTATAACGTTCTATAGAATTGTTACATTGCATCTCTTGCTACAAAGACATACAGTATACATCTACTATGCTCCTCAAGTCCACCTAATGGCCATAATCTGGTATTTTACTACTGCCCATAATAAAGACATAATCGTTCAGAAAAGAAAATTACAGAACACCTGAGTTTGTCCAATTAGCACAGAACAAGTGTACATGCAGACGTGCTAGATAAATGCATTTTTTTTTAAAGAACCTTATGTGTAAAATCATGCAGTTGACAAAGTAGCCACTGTCATACTTTAAATTTCCTTTCACCATATGACGCAATCTGAAGATAAATTAGTTATTTCATGACCTCGATTTATTGTATCTTCTGATTATTTTAGGATGTTTTATCCTTTATTGAACAGTTAACTATTAAAAAGCCTTGATAAGTCGTTATCAGTGTTGGGGTAGTTACTCAAAAAATGTTACTAGTTACTTCTGTAAATTGTAATGAGATTACTTTACTAGTTGCTGCATTTGAAATGTAACTTCACTACTTATTACTTTACTCTCCTCTTTCTTAACCACCCCCCATCCGCGCTACAGCCTATATACAGCTGCAGCGCGGACTTGAATTTTTCAAAAACGGCCTCCCAGTGACACGCCCCCAGCGCGCTCCCGCGAGCGCGCTGCGGGGAAAATCTGTGTCGGCCGTGTCCCTTGGACACGGCCGATCACAGATCGTGGTGAATGGCCAATCACAGCAGCCATTCACCACGTGATCGGGCCGTCCAATGAGCGATGATCTCATATGTAAACATATGAGATCATCTCTCATCGCCGGCGCTCCTTCCTCACACGGAGCCTGCAGTGTGAGGAAGGAGGGGGAGCCTCACAGCGCCGGGGCCACAGGATAATGTAATCAGGGCACCGATCACCAGTGCCCTGATTACTAAAGGTAAAAATACACACACAGTGCCCCCCCATCAGTGCCCACCATCAGTGCCCCCCATCAATGCCCACAATCAGTGCCCATAGTGCTGCTAGTCAGTGCCCATCAGTGCCTGCTCATTTAGGCACTGATGAGCACTGACTGGCAGCACTATGGGCACTGAGTGTGGGCACTGATGGTGCTGCCCATCAGTGCCGCTCATCAGTGCCACCCGTCAGTGTCCAGTGCCATCCGCCAGTGCCCATCAGTGCCGCCTATCAGTGCCCATCAGTGCCGCCCGTCAGTGCCGCCTCTCAGTGCCCAGCAGTGCCACCTGTCAGTGCCTAGCAGTGCCACCTCTGTGCCCAGCAGTGCCCAGCAGTGCCACCTCTCAGTGCTCATCAGTGCCGCCTATCAGTGCTCATCAGTGCCGCCTATCAGTGCTGCCTATCAGTGCTCATCAGTGCGGCATATTAGTACCTCCTCATCAGTGCCCATAAGTGCCACCTCATCAGTACCCATAAGTGCCACCTCATCAGTGCCCATCAGTGCAGCCCATCAGTGCCGCCTCATCAGCGCACATCAGTAAGAAACATTTATTTTCAAAATTTACTCGCAGAAAATAAGAAAAACTTTTTTTTTTTTTTCAAAATTTTATGTCTTTATTCTTTTTTTTTTGTAAAAAATAAAAATCGCAGAGGTGATTACATACCACCAAAAGAAAGCTCTATTTGTGTGAAAAAAATGATAAAAATTTCATATGGGTACAGTGTAGCATGACCGCGCAATTGTCAGTCAAAGTGTGAGAGCGCTGAAAGCTGAAAATTGGCCTGGATGGGAAGGGGGTTTAAGTGCACAGAAGGCAAGTAGTTAATTGACCGTGTAGAAGAAGATACATGACACTCTTTCTGCATAGAGTTTATTGTATAAACACAGGCTTTGGGAAACATGAGAACAAAACCCGAAAAAACAGAATAAAACAAAGTGCAACAAAAAGTCATAAACTTCATCCCTCTCTATTCTTCGAAATAACGATTGTATCGCACGGCTTGGGTAACGCAGGAAAGCGCGATCCTATAGTCTAGTAAAGTAGTGTAGTTACCTCCTATAGCCTAGTAAAGTAGTGTAGTTACCAATATTAGTATTGTAACTAGTTACATTACTTAGTTACCAAAAAAAGTAATGTAGTTACTGTAATCAGTTACTTTGTAACTAGTTACCCCCAACACTGGTCGTTATTTTGTTTCTCTGAGGCTGGCCATACATTATACAATGTTCCTTTACATTTACCAAAACCATATAATATAAAGGTCAAACCTGAACACTTTCAATTTGTATGCAGTCAGGCAGGCCCTTGTATTACAGAGTTGAAGGTAAATCTAAAGGAAATTGAACAAGAAAATTGTATAAGGAAATTGAACAAGAAAATTGTATAAATGTATGGCCAGCTTAAGTTTATTTTTACCAACTCAAATGGCTCATTTTCCTTCTTTACCCTGTAGACAATTCTCACCAGCCTGAAGCTAATATTGTTTTAAAGGTATGATAATCTGTGTGAATTGAGTTTTACATTGAATTGAATTGAGTTGAATTGAACAGAATAATACCCAATGAAAAAACATTGACTGCATTGTAATAAAACTAGTAACAGTAAACTACAGAGCAGATAAAAAAAAACAAATTACCCTAAATAAATAACATTAACCACTTGCCGACCGCCGCACGACTATCTACGTCGGCGGTCAGCCCCTCACAGGCAAACTAACGTAGGGCTACGTTGTTTGCTTGTGAGGGTCTAGGGAGCGAGCGCGCGCCCCCCGGGGCGCGCTCCCGCTCCCGCGTGGTCACGGACCCCCCCGCGCGTGTGACCAGCGGACCCGATGTCCGCCGGTCACTCGGCGATCGTCGGGGGAGAGGGAGAATGTCAGGCAGCCTGTGTAAACAAACTGCCTGTCATTCTCCTCGCTGCAAAGACACTGATAAAACGGATCTGGTATGTAGATCCGTTGATCAGTGTCCTTACAGCTAGAGCCACAGCCAATCACAGTAGAAACCACGCCCCTAGGGACACACACAGCCCCTCCCTTCCAAATAAAGTTAACCCCTTCACTACCAGTGTATTTTTACAGTAACAGTGCATATGTATAGCACTGATTACTGTAGAAATGTCACTGGTAACCCCAAAAGTGTCAAAAATGTCAGTCAAGGGTCCGATCTGTCCGCCGCAATGTCGCAGTACCGCAAAAAAAATCGCAGATCGCCGCCATTACGCGTTAAAAAAAAAAACAACAAAAATGACAAAAATCTTTCCCTTTGTTAGTAAACGCGATAACTTTTGCGCAAACCAATCAAAATACGCTTTTTGCGATTTTTTTTACCAAACATAGGTAGCATAAAATAAATTGGCCGAAAATTTTTAAAAATTTTGATTTTTACATTTTTTTTGGGGGGAATTTCATATAAAAAAATGTGAAAAATATTGCTATTTTTGCAAAATTGACGCTCTTTTTTTGTTTATAGCGCGTGATCAAAAAATCGCACAGGTGATCAAATACCACCAAAAGAAAGCTCTGTTTGTGGGAAAAAAAGGACGTCAAATTCGTTTAGGTACAGCGTCGCACGACCGCGCAATTGTGCGTTAAATTCACGCAGTGCCGAATCGCAAAATACCCCCTGGTCGGAATGGGGGTAAAATCTTCCGGGGCTTAAGTGGTTAAACTGTGGCATGAACCTTTGTTATTTGAAATATAAAACAATATAAGCTAGATAAGGTGCAATATTTGGGAAATGATGGACAAAAGAGAAAAATAATTTTGTGAACTGAGCCTATAGTGAGAGACTTTTTTTTTTTATTCCAAAGTTTTTGAAAAAAGTTAAGAAAAGTTGAACTTACGTTTTCCAGGTTCTTCCTGTATAGCCTCTTTCAGGTTGATCGACCCCCTACCTGTGAGCCGATGGCACGGTTATGGACACATGAACTCTGGGCCATTACGCAGCTTGGGCTCACAGTGTATTGCTGCACCAAACGGTGTTCAAAGGTGAAACATGTGAACGCTGTTCCTTGCAGCACTGGATCCCATTTGATGCTAGAGATAAAAAGAATTTGTCATACGCTATATTTTCAAAAGTATTGGGACGCCTGCCTTTACACGCACATGAACTTTAATGGAATTCCAGTCTTAGTCCATAGGGTTCAATATTGAGTTGGCCCACCCTTTGCAGCTATAACAGCTTCAACTCTTCTCGGAAGACTGTTAACAAGGTTTAGGAGTGTGTCTAATAGATTGATTGACCTACAAAGGATGTATATTTAGGGATGGAGGTGTGTCACGGGCAGTATCAGACCTTTTTATTAATAAGGATTGATTGACCATTTTTCCAGAAGTGCATTTGTGAGGTCAGGCACGGATGTTGGACAAGAAGGTGTTCCATCGAGTTGAAGTCATGACTCTGACCTGTTGGTTGGACTTGACCCCTTAGCTCCAGTAATGGGAACTCTTAAGGAGTGAGTATACCAAGACATTTTGGACAATTTCATGCTCCCAACTTTGCGGGAACAGTTTGGGGTTGGCCCCTTCCTGTTCCATCATGACTACGCACCAGTGCACAAAGCAAGGTCCATAAAGACATGGATGAGCGAGTTTTGGGTGGAGGAACTTGACTGACCTGCACAGAGTCCTGACCTCAACCCAATAGAACACCTTTGGGATGAATTAGAGCGCAGCAGACTGCGAGCCAGGCCTTCTCATCCGACATCAGTGCCCGACCTTACAAATGCGCTCCTGGAAGAATAGTTAAGCATTCCCATAGACACACTCCTAAACCTTGTGAACAGCCATCCCAGAAGAGTTGAAGCTGTTATAGCTGCAAAGGGTGGGCCAACTCAATATTGAATCCTACGGACTAAGACTGGGATGACATGTGCGTGTAAGGGCAGGTGTTCCATTACTTTTGACAACATAGTGTATGATTTCATGGAATATAAGGGAAGTTAGGGTACCCATTTTTTAGATTATTAAAGTGACCCTGTCCCCATAGTATATCACTTTTACCCAACAGGTTTCCTGTAAATAAAATAGGCCTGTGGATTGAAGAGAGGTCGCTTCTTTATTTCACAGCTGCTGCAAGTATTCTATACTTCCAGATGTGTTGAATACTTGCTTCCCATCACCACTGTGGTTCCTTCCCTCTGGTTCATGCATAACTGCAGGTTTGGTTCACCAAGGTGTTTAAAATGTTTTGATGTGTTTTTTTTTTTTTCTGTATGGTATGTGCATACATAAAAATGCTAACAGCAATTGTATTAGACCCAAAAAATATGGAAAAGAAACCCCACATTTATTTTATGCATGCCAAGGCTTGGCTGGCATATGTTTGGACGCTAGAACATACATTCTATAGCAAATTCACCTATTCATTCCACACATATACAATGTAGCCTGTGTGCAAAACATTTAAGCACATCACAGACAACCGATAGATTCCATGAGCATAGATTTGGCCCATCTGCTCAGCATTGGTGCCCAATGTCTACTGTGTTCTAAGTTTGCATCATGAGCAATAAGGCAAGTGAGAGCAAATGCCGGCATTAGAAGACCTCTAGCATTTTGGCTTTTCAGCCATTTTAAGTACATATAATATACATTAGGTGGGGTATAAATCCTTCATAAGTAAACTTGTACAAATATAGCAATTCAGGATTAAATATGCATATTCCTTCACATGTTAATTTGTAACTGCCACTTTTAAGGTTTACAAAACCGAATGTAGCTCGGGATAAGCGTGGTTAGCACTTTTTGCCTAGCAGCAAAAGGTTCGCTGGTTCGAATTCCAACCACGACACTACCTGCCTGGAGTTTGCATGTTCTACCTGTGCCTGCACAGGTTTCCTCCCACACTCCAAAGACATGCTGGTAGGTTAATTGGCTTCTGTCTAAATTTGCCCTACTAGGTGTATGTATGAATCTCAGTTAGGCCCGTACACACGCACAGATTGTTGGCCAACCGATCGGCCGTCTTTTGTCCAGTGTTTGTTGATTGAAATGTGCTCTAGACTTGCACTGGACTTTTGTTGGCCAACAAAAACCAACTTCAGAAGTGATGTCATGTGATGGTTGACTTTCCGTGTGTTTTTTCTTCTCTGAGCATGCCCAGTCTTGCTCATCTGATTTTTGTCTGCCGAAATCTGTACTGACTGAGGAACAATCGGCCGTTCTTTGTTGGCCAACAAACATTTTATAGCATGCACACCAGATTTTTTTTGGCCGAAAATTCGCAGTCGGTTGTCGGCAGCATCATACTAACAAGCCTACAAATCGGAAGATCGGACATTGGCCAATAATTTATGCGTGTGTACGGGGCTTTAGGGACCTTAGATTGTACTTTCCTTGAGGGTAGGGACTGATGTGAATGTACAATGTATATGTAAGGCACTGCGTAAATTGACGGCGCTATAGAAGTACATACCTGAAATAAACAGTTGAACTAAAGGACTTTCTTTCTTGTCAGAAATAAATATAAATGGCAAAGATCTGATCTTTTCACCACAAATACATTTAATCTGAATATCCAAGTAAAATAAATGTTAGTATTACCTTGGTTTCACTCTTGATAGGACGCTGCATGGTATGATACCTGCAAAACCCCCCAGGTATTTTTACCTGCAGTCCTCCCTGCTCATCTCCCCAACCTGTCTGTTGGATAATTTCAGTTAAAGTAAATAGGTACACCTGTTCAACACAAAGCAAGTGATTGAGATCTAGAAGTAAAATTACACAGGTTAGTCATATTAGCACAGTTTACTCATTTGTCCTTCCTCCACCCAAAACAATATTAGGGCAGATTTACACCTTTTCATAAGAGTTCTCATGCATTTTTCTGTACACCATTAACATGAGCTGACACCCATTTGAGACCCATTGTTAATGTGCAACCATTGTCATCAATAGGCCCTGAACTTTAGAACAATAGAACATGATGTTTTCCATCCAGTGCACATCATACAAACTAGCACAATTTAAACAATGTTTAATTTCTGTATATGCGTTAAATGCATAGTTTTGAATAGGACTTGGTTTTCACAATTTAGGTATAGGATTTAACAAAACATGATTATCATGCATTATTTATTTTTTTCATAAAAAAATAAAATAAATAAATAAAAAACAGTGCTTTTATTGTTTTTTTTTTTACTAGTTCTGGGTTCCTTCATAAGGCATGTGTTTATTACCAATATCTGTGAAATGCCAGATAAAGAGGATTCAAGCATTAAATGTTTGTTTGCCTACCCCATAGAAAACTATAGAAAGCTACTGTGCAGGTGTGGCAAGTGCATTGAAGATCAACAGCAGGATATAGGCAAAACACATGGGACATCTGTATAATTGTAAGGGGAGTATGCACCTGGGGCCTGTACACAGGGACACGCGTAGAAGCTGCGAGAGAGCGTATGACATAAAGGAGTTTACAAAGCAGCAATTATCAGACTTCAGGTTACTTCTCAACCTCCGACACATGCTGAATAATCACATTCTGAGAAAGAGGCAAACACAATAGTGAGATAAGGGGACAAATACTAATCTTTCCTAATGGTCATTTTTTATTTTCAAAGAAATGATTACCATTTAACAATCCTTGGTTTGCACAATACAAAAAATATCATGCACAACCCACTGTAATAAACTCTAGTTAATGCCAGGCATTTGGCCAAATCCATACTTTATCTCTTATCTATTCACACACGTTAGACTTCCATGAGCATGCCACACCCTCCTCGAAACATCAAGCCTCAAATAAATGTAGCTAAATATTAAAGGCACAACGATTTACATTTTTATCATTTTGTAACATTCTTGTTTGCACAGTAATAAAGGTCTTACTGAAATGATGTGGATAATCCCCACCGAACAGCTGCCAGAACATACAGCAGCAGCTACGTTTCAAGCTACCAGCCGCATTCGAGCAGTGTTTATTACAAACAGTAGTTTAGGTATCGTGCATTCACCACTTTTTTCTTCTTAGCCATTACCAAAGCACAGCTGCATCATCATCATCATGGGGTGTGCTTTGTGAATAGCCAGGGGGTGGAAGCTTGGCAATAAAACTATAGACACCAACAATAAAACTATAGACACTGACCATACAAACTTGGAAATGCAGTTGTATAAAAAAAAACAATGTTCTTACACTCGGTTCACACTAGGGCGACATGACTTTGGGCGAGTTATGCCGTCGCCCGTGCACCGCGACTTGCAACTACTGCACATAACGGAAGTCAAAGCAAGTCGCCCCAAAGTAGTACAGGAACCTTTTTCTAAGTTGGAGCGACTTAAAACTCCTTCATGACGGAGTGTAGAACAAATCTTAAAGGATAAAATCACCTTTTATAACATGTTACAACCGTAGTCACTGTGTTACTGCAGCAGCTGCTCCCGCACCCTCCAGTCCCCTGTGTGACAGCAGGAAGGGGATCTTCTCCCCGTTCCTGCTGTCACAATTTTAAAAAGACGCGGCCGTGTAAGGCTCTGCCCAGCCTGTGAATGAATGATGCGTGCGGCTGGGCAGAGCCTTACATGGCTACGTCTTTTTTTAGCAACTGCTGCAGTAACACATGTGGAAAAAAAGTGAAGCGCTGTGAATACTTTCTGAATACACTGTAATCATTCATAGTAGAGACGATTGCCCTCATAAATACTCTTTGAAGGGTATAACTAAAAAAAGGCTTATATCGTTATCTACCTAATGTTATTAAAACATTATACAGCAGTATTGATTAATAATATAAGATAACCCTAATCTAAGAAAAAAAAAAAAAAAACTTTAGCATAAAACAGACAGGATAATAATTTGTGCAATTCCCACACCTAAGCCACCCTAGACTTTTATTAATAAAATAAAATGTATATGTTAATTTGCCTCTTTGCATTGCTCCTATCCTTGTCCTTTGGTAGATAAGTGGGCAGGTCTGCCTCAAGCTGGATGAGACCTCAAGCACCATAAAAGACACCTTTATATTTATTACCTACAACTCAGTTGCCTTCATACCCTTTTAGCAACAAATAAATATCTTGTCTCCATGTGTACATTGACAATACACAACAGGGCACACAGAACGAAGGCATATCTTGGACCTCTTTTGGTCCACATTTACTATACTAATGAGGTGGTTAAAATATTCTTTTAATGATTGTGTATATCACTGCATGCTTAAAGTGTAACTAAACCCAAAAATATATTGTAGCTTCTCAAATATTGGATGTGGTGGCTGCAATCATTTTCTCAAACTTTTATTTCTTTTTATATTCATCTGGTGATCGGCCAGTAACACACCTCCTTTCTAAGGTTACACCTGCACCAGCATCTTACCCGGTACGAATGGCAGAGGCAGGAATCTATCAGGAGTCCTGCTGCTATTTTTGACACCTGTGAGCAGCTAGCTGTGGCCACTGACCCTGTACACTTTATTGACAGCAGTCGCAGCTATTTGTGGCTTTTCACACAGCCAGTGATTACCTGTGGTGATCACTGCTGGGCAAACTTTGTGAGAATAGCCACGAATAGCTGTAGTCCCCAGCAACCTGTCAAAGTGTACAGCTCAGCAGCCGTAGATAGCCTCTCACATGTCAAAAAACAGCAGCAGAAATCAGCATTCCTGCAACTGCCATCTGCACCAGGACAAAATGCCGGTGCAAATGTAGCCTTGGGTTGCCCATATTCCCTCCTCCAATCCATGTATGGAGGTGCAATGTAGCTACCCTTGGACATCAGCATTGTCAATCAGTCCAAAGGGTGATCACACTGCTCCGAATTGAAAGTAGTAAGACTTCCGATCTGAGTTTGCCCTGCAACTTTAGTCCAAATTTGATCCAACTTATTGTGACTTTTTACACTCTATGGCATTGAAGCTGTATCAAAGTCGGACCAAAGTTGCTCAGGAACCTTTTGTAAAGTCAGAGTGACTTGTATCGAACCAGTTATGATGGTTCTCATTGGGAACTACTGATTTATACAAGTCATGCGACATGTGCTCTCAAAGTCGGAGCGTATGTCGCACCAGTGTGAACCAGGCCTAGGGCCCGGTTCATACTGATGCGACATGGGATCTGACTTGTAAACACAAGTTGCATGACATGTCAAATTCAAGTTTTTCTTATAAGAGCCATCTTAACTGATCCGACACAATTCGCTCAAACTTTAGAATAGGTTCCTGCACTACTTTGGTCTGTGATATGAATTCAATGCCATAGAGCAGTAATGGCGAACCTTGGCACCCAAGATGTTTTGGAACTACATTTCCCATGATGCTCAACTACACTGCAGAGTGCATGAGCATCATGGGAAATGTAGTTCCAAAACATCTTGGGTGCCAAGGTTTGCCATCACTGCCCTAGAGTATAAAAAGTCACATAAAGTCGGATCAAAGTCAGACTGAAGTTGCGGGGGGGGGGGGGGGCAAAGTCAGACTGAAGTTGCGGGGGGGGGGCCAAAGTCAGACTGAAGTTGTGGGGGGGAGCAAAGTCAGACTGAAGTTGCGGGGAGAGGGGCAAAGTCAGACTGAAGTTTCGGGGGGGGGGGGGGGGGGGGGAGTCAGACTGAAGTTGCGGGGGGGAGGGCAGAGTCAGACTGAAGTCTGATCGGAAGTTGCGGGGGGCAAAGTCTGATCGGAAGTTGCGGGGGGCAGAGTCTGTTTGGAAGTTGCGGGGGCAAAGTCTGATCGGAAGTTGCGGGGGGGGGGGAAGTCTGATCGGAAGTTGCGGGGGGGGGAAAGTCTGATCGGAAGTTGCTTGACTCGTGTTGGAGCAGTGCGAACCTGGGCCTAGATGGACTTTACTTTAGTGACAAATGATGTAAAGCCCAATTCCAGCCAAAACGTATTAGGCAGTTACACAGTTTATTTTTTCCTTTTGGCATAAAGGCTTTACATAGATGAATAAAATATGATTTTAAAGCACCTCTGTCAGTGTTAAATGGTTTGTCTAAACACTAACTGCCACTTTTGCTGGACAGCATGGCTGTCAAAGGAAGCTGAATAAAAAGCATTGGTTGTTCAATCTTAGGTGGCTGGGGGCAGTAAAAACAGGTTGCTGAGCTGTGGTTTTACTACACCCTTTCTGCCCACCCCAAATTCTAACATTACAGCCTGACAGGGCTGTACACATGCTGCAGCCACAATACAATGATTAAGAAACAAACAAACCGCTGCTATACTGCCTGTCTGGAAGGACCCTTTTTGGCCAAGTTACATAGTTAGTCAGGTTGAAAAAAAAAAAAGACAAGTCCATCTGGCTCAACCAATAAAAAACAAAAAACAGTAAATGTAGCACTGCCCCCTTGAGGATGGCTGGATTTCACACTTACGGGTCCCCCTGGGTTACCAATAGCAACTTTGACATTCACAGTCTATCACTTTACTTCTTGGCTAAGTCAATAATCCGTTCAGGAGTATGTTGTTGTTTTGTATTTTATTTGATAAATTAGGGATGGGAGAAGGGAATAGTGGGATACTCAAAATTAACTATGCTTAATTGGTTGAGGACTCCTATCTTCAGGTACAGCCAGGCTGTTGATTCACCCTACCACTAAAAGGTGAATTCAAATTAAATCTCTTTACTAAGACAACTTGGTGAACTATTGATTGTCTTCAGGACACTCTCCTCGGCATCCGCCCTCTCTCTTTACTGCTGACACCCGTCCTCTGACTATCCTACACGTGGGGTTGCCCCCCTCAGGTCAGGCCACTTGATACGAGTCCCTGTACTCATGATACTATTTTTCCAGGATCTCCAGTGTCCCCCCTTCCTCTAATCCATTCCTCCGACCTTCAGGATGACCTCCTGCGACCACATGCCACAGCTACAGGGGAGGAGGCAGCCGCCCCCTCCCTTCAGGACTCTGCTCTCCAGCCAAAGACCTTGCAGCACATGTGCTCCTGACTTTTATACAGTATCCCAGAATGCACCAGGGCAACCTGCCCCTGCCAATCACAAGGACTGTACCAAAGCCTTTGCATCCATTTGTAAGGTTTCGTCCCACTGTCCAACATACCTCCCTATTGGACCAGTGGGAAACATTCTCTAGACATAATGAATCACATACTGAGCACAATGAGATTACTTCACTAACAGATCCTGCTCTCTAATTGGCAAAGAGCAATATAGATTTGCCTGCTGCTCCTCTGATAGGCAGACAGAGCCAAAAACTATACTCTCTCACTAGCACCTACCTAGGAGGGTGCTACATACAGAAAACACAACCATACAATCCCATATACACAATCCTATATCCAAAAATGATCCAGAGGAATCTCCTCTTCTCCAGAGAGAATAAATTCAGTTCCTCTAATCTTTACTCATAGCTGAGCTCCTCCATGCCCCTTATCAGTTTGGTTGCCCTTCTCTGCCCTTTCTCCAGTTCCCCGATATCCTTTTTGAGAACTGGTGCCCAAAACTGAACTGCATATTCCAGAGGAGGTCTTACTAAGTTACCAGGTAATAAAATATTTTACAGAAGGGACTTATAAAGGTATGTCATTTTTTGATTTTGGCCAGTTACACTTTAATGTCTGTGACAAACGTGAATTCTCTGTACTGTCTGTGTGTTTCATGTATAAAAATTGTTCAAACTATAAAAAAAAATGAAAACAACAAACCAATATGCAGTGGGACATGCCTGTTATATAAATGTGGGAATAGTACAGATGGTAAGGATAGCTCAGCTTCAGATGTGAAAAGAACAGTATCAGCAGGGGAACCAAAAGCTTGCTGGCTTCTCTGCTGTGAATGGGAGGAGGAAACATTGTTATATATAGACCAAAAAAAAAAAAAAAAACTAAAATTAATAAAAATGTACTGCTTTTCTGGAAATACAGTTTTACTGTACTGTTTCAGGACCATGGACAGTACTTTAAAATGTGTTATCACCCTAAGGTTCTGAATATTTTACAGTTAAAGCGGAGTTCCAGCCACATACACATTTTTGAGCTAAAAACATCCCCCTAATCGTAAGCTATCCCCAATTACCCTAACACTAACCCCCATTACAGTACATTACAGTTAGAAAATAAAGATAAATTCTTACCTTTTAAAATTGATTGTAGAGCGCGGCCATCTCCGGTGTGGGCATCTGAAGCCGTGGTGTCCCCCACTGTGTCCCTCTTCCTGTTTCTGGGCTACCCAGAATGCCGATTGCAATCTCGCGCATGCGCTGTAGATTGCGATCGGCAATCAGAGTAGCGGCCGGCCGTTCACATTGCATCCTGGGATTGATGACGCTCATCTCCCAGGACGCAATGCAAAGGAGGAAGGGATGTCGGGGGCCGCGGCCGCACAAGGAGAAAGAGAAAGGAAGGTACGTTTATTTTCATTAAAAACAAGGTAAGTGAAACAAAAAAAAAAAATATTAATGATCCAATTCTTTTTCAGGTTTTTTTAAGCTAACCGATGCTGCAAAGTTTATTTTTAGGGTGGAACTACACAGTCAAAAGAGAAGTA
Organism: Pelophylax lessonae; assembly: GCF_965119305.1. NCBI lineage: Eukaryota > Metazoa > Chordata > Amphibia > Anura > Ranidae > Pelophylax > Pelophylax lessonae. The sequence goes on along the minus strand of NC_138769.1, from coordinate 358,418,140 downwards.
TGGCTTTTTATTTAATTATCATACTAACCTAGGTGGATGCAGCATTTGTCCCCTGGCCCCTCTAGGACTGAGCCCGCTGTCTGCTGAAATGGGGTCACATGAGTGCAAAATGAACTGCACTCCTGTGATTCACAGAAGTACAGCCAAACAAGCTTTGGCTGTACTTCTTTAATTTTAGGAAATGTAATATACAGCAGTGAGTAACAACATTTCCTCATATTCAAGCAGGGTCTATTTAGAATACAGATGCTACAGTGAGTTTACACAGTAATCAAGGTAGCAGTGTTGCTCGTTGTTTCTATCTACAGCAGTGTTTCTCAACCAGGGTTATGTGGAACCTCAGATCTCCCCCGGAGATTGAGGAGTTTCTTTGAGCTTTGCAAAATAGTGGATTGATCTCCCAGCTCCACTGGTCACCAGTGCAAAGGAGTAGTTTTTCATGAACCACCAAAGGGATACTTCTACTCTGACCACTAATGTTAGAGTAGACACCTAGTACACCACATTACCTATTCCTATATTTAACCACTTAAGCCCCGGAAGATTTTACCCCCATTCCGACCAGGGGGTATTTTGCGATTCGGCACTGCGTGACTTTAACGGACAATTGCGCGGTCGTGCGACGCTGTACCTAAACGAATTTGGCATCCTTTTTTTCCCACAAACAGAGCTTTCTTTTGGTGGTATTTGATCACCTGTGCGATTTTTTGATCACGCGCTATAAACAAAAAAAGAGCGTCAATTTTGCAAAAATAGCAATATTTTTCACATTTTTTTATATGAAATTCCCCAAAAAAAAATTTAAAAATCAAAATTTTTTTACTTTTTCGGCCAATTTGTTTTATGCTACCTATGTTTGGTAAAAAAAAAAAAATCGCAAAAAGCGTATTTTGATTGGTTTGCGCAAAAGTTATCGCGTTTACTAACAAAGGGAAAGATTTCTGTCATTTTTGTTGTTTTTTTTTTTAACGTGTAATGGCGGCGATCTGCGATTTTTTTTTTTGCGGTACTGCGACATTGGGGCGGACAGATCGGACCCTTGACTGACATTTTTGACACTTTTGGGGTTACCAGTGACATTTCTACAGTAATCAGTGCTATATATATATGCACTGTTACTGTAAAAATACACTGGTAGTGAAGGGGTTAACTTTATTTGGGAGGGAGGGGCTGTGTGTATCCCTAGGGGCGTGCTTTCTACTGTGATTGGCTGTGGCTTGAGCTGTATGGACACTGATCAACGGATCTACATACTAGATCCGAGTGATCAGTATCCTAACAGCAAGGAGAATGACAGGTGGCTTGTTAACACAAGCTGCCTGACATTCTCCCTCTCCCCCGCCGATCGCCGAGTGACCGGCGGACATCGGGTCCGCCGGTCACACGCGCGGGGGGGTCCGTGACCACGCGGGGGCGCGCGCTCGCTCCCTAGACCCTCACAAGCTAGTGACGTAGCCCTACGTCACTTTGCCTGTGAGGGGCTGACTGCCGACGTAGATCGGCGTTAGGCAGTCGGCAAGTGGTTAAAATTTGTACATAATAATCATGCCAAGTCTGCTTTCTCCACTGCAGGTGGAGCTCAACCACAGCAACAGTGCAGAGGTAGAGGAAGTCAGGAGGAACATGGTTCCTCTGTGGTTTCCTGGGTCATTGGGAGAAGTGATCCAGTTAGATTATGAAAGCCCAGTTGACTTTGGCAGCCATTTTGCATCAGGCAGAGCCCATTTGGGACCCTGGCTTCTGAGTTTGGCGTGCATTTAACGTGTGGGTAGTGTAGGGGCAGGTCACCTGTCTGTTAGGGATAGTAATAGAAGCAGGAAAAGGTTCCAGGTAAGTAGGGAAAGCATAGGGATCTGCCTCTCTTCCTGGAAACCTCCATGCTTGGGCACCGACTGGCCAGGCCAGGCCACATTCTGCCCCTCAATACAGAATCTGTCAGTTTGGCTGGGATCTGCTCTGCTCCAAACTGCTGTTCACCTGTGAGCTGCCTTTCACCCGGGCTTGGTTGTGAATCTGACTACAATACAAGTTCTTTCTATTGCATCTGGACTGTGTGTGTGTTAATGCTGCTGCACCACGCTGCACCCACCCACAAGCTGTAGGTATAATCCTTTTAGCAGGTGTTCCCTAAGAACCTCAAATTTATTTCAAGGGTTCCCCAGGAGTATAAAGGTTGAGAAAGGTTGATCTACAGGGTGCTATAGTGAACTAAATGTATTCAAAGGGTCCCATTTACAACTTAAGTTTCTGGAAGACTTTACTTTTCTAATATTTAACATAAAGTATATTCCCATACTAAAAATTTAAATTTAACCTTTAAAACTCAGAGTTCAACAGAAATCAGTTCAGCTTAGAAAGCCATACACTTCGTAGCAGTAGCGATACTCCTTTTAGGGTGGTTAATGGGGCACAAATAATCTTTACCAGATCAATTTAGGGAAGAAACAATATATTACAGTTCCACTACTCAAAATAATATACTTCACAAGCCCTTTAGTGCCACAGCGAATTTCATAATAATACTTTTATAAAATTTCTCACAAGCAAAACACTTGCCAAGCATTTCTTCATTCATATCTGCTTCTAGTATGTATACTTTGCTTTATCAATGTGCCCAAATAGGTGGATCTAACTATAGGGGAGACCCACCTCCAGGAATAAATCCCTTTATCAGACTTGTCTGGTCAATTACTCTGAGGAGTTCCGCTCTCACATAAGCAATATTAAGATTTTCCTGCAACTAGGTATATGGAATTTGTGGAATGTCCATGCTAATGCTCCTAACTGGCATAATACCAGCTTCTGCTGCATTGGTGAAACAGGTGTTTACCATTGAATCTTTCTTCTGCATCAAATTAAATACTATGGGGGGAGCAGGGTTTTTTTTCTTTTTTTTCTTTTAGATGGAAGGTAACTACAGCTTTTGGTTTCTGCTAAATATTCCAGAATTAATGATAATACAGTATATGTTTAAAATTCAATACATATTTATTACATCACAATGTATTGTAAACAATCATGAATGGCAACTGCTAATATCTTGCCAAAAATATGTTTTAGGGTTTGGAGCACCTATTATTTTAAACTAGGATCCTGATTAAAGAAGCTACAGTATATGCCTCGTTGCCTGGAAATCTTAGTGGTCCACTTTTCTATTACAAAGCAATTCCAGTAAACAAGTGAAACCAATCACCTAATTGCTACAATACACTAAGGTCAAAAGTAGAGATCCAAGAACTATGGCAAAAAAAACTTGCCTCCATGCTGTCCTTTCCAAGATACAGTTCTCTGTAAACTGAGAGGAACACAACTTAATTGTCATTATAGTGCTTCTGGTGCATGAGATTTTCTGAATTAAATTAATCATTGCATATGGTGGCCCCATAAAATTCTGTTAACACTAGTTATCAAGTAAATTACCTTTTAAAAATAACAGGGACTAGAAGTAAAAAGCTCACAGAAGCCTAATGGTGCTGCTGCACCCCCTGCACAGTTTTCAAAGAGCCATATCTTGGATAGGACAGCATGAACACATTTCGTATTCTTCCCAAGGTCTTTTAAAAGATCATTTCTTTAGCTCTCCACGAAGTCAAAAAAAAAAAAATTATTCAACTTACCTCATCCGAAACCACACACAGACTCAATTAACCACTTCTGGACTGGGAGGATTTACCACCCTAATGACCAGGCCATTTTTTTGCAATACGGCACTGCGTCACCTTAACTGACAATTGCGCGGTCGTGCGACGCTGTACCCAAATAAAATTGATGTGCTTTTTTCCCCACAAACAGGGGACATTTGGTGGTATTTGATCACCTCTGAGATTTTTAGATTTTGCGCTATAAACAAAAAAAAAAAAAAAATATTTTTTTACTTTCTGCTATATAACAACATTCCCCCCCCAAAAAAATTAAAAATCTAATTTTTTCATCATTTTAGGCCAATTTGTATTCTGCTTCATATTTTTCGTAAAAAAAAAATCCCAATAAGTGTATATTGATTGGTTTGCGTAAAAGTTATTGCGTCTACAAAACTAGGGGAAAGATTTAGGTCATTTTTATTTATTTACTAGTAATGGCGGCAATCAACGATTTTTAGCAGGAGTGCAACATTGCGGTGGTCAAACCAGACACCCTACATTTTTTACACTTTTGGGGGGACCAGTGACATTACTACAGTAATCAGTGCTAAAAATATGCACTGTTACTGTAATAATGACACTGGCAGTGAATGGGTTAACACTAGGGGCGATCAAAGGATTAAATGTGTCCCTAGGGGGTGCTTTCTAACTGTGGGGGGATGGGCTTACTGCATAAGCACCGAGACTCGTTTTCCTAAATAAGAGAAAAACAGGATCCCCGAGTTCATAACTGACAGAACAGCGTTCTGCTGTTTTTACAACAGCAGACCCCCGTGCTGTCTCCACGGGGCTGCCGGACCTGCTGATTGGCTCCCCCTGTGGCCAATGGGCACACGCGCGCCCGCTAGGGGTCCCGCGAAGCGAAGTACAGGCACATCGTTTCGCGGGACAGAGCTGACCTGCTGCAGTAAAACGAGTTCTCCTTCTAATAAACTATTTAAAAAATAACATATATATATATACCTGCACAGCCATATTATTATTATTATATGTGGTGTATCTGGGATAGGCTAGAATTTTCAATTTTGTATTCTACTCTATATTTCTTACAGTCCACTGCAGCCAGGTTTCAGAGGGTTCCTCGCATGCAAGGTAGACAGGGATCTGCTTTCTGACATGTGTGCTGTGCAAATTCTAATACAGACTTTATGTATTATTAATGGTTATTACTAAAGAATCTCCCAGCAGAATATTCTTCTGGCTCTTTGCTACATCAGACTTTGCAAATATGAATGACAGCAAAGGACCTACACTGGGTGCATTTAAGAATACCTCAGTTTTAAACAGGTAAGGGAAAAAAGTTGCATAATACAAGACTATTTACAAAAGGGTCTGAAATGGATTGTTGCATGGCAGCAATAGCTGGATGAAAAATGAAAGCCCTGAGCAAAAAAAGCTAGGCTCCCTGTGTTCAGATCAAAGTTTTTCCATTTAGTCCCCATTAACATTTGAGCATTTCCTTGCTAATTACCCTACCCCCGACTATGCAGAATCCCATTTTTCTAATTGCCTCTGTTAATACTTGTACGCTCTACACTGAAAAAAGTGCACGTGTTTTTTTTTTTTAACGTTATTTAGGCGTTTTTAGTCCTATGGACTTCAATAGGAGCACCTGTAAACACGATTGTGCGTGTTTTTACTCTTGAAGAACTCCTCTGCTCCCCTTGCCCAGCCCAGGAAACAAACTCCTGAAGCTTGATACACGTACAAAAAAAGCCCATAGTACGTCTGAATAACACCTCAAAACCACTAAAAATACCCTTTGCCCAGGTATGAATGCAGGCAAAGTGAAAATCCCCTTAGGCAAAAGAACTATGACATTTGCACATGAAAGTAATACTTAAAATATTGTAGGCATCCAATAAAATTCAGGAAAATGAGCCACCAAAGGCATATCCGCTATATATGCTTTACCTAATAGTGATAAAAGGTCCAAACTACGTATGATCACTATTATTAGGTTTCATCCAAATACCTATCAAGAAATAAAACAACGCATTAACAGTTTATATTTGCAGATTTGTAACAAATAAATAATCCAGGCTTTGGATCAAATTTTAGCCCAACATATTTTAAAGTTGAAGTGACTCACGTTATTCCCATTCTGACAATATTCAGTATCATGATACAGTAAAAACAACAAAAGAAATGTGCTTAGCACCTGTCAAACATGTTACTCCTTTGTCTCCAATGTTGTATAAGCAAACACCTGCTACTTTATGCGATTTAAAAAGGTACATAGTTTGTTGACACAACTCTTAGATTAGATATTAGGAGATTAAAGGGCAAATAAACTATGAAACTAAAATGCTCATGCAGAAATCACCAATCCAATCCAATGCAGCACTTATTTATGTAGTCAACATTAAACGAATGAAATGTTGTTAGGTTGTAGCTGTTATTTTCCTAGTACAACCTAAAAAATAAATAATAAAAAGAAAACTTGACAATTCCCTGTATATACTGGTATAAGGATACACTAGTTTGTCAGCTAGAGCCTACGTATTACCTTCCCATAATGCATCAAGAATGTCTCCTAATAGAATCAGCTGGGCTAATTACTGAATCAAAGAAACACCCAAACTCACATGTGCACCATAATAGAAATTCTTCAAGCATGGATGTAGTATTTGAAGACATTTAAAGGTGTTATGAGAAAAATATGTAGGCTGACATTGATGATCACTTTCTGGGGAAAAAAAAATATTTACTGATTTACTTACCTAGCTAACATGCCAATTATATTGATTTAGCACTCTTAAGGTACCACCCTGGAACAAGCATAAAGGCAGGTAGTCAAAAGTGCATATCTGTATACTTGTTCAGGGTTAGTGATCTAAAAGCAACTACAGGGTTAGCATGAAAGCCAGGTAACTAGCATTTTCAGGATAGGGCAACATTGTCAGCCTCCATGTTTCCCTTATGTTAGGTCTCTTTTAAAGTGTGTGCATAGCCCAGACTTTGTGTAGAGAAGAGATAAAAATCAATATCAGGCTATTTTGCTGTCTGTGCCCGACTAGGAAGATTTTCTTCTACTTCCTGTTCTGGATATCAACAGGAAATGAAAGGAAGTCTCACCAAAGCGAGGGAAATTTATATTTTAGACAGTTGTCTTGACATGTTTTCATTGTTGGACAACTTGCCCTCAATTAAAGCCTGACACCCACATACTGGGTTCAATGAAAAAAAAAACCTCACAGCTCAGTTTGGAGCCGCTGTGCTAACAATCCGATGTTAGTACAGCGATCTCGCCTGCTGTGCTATTGTGTTTTGACAGGGGAATGGCCCCCTGCCATAACACTCTGGTCAGCGCCATTGGCTGAGAGCGCTGATTAGGAGCCGGTTGGCAGACCGTTTTCCTTAATGACCCTTCAACAGAAGCCAGCATCTGTTGGACTGGCTGCCATACACGCGGGCCGAATTTCAGCCGTTTTCTATTGAACCGGCCGATTTGGCCTGACATTCAGCCTGTGTGTACTAGGCTTAAGGCCACTTTCACAAGGGGCAGACTCTGTTTTGATTAGCAGGGGATATGCCTGATGTCTGTTTACACTCGACTGCCCTCCGATCAACTTAGAAAGAAGAGGACAAATCCCCTTCTGTTTCTCTTTAGCCGACAGGATCGGATTGGAGGTAGGCAGGTGTAAACGGACACAAGTCCGTTTACAACTGTTGGTTCATAGAGATACATGGACTATCCGATAGAGTCTGCCTGAAATACTGACAGACAAACCTGATCAGATCGGGTGCATTTCCCAGAGCGGAGACACAGACGGCAACAAATTGAGTGTTTTAGCTTTCCCACTGTATCCAAAATTTAAAAACACATTAGAAGGCATTGTGACTGTTTTTAAACATTGCAAGCTATTGGGTTGCCATCTTCAACCTTGATTTATCCATTACTTATCAGTCACTGACCTAGGAAAGGCATGCAGGCATGATTTTACTAGCTACATACTTGTTCTATATTTGTGGCCAAAAAAAGAAAACTCCAAGGGTTGTCCCCTAAGATAAATGTATCTTCCCCCCGGGGCCCCCATGACCCAACAGAAAAAATATTACCCTCTGATGAAAAAGCCACTGCATGCTGCCATGCCACTAACTTAATGATTGTTGGAGACATCCTCTTCCACCTGGCTCAATTGCAACCCCATTGGCTGTTACTGATTTCTGTCAATTTACATAGAAATGGGAATCATCAACAGCTTATGGGACTATGGTGCCATGTTAAAGAAAAGGTCTCCTGTGCTCATATTTCAATGGAAACTCAAGCACTTAATTGCCAGTCGGGATGCAGGAACTTCTGAGTATTTTTTTTTATTATAATATTATTATTATTAGACAGGATTGATATAGTGCTTAACAGTAGAGAGGGAGATAGTACAGTTACAATACAAAAAAATACAAGAGGGTTAAAAGGGCCCTGCTTATAGAAACTTACAAACTAATAGGGTGAGGCAAGTGGTACAAAAGTTTGTAACTGTGGAGAATGAGCTAATGGAAGTAATAAAACATTAGTTGGAGGTGTGATAGGCTGTCAGGGTGCCAGGAAACCAGACCACACAGGTATGCAGGTAAAATAAAGCAGTTTATTGGAGTAAACGACAATAAACGCACAGCAAGTGTGAGGAAGTGAGATCAGGAAAAAGCCGGGGTCGAGTCCAGAAGCGGGTAGTCTACCAACGCCGGGTCGTCTACCGATGGAGGGTCATCTACCGATGCAGGGTCGAGAGCCAGGAGAGTCGTCAGCCAAGCCAGGTCATACACGGAGGAACACGGAGAACAGAAGACTGCTAGCGGAGATGCACCTGCAAGAAATTGTTAATCCTCTTAAAGTGAGTGGGATTGTATAGGCAATTATAAAAACGATTTTTTATATAAAACATATACATTTTATTTCATACAAAAAGTTATAAAAGCAAGATTGTTATTGAAATCTTCAAATTAATTAAACATGTCATTTTAGTGACTTAATCGCATACATCCAATTCTTACATTGTTCAGCGTGACAAAAGAGAGCACAGTGGTTAGAAAGAGTGAAGAAGGTGGTGATTCCTGATGTTATACACTGTCATCCATGATGCAGAGTTGCTAATTTGTTAATTTGACATCCACAGCAACTCTGCATCATGGATGTGTATAACATCAGGAATCACCACCTTTTTCACTCTTTCTAACCACTGTGCTCTCTTTTGTCACGTTGAACAATGTTAGAATTGGATGTATGCGATTGAGTCGCTAAAATGACATGTTTAATGAATTCGAAGACTTCAATAACAATCTTTCTTTTATAACTTTTTGTATGAAATAAAATGTATATGTTTTACATAAAAATCTTTTGTATAATTGGCTATACAATCCCACCCCCTTTAAGAGGATTAACATTTTCTTGCAATTACAAGGGATGATGGCAATTGACTCTTAGAGCGTCTAGAGATAATAATTTTATACAGCAGAGATGAACCTTGGAGCACAAATGCAAGCGCAAGGACTGCAACCCATCAGGTGAAAGATATAGTCAGGTGTGGAGCATCATCTCTGTGCAATGCCCAGGCAGCGGGCAAGTGATGATGCAATCCGAGTTTATAAGAGACACCAGTCTGCACATGTCCAAGATGGCTGCCAACAGGAGGGCAAGGTAAGACCTTGACAGTACCCTCCCCTCAACGGCCCCCTCCTCCATGGAGCAAAAAACGGTTTCTGAGGAAAGCGAGCATGGAAAGCATGGAGAAGGGTGGGAGCATGAACATCAGTGGAGGGAGCCCGGGAGCGCTCCTCAGGACCATAACCCTTCCAGTTCACCAGGTATTGAACCTGACTTTGGAACAGACGAGAATCCAAGATGCTGCTAACCTCATACCTCATGATTACCCACCGGAATAGGATGAGGGCAAGGAAATTAAGAAGTATAGCGATTGCAAACAAGTGGCTTCAAAAGTGACACGTGAAAGACATTGGAGATACGCATGCCAGGGGGAAGACCAAGGGTATAGGCCACCGAGTTCACCTTAAGAAGGATGCGAAATGGCCCAACAAAACGGGGTGCCAGTTTTGGAGTGGGCACCCTGAGGTTGAGATTACGGGTCAACAACCACACCCTCTCCCCAACCTGGTACGAAGGAGCAAATAAACGTCTCCGGTCTGCCTGGAGATCCTGACGCTGCGCAGAGACTTTTGAATCTGCACCCGAGAGGAACGGAGGGCACGAAGATGATCCTCCACAGCCGGGATGTCCTGTGGTGAGAACGACTTGGGCAACACAGTGGATTGGAACCCATAATTGGACATGAATGGAGACATTCCAGAAGATGAGTTGATGGCAAAGTTGCTAGCAAACTCTGCCCAGGGTAGCAGATCAACCCAATTGTCCTGATGGTCAGAGATATAGCAGCAGAGAAATCGCTCCAGAGCTTGGTTGGAATGCTCAGCGGCACCATTGGATTGTAGATGGTAGGCAGAGGAGAAGAAGGGTCGAATACCCAACTGGGAGCAAAAGGCACGCCAGAACCTAGAGACAAACTTGCTCTCAGGGTCCGAGACAATCTCCTTAGGCAACCTGTGTAAACGGAAAACCTCCCTGGCAAACACTGAGGCAATATCAAAAAATGGGAAAGGGGATAAGAGAGACCTCAAACTCCCCAATTAGCGAGGTACTCAATGGGACCGGGGAAATTGGAAAAGGGAAATTGGTTCTGGATTTAGGATACCAATGTATGTTGGTTACAAATCAACATCAAATATAGATAAAATAGTTTTTATTCCATAAAAAGGTTAATCACATAGACATAACAAAATACACAGGACAAACAAGCAAGCAAGGTCAATATACAAACAGGTTCACTGAAATGCATTTGACATAGTTGAAACTGTGGAGTGTAGTTGGCATGTTTCCACAGTAAGTTCTCTACATGTTTCGCGGACTATGCCGCTTCTTCAGGAGAAACAATAATGGATAAAAACCGATTCTATAAAAATAGAACAAGCATTGAATGAGTCATAATAAAGACAACAAAAAACATAATTATTGAAACAATGGGTGTATGGATACCCATAGTACAGTGGGGAGTGTAGACTTTACCTGCAGTCACCATGAGGCGGGTTAGACCAATGGGGGCGGCAGGATCAAACACATAGTCTCACCGGCGGATATGGGAGACCTTAACATGTTTATGAAAGAATATACAAAAAGTTGATGAATACAATAGAACTCTGAGTGTTGTCAATGTAAAGGGAGGGGGAAGGGGGAACAAAAGGGGGGGGGAAGAAAGGGAAGGGGAGGGAAAGGGGAACCAGGGATGGTTGTTTTTCCTCACCCATCTCCCCCTCCCCTTCTTCCCCATCTCCTTCTCCTCCCATCCTTGCCCAATACTTCCCCTCCCCTTCTTTCCCTACCCACTAATTCCTTCTCTGCTCACCAACCCCCTCTTTCCCTTCCAGTTTTGTTCCGTCTCCAGATTTTCATTTTTAGTTCTTATTTTGCACCTGGGACTGGCCATCATGGACGTTTTGGGAACAGCATGGACAGGATTCATGACTGGTATCCACACTTCCTGTTTGACAGGTAGAAAAATTGAGGAAGATTCCAAACATTTCTATAACAAAATTTTCGGTCTACTTAAACGTAAGTCGAATCTCTACTGGCATCTAGAATATTTTAAATATTATATTGATCAGGAAATTTGCCCTATTGGGCTGAGGGTACAGATTTTTCCCACTATCAGGGAGCCTACGGCAACCCTGAAGCAAGAGTGGGAAAAATGCCTGACCCAATGTAGTTCAGATCTTATGAAAGTATTAAGAAAACAATATTTAGAGGACATGACCGTTTTGGATAAAGACATTGAAAATTTAAAAGAAAAATACAAACACATTTTGGAACTTCCCTCTTTTCCTGCTAAATGGAAAGAAATAAAAGATAAAATAGAGAACCTAAATAAAGACATTATTTCCAAAAAACAAAATAAATTTATCAAGGACCAATTAGCCTTCTCTGAAGGATATGCATACAAATGGTCGGGAAGATCTGTGGGAAGAAGGGGGGCTCCCCACCCCCACAATCCTCCCCAAACCTATGAATATACAGAATCTGACTCTTCTGTTTCCTCGGTTTCTTCACTACACAGTCAGTCTAGACCTTTAGGCCAATTCAAACAAGGCAATGTTAGAAAGCGGTCTCACCCTGGAATTTCACCTAATGAATCTAAAGGCAAAAAAGCTAATAAACAACCCAAAATTAACACCACACTACATAGCACAATTCCTAGGGCATTTAATACAATAGCCAGCACATCCCGCACTCCTACACCGGTCGATGACGGTTTTTTAGACCCAGCCCTAATCGAGCACCGCAAATCACAGGGCAACCTGGATATGTACTTCCCCAAAACCCAAGCACCCCTTCCACCACTCCCCAACACTCCCTCTCCCACGAACACACAGGTTTGAACATTATCAATCTCACCAGTCACTCCCTCACCCAGGACGAAACCTCAGTACTTCATTTAGGTTTGGGCTTTTGCCCTTTTGACTCCATCAATGTGATGGATACCATCAAAGATCTTTATCTATTCTCAAGAAATTTGATTTATAAGTTCATTTTTGATAAAGACAGACAAAATCTTCATCTAGAAAATGAACTCAATCAACGCACTAAACACTTTACAATGGCTGAATGCAAGGCCTTATGTGACCTTATGTTGCTCTATGATGAAAGTAATGATTCCGATGAATCCACTCCTACGTCCCCGCCAGCCATGATGACCAGTCCTTCAGAAACCATTGCCCCCAAAAGGGCCTTCAAACCTCCTTCTACACAATTCCCTGATCTCATGACGTGCCCCACCATCTGGTCCTTCTTGCATCACTCTATTGCAGATTTAAAGAAGACCAACTGGGAGAATACTGACTCCAATCTCAGTCCAGAGCAAAATTTAGCTTTGAAAAGATTGCAAAAAAGACAGGACATAGTGATTAAGCCCTCCGATAAGGGGGGCAACATTGTCATCATGTCTCATACACAGTATCAAAACATGTGTTTAGATGTTCTGACCAATGAAGAGTGGTATCAAAAAATCTCTCCCACGGAGGTACAGAACTTCCGTCAGGAATACAACTGCATCATTTTAGATGCATGGCATAAAGGCCTGATTAACAAGGACACCTACCAGTTTTTGTTTACCAAATTTCCTCGAACATCTACTTTTTACACACTTCCCAAGACACATAAATGCCTCTCCTCCCCCCCAGGTAGACCTATCGTGTCTGGCATAGGGTCCCTCACGGACAGTGCCAGTAAATATGTCGACTCGCATCTTGCTCCCCATGTCCACGCCCTGCCTTCCTATATTAAAGATACTACCGATCTTCTCAAACATATTGAAGGGGTTCAGCTCCCCCCAGATGCCCTACTGGTTGCGATTGATGTGGAGGCTTTGTACTCCAGCATCCCACATGAACGGGGTATGAAAGTAATTGGTGAGTTCCTGAGGGAACAGGATAGAACCACGTAGAAGCTAAACACTTTCATTCTTACCTTGCTATGGAGGATATGTTTTTGCAGAGGCAGGGCGTGGCCATGGGGACCACATGCGCGCCGTCATATGCGAATCTCTACCTGGGGGGTTGGTAGAGGTATATTTTTTCTAATGAGAATTTTGCAGAATATTTACCTTTTGTACCTTTTTGGTACAGATACATTGACGATCTGCTCCTGGCCTGGACAGGCCCCATAGAGATACTCCACGCGTTTTTGAAAGACCTTAACAGTAATGATTGGAATCTACGCTTTACATATACTTACCATGGGTCCCAGATCACTTTTCTGGATCTCACTATCCTGAAATCTGAGGATGACACTATATTTACGGATTTATACCGGAAACCATCCGCAGGTAATACTTTATTATACGCGTCAAGTGCTCATCCCCAACCTCTAATACAGAGCATCCCTTTTGCCCAATATCTACGCCTCAGGCGGAATTGTACTAGGGATGATGACTTTTACAGTCAAGCCCATGCTCTTCGGGAACCCCTCCTTCAGAAAGGTTATTCCCATACCATTCTAAGGAAGGCCTTCAATAAGGCCCGAGCCAGGAGCAGATCGTCTTTACTGTACCCACCCAGAAAACCTGATACATCTCACACAGTCAAACTAATTACTAGATATTCAGCACATCATCAACAATTGCGTTCAGTAATCACTCGCCATTGGCATTTACTTACTGACCACCACATCTTAAAGAATTATGTTAGGGACACCCCAGAGCTGGTCTTTAGAAGGGCCACCTCCCTTCGGGACCAGCTGGTCCATAGTCACTACACCACAGCTAGATCCCGCTCTTCAGGTAATAGAGGTACCTTTCCCTGCCAGGAATGCCCACGCTGCCCTTGGATATTGGAGGGTTCAACCTACCGACTCCCCAATGGGGAATTGTGGACCCCTCGAAGTGGAACGAGGGGTGTCATTTATCTGATGGTTTGCCAATGTAGGGCATACTATGTTGGCAAAACCAGACGAGAACTACGTCAGAGAATAGGAGACCATTTATATTACTCCTCAGGTGGTAAACTAACAGCAGTCGGACGCCATATTGGCCTTCACCATGGATACCACCCTGAGGTGGTTAAATTTTTAGTTCTTGATGCCATACCTGAGGACCCACGTGGGGGTAATTGGGATCAGAAATTGCTTCAGCGTGAAACTCAATGGATTGAAAGGCTAAATGCCACTACTCCCCCTGGCTGGAATGAGGTTGTCTCATATAAGCCTTTTCTATAATTCCTAAATGATTTAGAGACCGAACAAACCATCCCCCCCTTTTTGTGTTTTATCCCCCTTTCTCCCTTGGGATTTTGTTCTACGGTCTTTCAACTACTCCATGTCCCCCTCCTCTATTCCCCTTCCTTGGTCTTCCCTTCCCTGTTTTCACCTTGTCTATTTTCCCTCCCCCCTTCCCTCCCTTCTTCCCTTTCCCAATTCACCCTCCTATCCATTTCCCCTCCCTTTCTTTTTTCCTGATGGATGTCTAAAATAGGTCCCTTTTGGACCGGTTCAATGAGTCTGTTTATATATTTGTATGAAACATGTACTGAGTTACAATGTCCAATATCGTCATCCCGGTATTGGGAATAATCTAAATATACATGTATGCTATATTTGTAGCTATTATGTATCTACTTTTTTGATTTTGTTTAATGTGGGCTTATTTGTGGTAATACATTCTTTTATGTTCTTCAACATTCTCTGCTGACACCCGGAGGCGGGACCTTGGGGATCAGTGGCGGGGTCCGGTCTTTCCGGCGGATATGTGTCCCTCCTTGCCAGCGGTCCTCCGTTGGTTCCGCCGGATGTCCGGCGGAGTGTGTCTGCGCACGCTCACGCACACTTTGGAGGGACTGGGCGTGTGACCTCAGACGCAGCCCGGCGGCGTCATGACGTCACACACGCTCGGAGACACATAAGAAGCGGAGAGGAGGATCTTGAGGCAGTATTTCAGGTAATAGTCAATAGACTCAGTCTACGCCATACTTATCCCTATATTGGTCGGATCTTCCATTTATACTGTGATTATATTTCCCTTTTTTTAGGACTTTTTTCTCCTTGTATGATACGTTTTGGCATATCATTACTATACATCGATGGAATAACATATGGATACAAGGAGTGCTTTGGGCTAGAGCAAATATAGGGTTTATCCCTGTCTGGGCCTTTCCCAGGGGGCGCCCCCCTCTTTTTTCTCCCCCCTTGGTCACTCTCTTGACCAGACTATTAATGGAACTCGCAACCATTTTGTGATATTGTGTCCTCGCATCCTCTCCGCATGGTTATATCTACATGAATTTATTTGAAAGGTGACTATCATTTCTTAACATGAGTGGTCTATGTACTTCCCTCCCTGTTCTTTCTATCCTCTGTTTGTTGGTTTCTTTCTCTCCCTCCCTTATTGTTCTGCCCACCTCCTTCCCTTTCCTCATCCCCTTTCCCCCCCCCTCTCCCCCTCCCATGTTTTTTTTTCCCTTCCCCCCCCTTCTCCATCCCTGGTTCCCCTTTCCCTCCCCTTCCCCCTTCCCTTTCTTACCCCCCCCTTTTGTTCCCCCTTCCCCCTCCCTTTACATTGACAACACTCAGAGTTCTATTGTATTCATCAACTTTTTGTATATTCTTTCATAAACATGTTAAGGTCTCCCATATCCGCCGGTGAGACTATGTGTTTGATCCTGCCGCCCCCATTGGTCTAACCCGCCTCATGGTGACTGCAGGTAAAGTCTACACTCCCCACTGTACTATGGGTATCCATACACCCATTGTTTCAATAATTATGTTTTTTGTTGTCTTTATTATGACTCATTCAATGCTTGTTCTATTTTTATAGAATCGGTTTTTATCCATTATTGTTTCTCCTGAAGAAGCGGCATAGTCCGCGAAACATGTAGAGAACTTACTGTGGAAACATGCCAACTACACTCCACAGTTTCAACTATGTCAAATGCATTTCAGTGAACCTGTTTGTATATTGACCTTGCTTGCTTGTTTGTCCTGTGTATTTTGTTATGTCTATGTGATTAACCTTTTTATGGAATAAAAACTATTTTATCTATATTTGATGTTGATTTGTAACCAACATACATTGGTATCCTAAATCCAGAACCAATTTCCCTTTTCCAATTTCCCCGGTCCCATTAAGTACCTCTCTAATTGGGGAGTTTGAGGTCTCTCTTATCCCCTTTCCCATTTTTTGATATAGTCTAGCATCTGGAAGTTGATACCGTTATGGTTCTACTAATTATAGGCTTGCTTTGAAACACTGAGGCAAGTTCCTGAGCGGTAGACAGCCTCTTAAACGGAACACAGTGGCACATTTTGGAGAACCGGTCGACAACCATGAGGTAATCGTGTAACCTCGAGACGCAGGAAGTTCCACAATAAAATCATGGCCAGGTCAGACCAGGGATGCAGAAGGCCCAAGGGAAGGTGCAGAGGAGATTTGTTCTGGGCACAGACCGAACAAGCAGCCACATATGCAGCAAAATCAGTGAGGAGAGAAGGCCATCAGAACTGATGGGAAACAGCCCAGGACATCTGGTTCTTACAAGGATGACCGGCAGTCTTAAAATTGTGGTACGTGTGCAACAGTCTGATGTGCAACCACTCAGGTACAAAACATTTGCCAGTAGGTCTCTCTGTGGGAGGATCAGGTTGGGCAGCCAAGATTTGTTCCCCAAGAGGAGAGGTTAAGTTGGTGCGAATGGCAGCCAGGATATGATCTGAAGGTTTGATCGGTGTCGGCACGGAGTCCTCCCTGGACAACTCAGAATACAAGGCATCAGCCATCAGCCTTAAGGTTCTTGGAGCCGGGCAAATAGGAGACCACATAGTTAAATTGAGACAAGAATAAGGGCCATCTGGCCTGCTGGGGTGAGAGCCTCTTGGCCTCCGAGAGATACGTCAGATTCTTATGAGAACTGAAACCACGGAACCTTTGAGCAAGTGTCTCCGCTCTTTGAGAGCCAAGATAATGGCCAAGAGCTCTATGTCTCTAATTGCATAATTGGATTCAGCTGCAGGTGTCCGACGCTGAGACAGGAAGGCGCCTTCTCCCATCTCAGACACATCCACCTCTGGGACAAAGGGCAAACCAGGATTGGAATGAGACAGAATGGGAGCTGAAGCAAAAAGCAGACTTGTGGGCCTTGAAAGCTTGGATGGCAGCAGTTTTTCAATTGTAGGAATCGCTGCCCCTCTTGGTCAGATCTGAGATAGGTTTGGCCAAAGAGGAAAAGATCCTGATAAATTTCCGATAGTTGTTGGCAAACCCAAGGAAACGCTGAATGGAATGGTGCATGGCGTGTGTGTGTTTGTCTTTTGTGTGTGTGTGTGTGCATTTATTTATGTCAATAGTAAATCGTATATCCCTGTATAAAACAGGAAATAATCCACGCTAGGTCAAGTAAAAAGAACGAAAAGGTAAGCAGCCACTTAACTAACTATGATACCAGCTGTAAATGATCAATATAAATAAGAAGCTGCGCTAAATCCTTCTAGTGCAATCATGAATATTCATATGGTAAATTATGTGGCATGAAAACATCTAAACATGCAGTGAAATCCACCACCAAGCACCAACAAGCAGCATACGAATCTTACCAGATAGTGTGGACCATAAATTATAATGGTCATAAAAGCACAAAATAACCCAGCATCCAAGATAGACAATGGCTGCTCAGCAGCAGCCCCAAATGGATCGGAAAAAAAAAATAAGCCTGCTAACATTTAAGTCATTTTATTAAAAATATATAAAAAGTACCTTCAATACGTTGTAAACTGTAAACAGGCACAAATGAGTCGAAAACCAGCAGACTGGGAAAGGAACGCCGTGAGTAGTGGCTAAGCAAGCATGATGTCTTCAGTAACAGCCTAAACTGACGCGTTTCGTCATCGGCGACATCTTCAGAGGGACCCTGGGAAGACGTCACTGATTACGAAATGTGCCGGTATTTGGCTGTTACTGTATCCGATGTTTGGCCTGCCCCTGGGAAGACGTCGCTGATGACGAAACGCGTCGGTATTGGCTGTTACTGGAGACATCACACTTGCTTAGCCATTACTCAAGGCATTGCTTTGAGCTAACAGTCTGCAGACTTTTGACTCGTTTGTGCCTTTTTACAACTTATCGCAGGTATTTTTTATATATTATAAATAAAAGGACTTAAATGTTAGCAGGCTTCACTATGCTTGTTTATTTATTTTTTATTCCTGTTTAATTTGGAGCTGCAGCTGAGCAGCCACTGCCTATCTCAAATGCTGGGTTATTTTTTGCTTTTATAATCATTATACCTTATGGTCCTCGCTATCTGGTAAGAAGCGTATGCTAATTGTTGGTGCTTGGTGGTGGATTTCATCAACCAACCGTACTTATACAGCTTTTTGCACTTTATGGACACTCTTGTTTAATATTAAAAAGGACTTTTCCATTGAAATGACTTTTTTATGTTCAACTAACACTGGATTTTGCACTTCTTTCATTATATCACTTTCATATGATTGATTTTGTTCTACATATTTTTTTTTTTATATATTTCGCCCATAATTTATTCACTGCTTGTTTAGATGTTTTCATGACACATTATTTACCATATGATTATTCATGATTGCATTAGTAGGATTTAGCGCAGCTTTTTATTTATATTGATCATTTACAGCTGGTATCATAGTTGGTTAAGTGGCTTTTTACCTTTTCAATCTTTTTACTTGACCTAGAGTGGATTTTTTCCTGTTTTATACAGGGATATACGATTCACTTTTGACATAAACACATGCACACACACAAAAGACAAACACACACCACAGGTTGAACTGGATGGACTGTTGGCTTTTTTCAACCTTACTGACTGTGTAACTATGTCAAAATAAGCATTACCAGCTAAGGGTTAATAAAGAAAAGTGTATAGTTTATAACTTCAGAGTTTGCGTGTCATACTTTCCAATATGACACATCATAGGGTACAATATACTCTGCATAACATATGAGATGCTATTTCAGAGACCCAGAGTATGTGAAAGAGTTGCAAAAGAGCCCAGCAGTGCAGTGTGACAGCCACTTTGTGGTTCTATGTTACACAGGCAGTGATTGTTAAGGTTCTGATCAATCCATAAGTGCTATTTTCTTTCCAGGAGGAAAGTAGGGATCAGGGTATGGGCATAGTGTTTAGTAGTTATCAGTGTCATTCCATTCTAGATCTGTGCTGATATGGAGAGGTATTACTTGAGAGTGGTAAGATGGTGCAAGGGTGGAAAGGGTGCACGTGTGCAAGGGGGTGAAATGGCAGAAGGGTAGTCAAGTATATATATATATATATATATATATATATATATATATATATATATATATATATGTACTATGGGGTCTGTATTGAGGCGTACTAAGGGGGGTGCTGCAGCGGTACAGCTTGTCCAGACATTTCAAAGAAACACATCAGAGAGATTCAAGGGGATTATAGTTCTGCAGGACTGATAAGGTTTTTAGACTTTAGAGAGGGCTGAATATGAGGGGGATGTCAAAAATGTAACCAAATTGTTATTTTTTTGGATTTGTTGTACCCTAAAGATCTAAATATTGATGTGGATGTGAATTGTTTTATTTTTTATTTATAAGATTGAACATACAGTATATACATTTTTTTATGTAAGGGTATTAGGGTGTTATGGCTCATGGATCTAAAGGTACCCCAAATTTTTCATATTTAGTGGAGCAACCTCTATGTTCATATATCCCTTTCTTGAGAGTTTGAGTGTCATTAATATTTGTCAACCATTATATCATTGTGATAAGGAAAGCCTGAATCCATGTTCAATCAACTTTTTAGCCACACACAGGTTATGAGGCAGAAACGTCTTAGTTTATCTGTCCAGATTAATATGTTCAGAGTAAAGAGTGAGTTTAATAATAAAGTTGGAGTGCCTCCACCCAGATTAAAGAGGATTCCTTCCTTGGAAATTAACCAGTTATCTAATCAAAGTAATTAAGAGCAGAGTAACTACTGCAACCAGCATATCACAGTACCATAAGCATATAGATGCACACCAGTATGGAACGAATACAAGCTTTATATAAGAAAAGATTAATAATAGTACATACATCCAATATACATACAGGTATTATCAGAAAGGGGCCCAAGAGGAGTTCTGGTGGAATTGTGCACATACACCTGGGTAAATAGGTATTAATAGAGATACAGTATCTCACAAAAGTGAGTACACCCCTCACATTTTTATAACTGTTTTATTATATCTTTTCATGTGACAACCCTGCAGAAATGACACTTTGCTACAATGTAAAGTAGTAAGTGTACAGCTTGTATAATAGTGTAAATTTACTGTCCCCTCAAAATAACTCAACACACAACCATTAATGTCTAAACTGCTGGCAACAAAAGTGAGTACACCCCTAAGTGAAAATGTCCAAATTGGGCCCAGTTAGCAATTTTATCTCCCTGGTGTCATTTGACTCGTTAGTGTTACAAGGTCTCAGGTGTGACTGGGGAGCAGGTGTGTTAAATTTGGTGTTCTCCCTCTCTCTCTTTCATACTGGTCACTGGAAGTTCAACATGGCACCTCGTGGCAAAGAACTCTCTGAGGATCTGAGAAAAAGAATTGCTGCTCTACATAAAGATGGCCTAGGCTATAAGAAGATTGCCAAGTCCCTGAAACTGAGCTGCAGCATGGTGGCCATGACGGCTGTACACTCACTACTTTACATTGTAGCAAAGTGTAACTTCTTCAGTGTTGTCACATGAAAAGGTATAATAAAATATTTACAAAAATGTGAGAGCTGTACTCACTTTTGTGAGATACTGTATCTCCAAATGAATGTCGCAGCAAAGTCCAGTATCAGAGGCCCCTGAGGATGATCACAATGTGGCGTAAATCTTTGTGCTAGAGACCTGAAGACAAGATTAGCAGTGACAGGTAGATTCTCCAACTGTTGTCCAACCAGCATGAAACGCAGCTTCTCTTCTGCACTGGAACTCATTATTAGCCTATTTACTCTGCACTTTAGTTCTTTCCCTAGTAGTTTCTAATCTGACATGCAACCGGGCCTCTAACTACAAAAAGTGGCTGTTGGATGCCTTACCTGGCTCTAGCCTATGCTGGTTATTGAACCCTAAGCTAAAACTAGCTCTAGAACCCTGGTCCAGAAAAGACTGGTTTAACCAAAATAGAAAGAGCTGTATGTAACCAAAATAACAAGAGCTACATATGAACTCTATTGAAAAAAAAGGTTTCACTTACTAATATACTAGAAGGTGATCACTACATACATACAGTAGCACAGACCTACCTATCTGGCACTGTGCATGTGAGATAATAACAACAGTACAGAGACTTGACTATCACTAGGATTCTGATTACAAAGTTATGGGCAGCTACAGTTAAACTGCCAGAACACAGGAACAATTAACAGTCTCTGAAAAAATACAGTATTTCTGAAATGAAGCTCTTCTGCATGTGGACATGTGGTGTCAGCTCCTCTCTCTCTCTCTCTCTCTCTCTCTCTCTCTCTATTCCTCCTTTGGGGTTTAAAGCCAGCCTGCAGGACACAGAAAGTGCTAATCCATAATTATACATAACACTATCAGATTAGCAGCTAACAGTAGAGGGCAGCAGATGCCTACACTGTAAAATAGGAAGAAGTATGTAAAGAGCAAGTAGCAGTAGAAAGGTGACGGGTTGATGGCCTTAACCACTTAAGCCCTGGAAGATTTTACCCCCTTCCTGACCAGGGCCTATTTTGCGATTCGGCACTGCATGACTTTAACGGACAATTGCGCGGTCATGCGATGCTGTACCTAAACAAATTTGACGTCCTTTTTTTCCCACAAACAGAGCTTTCTTTTGGTGGTATTTGATCACCTGTGCAATTTTTTGATCATGCGCTATAAACAAAAAAAGAGCGTCAATTTTGCAAAAATAACAATATTTTCACATTTTTTTTTATATGAAATTCCCCCCAAAAAAAAAGTAAAAATCAAAATTTTTTAACATTTTAGGCCAATTCGTTTTATGCTACCTATGTTTGGTAAAAAAAAAATCGCAAAAAGCATATTTTGATTGGTTTGCGCAAAAGTTATTGCGTTTACTAAGGGAAAGATTTTTGTCATTTTTGTTGTTTTTTTTTTTTAACGAGTAATGGCGGCGATCTGTGATTTTTTTTTTGCGGGACTGCGACATTGCGGTGGACAGATCGGACCCTTGACTGACATTTTTGACACTTTTGGGGTTACCAGTGACATTACTACAGTAATCAGTGCTATACATATGCACTGTTACTGTAAAAATGACACTGGCAGTGAAGGAGTTAACTTTATTGGAGAGGGAGGGGTTAAGTGTGTCCCTAGGGGCGTGTTTCTAACTGTGATTGGCTGTGGCTACATGTGTAAGAACAGAGATCAACGGTCCTACATAGTAGAACCGTGTGATCTCCATTCTTACACAGGGAAGAATGACAGGCGGCTTTGTTTACATTAGCCGCCTGCCTTTCTTGCGGTGTAACGGAAGATCGCGAGTGCATCGGGTCCGCCGGGTACATGCGCAGGGGGGTCCGTGACCGCGCAGGAGCAGGAGCGCGCCTCTGGCGGGAGCGCTCCTCCGGTGGCGTGCGCTCGTTCCCTAGAGCCTCACAGGCTAGCAACGTAGACCTACGTCGCTTTGCCTGTGAGACGCTGACCGCCGCAGTAAATAGTCGTGCGGCGGTCGGCAAGCGGTTAAAAGACACATAGTATTAGATAGTGGGACAAACACTATATTAGAGAGATGGTAAAAAAGCAGCATATATTGGAGGTTAGGCATAAATGAAACATGGTGTTCGGATCCATAAGAATTTTTATGGGTATTTAGGAGAAAGGTAGAAAATTACTTGTTTGTCATGAAGCCATGTAGTCATCTATGTACCTATAAAAAAAAGAGACCATTTACTTTTTCAAAGCAAGATCTAAAGACCATTTTGACACTGAGATGACATTTGCCAGGTTTTTATGGTCCTTTTTTTTTGGTGTAGAGCAAGGTGTTTCATATTTCTATGATTTTGAGTATGGAATATTTTATTTAGCAGTCTAAAGTCCCCTTGACCAAAATGTTGCCACTGGTGTGCAAATCCATGGTGTATTCATCACATTGCCTTTTGTATCACAGTTTCAGAATATTTTTTTTATTTTTTCATATCTAGATTAAAATAGCCAGTTATTGTAGTACTAGCACACGTATAATTTTTTATATTTCATTTTTTATTATTTTTTTTTTTTATTTAATCAAATATGAGTATTAAGGTAGCATTTAAAGATGTACCTTTTATTTTGTCTGTGAAGAATTTACTTAGGTCATGGAAGTAGCTAGTAGTAGTAAATCACATTAAAGGAGAAGTAGGACCAAAGCTCATTTGGCCTGTACTGCACTCCTGTAACAGAGATTCTGGTAACGTCTTCTGTTGGCTGACATCACTCAGCTTTTCCAGGCTCTGGAGGGATTCTAACTTTAATGTCGGGATCCACCCAGATGCCTGATTAGCACCTGCCAATGAGAGCCTGCCGCTTCCTACTCCAATGCCTGGCGCTCCAGTGACTGACAGTCATTGGTTCTCTGCTCACTGAAGAACAAGAACTGAGCAACCAGCGATTCTTGACCACTCAGCTCTCGGTGTAGAGGCGGCGGGGGACAGATGCAAAATCCACCTAGCTTAGTATGTAGGCTTGTCATCTTGAAATCCAGCACTTCTGTTTAAACCTGGACTTTTTTTTGTAATGCAGAAGATATTTTGCCACTCATCAAAGGTGGCTTCCTCAGTTCAAATAAATGTCATGAACATTCCGCAGCTTTTAGGCCCCATTCACACTAGTGCGACTTGTCCCGCGATTTTGGACCGCAAAATCGCATGACAAGTCGTTTTCCATTATTTTCAATGAGCCCCATTCATATCAGTGCGTTTTGAAGTCGCACCGACTTCAAAGTAGTTCCTGCACTACTTTGCCACGATTTTAATGCGTTTTGAGGCATATAGCCTTGCCATTGCTTTCAAAATCGCGGCAAAATCGCGCCATGAAATCGAGGCAAAATCGCAGTAAAATTGCATCACATAAGTGTGAATGGGGCCTCACAGTGTTCACAAATTTTTATGTAGCAAGGTTTCCAGGCCTGTGGCCTGATGTGGGTCTGCCATTAGAACCGGTAATCTCTCCAGCCCATGTGAGCTGCGGCCCTAGGTGTGATAACTGAAGCAGCGACAACTCCGGCATCTTTGTTTGTGGTTTTTATTAGAGTTAAAGGGGATGTGAGAAGGGAATGAGTGGGATACTCCTTAAGGCTCAAACTAATTTCACATGGGACTTGTTTCTGAAAAATGCCCGTTGGCGCTTCCTTGACGCCAGCCGGCGCCAGCCGGCGCCAGCCAGCGCTCGCTGACTCTGAGAACACTCTGTGTAACCGAAGAAGTGTTGAATTCCCAACTTATAGTCCTGTAGATCCAAGACTGAGAGCTGTAGAACTCCTGACAGTGCTGTGCTGTGGAAGTCACTAAATACTGTCCCCCGCTTGGTACAGCTTGAGGTAGTATCTTGTAGAACTCTGTATGACTGTGGCTTCACTGACACTCTCTTTACAATTCAGGGCCCAGACTGTCGGTGCCCCCTTTACAACTTCAGGGTTCTCAACCTAGGTACCCCCTTTACAGCTAGCTGACACTGGATCCCAGAACCTCTTCCAGAGTGGTCCCCTCTAACTTCAGGCGAACCCCCAGGGGCAATCCTCAGTACTCACGACCTGTGTAGGCTTTCCTGGGACTGAACCCCTCTCTCTCCTCAGGCTCTCGGCACACCGGATCCCCAAAGCTCAGCTCAGCACTCTCTGGATACTCAGGCGACACCCAGAGACATCCTCTTCCCTCAGACAGGAGGAGAGACAGCTGCACTCTCCTTCCTGGGACTCTGCTCCCGCCAAAGACACCGGGTCACGCACTTCCCCCAAACTTATAACCACTCCCAGAATCCTTTGCAGCCTAATCTGCCTTCTGGGGTAGTTACAAGCTGGGATGTGTCCCCTGATTGGGCTTCCCACACTGCCCTATGAGAAGCCTGTCACAGGAGCCAGTAGGGACACTTCTCCCCTCAGCAGGGCAGGCACATCTGGAAGCCCTGACACCCTACCTAACAAATCACAGCCCTGCTGTTAGGCAGACAAGGCCCGCTCTATATTTTACCTAGCACCTACCTGTAGGGTGCTACATTTACATCTACCATCTGCATTTGCTTTGGCACATTTCATTACACCACAGGTTTCTAATGTGACTGTAAATGCTGGGGTGTGTTCCCACAACTCTTTTGAAACAGGGAACTGGTTGGATGAGTAGCAAAATGTCTTCAAAATGACAGAGCAAGTCTATTTGAATGTGATGACTGCTAACTGATTGTAATTTTTGCCACTAGATGGCATTGTTGCCCAGTGTATCATCACTGACTGTGGAAACTTCACACTGGACCTCATGCAACTTGGATTCTGTGTCTCTCAACTCTTCCTCCAGACTTTGGGACCTTGATTTACAAATGAAATGCAAACTTTTCCACAATCCATGATGAGTTAGGGAACCATGTCATCTGCTGGTGTTATTCCAGTGTGTTTTATCAAGTCCAAAGTCAGCGCATCCCTCTAGCAGGATATTCTAGAGCACTTCATGCTTCCCTCTGCTGACCAGCTTTATGGAGATGCTGATTTCATTTTCCAGCAGGACTTGGCACCTGCCCACACTGCCAAAAGTACCAATACCTGGTTTATTGATTATGGTATCACTGTGCTTGATTGGCAAGCAAACTCACCTGATATAAACCCCATAGAGAATCTGTAGGGTATTATCAAGAGAAAGATGAGAGACACCAAACCCAACAATGCAGACGAGCTGAAGGCCGCTATCATAGCAACCTGGGCTTTTATAACACCTTAGCAGTGCCACAGGCTGATCGCCTCCATGCCATGCCACATTGATGCAGTAATTAATGCAAAAGGAGCCCCGACCAAGTATTAAAATGCATACGTAATATTCTAATTTTCTGAGATACTGAATTTTGGATTTTCACTAGCTGTAAACCATAATCTTCAAAATTAAAAGAAAGAAATGTTCGAAATATATCACTCTGTGTGTAACGTATCTATATAAAATATTTTTTAATTTTTACTTTTTTATATGAATTACTGAAATAAATTAACTTTTTGATAATTTTCCAATTTTATGAGATGCACATGTAAGTCTTTGGTTTCATTGCCTAACTGGATGGGGCTTGAATCAATTACAGTTTGATTCTGGAGTATAAAATTATTGGAGCTTAAAGGCATTATAAATCTTCCTACCTGCACCTTGTGTTTTCCATCTGCATCAGATGTGTATTGATCATGTAGTTTCATGGTGTCATTTGTTGCCCTGTATGAAGAGCCTATAGTAGAGTAAATCTTCACATCCGATGTCAAAAGTTTCCTGTTTGTCTTCAAACATGTAGCATGCAGCATTGCATTGCACAGGTTAATGAATGACCTCTGTCTGTAGTGTGTCTGTTAGAACTGACACTTCCTTTGAAGAATCTACATATCCCACAATCCCTGTATATCTCAGTCTAGTGTTTGTACAGCAAAAACTGAGCTTAACTGTAATAAGATCTGACACAGACACAAGCAGGCAGAGCAATTGACAGAGAGATCACAAATTCATATAATTCATACTCTCACATCTGTGATTCAACACAGACAAATTGCAATGCATGCTCTGGATGCTATGTGACCCGAAACAAGAAGTTATCTGTCCCTTTGGTGAATAAGGACAAGCTAGATGAATGAATGCATGGACATAGAGGAATCAGTTGGCCATGACACTACAAATTGCAGCCACAACATGTAGGCCCATTATTACAAGGTAAGACAAACAAATGATACAAGGAATATAAATACACTGATACCTAGATAAAATAACAAAAACATTTAATGTTTACAATACCTTTAAGTAGGGTAAACTCACTTTGATGCATTTTCTGTGCTTGCCATTGTAATTTAATCTTGATTCCTGCATGTATAGTGCACTTTCCAGCAAAAGTAGAACCAAAGGCAAAACTTTTTCTTTCATTTTCAGTAGAGTAAAGAGGAGTTATAACCCCCTGTGAATCTTTTTTGCCATCTGTGCACTACTGATTTCTCTTCTTTTTACGTCCCATAGCCAAAACAGGAAGTATATGGAAATCCCTCCAAAATTAGTAAATCCCTCTTTGTCACCAGGGTCACCAGAACCAGTGTCCCCATTGGACATTCCTGTCCTGGTGACAACCAGTGTTATCAACCATCCATACATTTATGGACAGTTTGTAAATTACAGGCACTTTTGTCCTGTTCAACTTAGTAGCTCCAGAGTGCCCCAATAGTGCCTGCAGAGTCCCTCTTAGTACCTCTAGAGTGCTCCCTTACATCCTTCAGTGTGCCCCCTTAGTACAATAGTACTAAGAAAGCACTTTGGAAGATATAAGGGGGAACTCAGGTAGTACTAAGGGGGCACTCTGGAGGATGTAAGGGGGAAAAAAGTGATTTGGGATTGACAACACTGGAGACAAATGTCTCAATTTCACTCTCGGGGATAACAGTAAACAGGACAAATAGAGGGTGAATCTCCCTAATGTGGGCACAGGCAACAATAAATACCGGACAGGTGTTCTAATTCCTCTTCACTCTATCCATAACTAAAAAAGGTTGCCTTTAGTTATATATTAAATATATAAAAATATACAGTATCTCACAAAAGTGAGTACACCCTCCACATACAAAATACTTTATTATATCTTTTCATGTGACAACACTGAAGAAATTACACTTTGCTAGAATGTAAAGTAGTAAGTGTACAGCTTGCATAACAGTGTAAATTTGCTGTCCCCTCAAAATAACTCAACACACAGCCATCAATGTCCAAACCACTGGCAACAAAAGTGAGTACACCCTAAGTGAAAATGTACAAATTGGGCCCAATTAGCCATTTTCCCTCCCCCGGTGTCATGTAGCTTGTTAGTGTTACAAGGTCTCAGATGTGAATGAGCAGCAGGTGTGTTAAATTTGGTGTTATGGCTCTCACTCTCTCATACTGGTCACTGGAAGTTCAACATGGCACCTCATGGCAAAGAACTCTCTGAGGATCTCAAAAAGAAATGTTGCTCTACACAAAGATGGCATAGGCTATAAGAAGATTGCCAAGATCCTGAAATTGAGCTGAAGCACTGTGGCCAAGACCATACAATAGGACAGGTTCCACTCAGAACAGGCCTCGCCATGGTCGACCAAAGAAGTTGAGTGCATGTGCTCAGCGTCATATCCAGAGATTGTCTTTGGGAAAAAGATGTATGAGTGCTGCCAGCATTCCTGCAGAGGTTGAAGGGGTGGGGGGTCAGCCTGTCAGCGCTCAGACCATACACTGCATCAAATTGGTCTGCGTGGCTGTCGTCCCAGAAGGAAGCTACTTCTAAAGATGATACACAAGAAGGAACCATGTCCTGTGGTCTGATGAGACCAAGATAAACTTATTTGGTTCAGATGGTGTCAAGCGTGTGTGGCGGCAACCAGGTGAGGAGTACAAAGACAACTGTCTTGACTACTGTCAAGCATGGTGGTGGGAGTGTCATGGTTTGGGGCTGCATGAGTGCTCCCGCACTGGGGAGCTACAGTTCAGTGAGGGAACCATGAATGCCAACATGTACTGTGACATATTAAAGCAGAGCATGATCCCCCTCCCTTCAGAGTCTGGGCCGCAGGGCAGTATTCCAACATGATAACCCAAAACACACCTCGAAGAGGACCACTGCCTTGCTAAAGAAGCTGAGGGTAAAGGTGATGGACTAAAACTTGGATATCGCGGTCAGATAGCAGCACTCTGAGCGCTAAATATTATGGTGAGGTGACCAGAAAATTATGAGATGGTAGAAAAAGTGCCACATCCCAAATATACTAGATAATGGTTTGGATAGATCAGGCAAGGACTTCGAAGGCACAATTGATATTTTGTATTAAAACAGTTTATTATAAAGTTATTAAAAACCAACAATAGTGGTGCATGAGCCCCATAAAAGGGAAACAAAAAAACGTCAAATTGGTATAGCAATATACACAGAATAAACAAAAAATATATGATTATTATAGAAGTATTATCATACTACATCACAGAGAGTGGATCTCATGAGCGGTGACAGGGAAGGGACTGCCGTCTGTCAGGATCCCATGATGTTATATTCAAGTGGTAGATAGTAGATATTTACAATGCTCAACATGTTTCGCTTTTATAAAAAGCTTCATCGGGAGCCTATAACATGTTTCTGTGTAACAAAAGAGATGGACAAAGTCATTGAGAATAGTGGTACATATGGATAAATTGTCCAAATAAGCAAGTATATTGCACTAAATACAGGAAAAAATTCATTCAAATTGCACAACATATATTGGGAAACATTACATACATATAATGATATACACTGTATGGTGTATGTACCATACAGTGTGGTCTCCCCACATATGGTTCCATTTTGGGCATTCCTGCGCCTCAGCGGGCAACCCCCAGAAATCCAGGGTGGTTTTGACAACATCGTTTTATCATTATATGTATGTAATGTTTCCCAAAATATATGTTGTGCAATTTGAATTCATTTTTTCCTGTTTTTAGTGCAATATACTTGCTTATTTGGACAATTTATCCATATGTACCACTATTCTCAATAACTTTGTCCATCTCTTTTGTTACACAGAAATATGTTATAGGCTCCCGATGAAGCTTTTTATAAAAGCGAAACATGTTGAGCATTGTAAATATCTACTATCTACCACTTGAATAAAACATCATGGGATCCTGACGGACGGCAGTCCCTTCTCTGTCACTGCTCATGAGATCCACTCTCTGTGATGTAGTATGATAATACTTCTATAATAATCATATATTTTTTGTTTATTCTGTGTATATTGCTATACCAATTTGACGTTTTTTTGTTTCCCTTTTATGGGGCTCATGCACCACTATTGTTGGTTTTTAATAACTTTATAATAAACTGTTTTTTATACAAAATATCAATTGTGCCTTCAAAGTCCTTGCCTGATCTATCCAAAGGTGATGGACTGGCCAAGATTGTCTCCAGACCTAAACCTTATTGAGCATTTGTGGGGCATCCTCAAGTAGAAGGTGGAGAGGAGTGCAAGGTCTCTAACATCCAATAGCTTTGTGATGTTATCATGGAGTGGAAGAGGACTCCAGTGGCACCCTGTGAAGCTCTGGTGAACTCCATGCCCAAGAGGGTTAAGACAGTGCTGGAAAATAATAGTGGCCACACAAAATATTGACACTTTGGCCCAATTTGGATATTTTCACTTAGGGGTGTACTCGCTTTTGTTGCCAGCGGTTTAGACATTAATGGTTGTGTGTTGAGTTATTTTGAGGGGACAGCAAATTTACACTGTTATACAAGCTGTACACTCACTACTTTACATTGCAGAAAAGTGTAATTTCTTCAGTGTTGTCACATGAAAAGATATAATAAAATATTCACAAAAATGTGAGGTGTGTACTTACTTTTGTGAGATACTGTATGTGTATATATATATATATATATATATATATATACACTGTATATACACTGCTCAAAAAAATAAAGATACACTTTTTAATCAGAGTGTAGCATCAAGTCAAATAAACTCTTGGGATATTGATCTGGTCAGTTATGTAGCAGGGGGTTGGTAATCAGTTTCAGCTGCTTTGGTGTTAATGAAATAAACAACAGGGGCACCAATGAGAGGATGTCGTGGACTTGCAATAGTGTTTGACAGCTTACCTGTTCCTTAATGTCTGTATTAGAGGCCAGACTTCACTTCTGGTTCCTTTTTATCATCTCTCCTTCCTGTTCAGCCCCACCCCAGGTCATCACAGGAAGTCTATATTAACCAGTGCACTGCAGGTCTGCTTTGCTGTTCAACAGTGTTTGTTTCTTGTTTCCTGTCTGCCGTGTGCTTAATCTACCTTTCTGTGTACCGACTTTGGCTTGTCTCTGACTATTCCTGTTTGCCTGTTACCCTGACCTTTGGCCTGTCCCTTGGTTACCCTCGTCTGCCTGTTACCCCGACCTCGGCTTACCCATCACCATTCCGTGTGTCCTATGTGGCTGCTTCCCTTCTCTCCCTACAGAGCGTGACCTGGGGGACCCCAGGGGCCACCACCTGGGCCCAGCTGCAGCCAAGTCCATCCTCACCACTAGAGGCTCTGGTGAACACCTGCTGGGTCTTAGACTCCACGCCCTGGGGAATCTTGGGCTCACGTTCCGGTCCATCTGCAGAGGTCTGCTATTGGGTTCACTACCTTGCGCTGCACCCCTGCATCCTACAGGGTGCAGTTGTCACCTGGCCACAGGTGACCTGACAGAGGACCTCCAAAACAGAATGGTTTTACAGGTGGAGGCCACTGAATTTTTTTCCCCTACTCATCTTTTCCAACTGTTTTTCACTCATTTTGCATTTGGCTAGGGTCAGTGTCACTACTGGTAGCATGAGGCGATACCTGGACCTTATAGCAGCTGCACAGGCATTCCAGCTCCTACAGGATGGCACATTAATTCCTGCCATTTCCAGAAGGTTTGCTGTGTCCCCTACCACAGTCTCAAGAGCATGGAGGAGATTCCAGGAGACAGGCAGTTACTCTAGGAGAGCTGGACAGGACCAAAGAAGGTTCTTAACCCATCAGCAGGACTGGTATCTGCTCCTTTGTGCAAGGAGGAACCCATCAGCAGGACTGGTATCTGCTCCTTTGTGCAAGGAGGAACAGGATAAGTACTGCCAGAGCCCTACAAAATGACCTCCAGCAGGCCACTGGTGTGATAGTCTCTTACCAAACAATCAGAAACAGACTTCATGAGGGTGGCTAGAGGGTCTAACATCCTCTAGTGGGCCCTGTACTCTGCCACTGTTGCCCTGTGGTTTTCACAGATGAGAGAAAGTTCACCATGAGCTGTTCACCATGTGACAGACGTGAAAGGGTCTGGAGAAGCTGTGAAGAACATTAGGCTGCCTGTAACATTGTTCAGCATGACCGGTTTGGTGGTGGGTCAGTGATGATCTGGGGAGGCATATCCACGGAGGGACACACAGACCTCTACAGGCTAGACAATGGCACCCTGACTGCCATTAGGTATTGGGATGAAATCTTTGGACCCATTGTCATGCTGGTGCAGTAGGTCCTGGGTTCCTCCTGGTGCACGAAAATGCCCTGCCTCATGTGCAGAGAGTATGCAGCCAGTTCCTGGAGGATGAAGGAATTAATACCATTGATTGGCCCCCATGTTCGCCTGACCTAAATCCAATAGAACACCTCTGGGACATTGTGTTTTGGTCCATCTAACAGCACCAGGTTGCACCTCAGTCTGTTCAGGAGCTCAGTGATGCCCGGGTCCATATCTGGGAGGAAGTACTCCAGGACACCATCCGTCCTCTCAAAAGGAGCCTGCCCCAACATTGTCAGGCATGCATACAAGCATGTGGGGGCCATACCAACCACTGAGTACCATTGATGCAATGAAATTTCAGCAAAATGGACTACCCTGCTGCATCATTTTTTCATTCGGATTTTTGGGGTGTCTTCGAATTCAACCCTCTGTAGGTTGACGATTTTCATTACCATTAAACAATCTGGCATCTTTTTGTTCCTAACACATTACCCAGTCCATATCAGTATAGATATCCAGCATGATTTGTTTCCCTATTGAGATCTGATGTGTTTTCAAAGTGTTCCTTTAACTTTTTTGAGCAGTATATATATATATTCCAGTGTATATATATATATATATATATATATATATATATGTTTAATAACCTCTAAATTATACCTACAATATGCTACAAGGGGAAAACAAATGGCGATGGTGGACTCTAAAGTCTTAAAGCACCATGTGTAAGGTAAACTAGATTTCATGCATCAAAAGGCCTATGCAGATTAATGCTCATGCACATTGCACATGGACTAATATAAATTAGTGAAGGACCAATGTGATGGCAGTGCCAGTTCATTGCGCACATATTCGTGCGCAAGGACGTACACATACCAATTAGCACTTGGCACCCAGTGGCCTATTTAGACTAGTCTATCAGTATGAGCAGTTGCTGAATGGTCTTCAGCTCATTCCTCTGTTCCCAAGACCTGATCTGCTGTACCTGCTTACTCGTGTATGATCCAACTTGCCTTTGGACCTCACTTCTGCTCTCGCTCTATCTCTGTTACATACTACTCCGACCTTGGCTTGTTCACTTGATCTGATCTGCCTGCTGACTCTTTACCGCGTTGCCCGGCTGTTAATGACCTTGGCCTGGACTTGCTTTACCTGTGGATTCGGTGCCTCGCTGCCCAGTACCTGCTGACTGCTGCTCCTCTCCTGGTTCTTGTTCCATCCCAAGCTCTGGTGCCAAGATGCTACTGCATTCTGTTCTAAGGACTGAGACTACAGGCTCTACCCACCTACAGAGTGAAAATCACCAGCTAGCTGCTACTGCACTCGTGCCACTCCTTGTCCTTACACTGTCTGTCTCCACCTTCAGGAGTGTTGGGTGGGAGGTGCAAGAGAGGCCACTCCAACATTCCAGTCTTCACCAGATATGTGATATTACGCAAGGAAAACTTACTTTTACCCATACATTACAGTAATTTGTTCAGTGTGAGCCCACATTTTTCTTACCTTACTGGCCACCTGGCAGAAGGCAAAGAATAGTCACGGCAAGCAGCAAGAATTGCTGTTGGTATTATTCCTCATGTAGTAGAAGTATTAACTAATATGTTTTTAATATGGAAGCCAAGCGCTGTTATTTAAAGCATATTTATACCAAAGAACACATTTTTAAGATATTGCATTTGTTTTCTTCTTTCAAGGTTTATTTTCACATTGTGATCCTGCTTGTAACATACTTACTGTCCTATGGTGACAACGCACGTTCCCCATACTGTATCATTCTAAGGAGAAACAGCATTGCCACCTTATCACTTTAAGCTACTCCCCTGGACTGGATTACAGATCCCCTCCTCCTTTACTCTTCTACCTAATATAGTGAGGATGTGTTCTATAGTTCACAGAAGAGTACTGGAAAGGATGATAATGTTGTTTGAGATTTCTGTTTACTGCACTGAATGTATGCATTTCCTTCAGGATCAACGTTTTACCTTTATACAGGCCATTCCAGTATGAATGATCAAAAACAGCAACACTTGTGTTTACTAATGGCACATTTCAATAAAATTTATTTTATCACAATACATTACAATGTTCATTTCTTTGTAATGAAATAAATAACCTACTTACAAACAAAAATAATTGGATTTCTGCATAGAATGATTATACATTAATATTCAGAATTATGAGGAATGGCACTTTTTTAGTTTGCACATGATCACAGAAACCTATATTTAAACGTTCTTGAATATTCTGCAAAACAAGCAGACAGACATTAATTTAATTCTTTTTTTTTTATCATTATCTTGCAGGTAAATGGAAAATAAGAGTAATTACACTGCTTTACAAAACAATACTAAAACCTTCAAACAATGCTTTTGTTCTGAGACTTGCTAGGCAGAAATCTCAGTGATGCGCTGTTTTGGAACCATTGCAGTAAACCTTTTTTTAAAGCATACATTATAAGGAGATGTAAAGACTATGAGGCTAATGTGAGACAGATGAAAACAATTAGTACAACCTAAGCAACAAGAATTTACTAGGTTAACTGTCCTTGTCCCTAATATGCAACCTGAATCGGATGCCTGAGGCCTGCAAAAACCAGAAAAGCCTACAAAACCATCTTTCCATGGACACATCTGTGCAGCTGAACCCCATGAACTTCTAGAGGATTATCTACTGATACAGGAGATGCTTGAGAGTGAAAATAGGGGCGTACTGCACAGGTACCACCAGGGGAAAGAAGATTTTGGCTAATACTGAAAGCTGAAGACAGGAACGAAGTACAGGCACCAAAGCTGAAGCAGTGTTTGCTATTGTTTGCTTCACTTGAAGTCTGGCCTGTTCTGATCAGGCATAGCTCAAACACCTCTGGGTAGTTTTGGAGCTTACCTCTAAGCCCTGTCCCCACACGATACTTTCAGGTAGTGTCAGAGCTTGCCTCCTAAAGCCTCATACACACTACTATTTTTTTTTCGTCCAACCCAGTGGCTCAGGTCGGAGCCACTGTACTAACAATCCAATGTTAGTACAGTGATCTCCCCTGCTGTGCTATTATGTTTTAACAGGGGGATGCCCCCGCCAGAACACTCAGGTCAGCGCTCTCAGCCATTGAGCGCTGATCAGGAGCCAGTCAGCAGATCTTTCTTGGTCATGACCCTTCGTCAGGCCCTTTGAACAGCCGTCTTCTGTAGGAGCGGCTGCCTTACACATGGGCCGAATGTCGGGCAGTTTCTATTGAACCGGCCGATGCCGCCTGCCATTCGGCCCATGTGTACTAGGCTTAAGTGTGCCCCCACACATTCCTCTTGGACCATTACCATGATGAGATGCCTTGTTGGACAGGCAGGAAAGTTTTAGCACTATGAAAAAGTGCTTCAATCAGAATGGCCCAACATTTTGGTAAGGCATGGTATAATGAAAGCTGCTGCAGAGTCTCTTTAACCACTTGCCGACCGGCAGCAGTACATATACTGCGGCAGGTCAGCTCTATCCCGCGAAACAATGTAACTGTACGTGTATGGGACCGTGAGTGGGGAAGCTCACGCCCATTCGCCACAGGGGGAGCTAATCAGCGGGTTGGCAACTGGCACCCGCGATCGCTCCCCGTGGAGACAGAACAGCGGTCTGCCGTTGTAAACATGGCAGACCACTGTTCTGTCTGTAATGAACACAGGGATCCTATGTTCCTCCTTTTTAGGAACACAGGTCTCTGTGGTTATCCAGGAAGCCCATCCCCCCACAGTTAGAAAGCATCCCCTAGGGACACATTTAACCCTTTGATTGCCGCTGGTGTTAACAACTTAATGTCACTGGTTCCCCCAAAAGTGTCAAAAATGTCAGTTAGGTGTCCGATCTGTCCGCCGCAATGTCGTAGTCCCACTAAAAATCACTGATCGCCACCAATGCTAGTAAAAAATAAATAAAAATGACATAAATCTTTCCCCTAGTTTGTAGACGTAAAAACTTTTGCGCAAACCAATCAATATGCACTTATTGGGATTTTTTTTTTTACCAAAAACATGTAGCAGAATACAAATTGGCCTAAAATGATGAAAAAATTTGATTTTTAAATTCATTTTATTGGAAATGTTATATAGCAGAAAGTAAAAAAATTATTTTTTTTTTTCAGAATTGTCGCTCTTTTTTTTGTTTATAGTGTAAGAAAAAAAAAAAATCGCACAGGTGGTCAAATACCACCAAAATAAAGCTCTATTTGTGGGAATAAAAGGATATAAATTTTATTAGGGTAAAAGCACGGCCGCACAATTGTCATTTAAAGTAACACAGTGCCGTATCGCAAAAAATGGCCTGGTCATTAAGGGCGAAAACCTTCCGGTTCAGAAGTGGTTAAGGTGTATCTAAAGCAAAAAGTTTTTTTTTTTAAGTTTTATAGAGTAGGGTAGGATTAGAACCTCTGCCCGTTTTATTCCTCTCTCTATGCCCATTTATAGATGCATACATTGTTTAACGGGGACCATGCAAAACCAAAATTGTAGTTGTAACTAGATCAGGGAGTGAGGGGAAATCTTTCAGTTGGGATGCCTGTTCTAGTGACGATCGTCTAGGACTGGCCATAGCTGGATTGATTTTTTGAAGTTAGCAGGCTGATTGAAAAAAACAAACAAAAATAAAACAAATGGATTCCCCCATCCATACAAGCAAGATGGATGGAGGAATTCTCCCTACTTTTCTATTGTATTTTGACAGCAGAGACTCTTCTGCTGTCAGAGTATACCAATTAGCGCTGGCACAGATCAAATTAAAAATTTCCAGCATTCCCATTCAAGAGAAGTCGAACACTAGATTGACCTCTCGAAAAAGGTCATAGATGTATTGCTCCTTGCTGAACTTGCCGAAATTCAATCCATCTTTGGCCAGCTTAAGTCGGCAATTTCTATCACATCGGTTTTGACCCTTCCCTTTACTATCCAAAAAAAAAGCTATATAAACAGTTTACTTTAGTTTCTTAAACTATCCAATCTGTTTTTTATATACCTTTCATTTTTTATTTTGCTCCCACCTATTAGTTCATCTCAGATTGGCTTGCACTTAACTAACCTTTCCCTAAAAGGTATTCACTGATATATGGTATTGCAAAACTGCTTTATAACTGCTGGATCATAAGAAATCAAGTCACTTATCTTTGCCATAGTCATACAAACCTATTCATATGCTATGGAAAATTTGAACAGAAGTCAAACTGATATACCAATTATTATTTTACAGGATTATATAGCACCAACTGTATGTGCTGCGCTTTACAAAACAAAGAGAGACAGTACAGTTACAATACAATTTAAGTCAAGAGGGTTAGTGATGGCCCTTCATGAGAAAGCTTACACTCTAAATGGAAGGGGAAGTGACAGAATAGGTAATAGCTGTGTGGGGATGAGATAATTGAGAAAGTTAAATTCAGTTGTTAGCTACCCACCTACCCATATTTTTGGGTTTGTTGAAAAACAGAGGATCCAGAACTAAACCAGACACACAGGGAAAATACACATATCATGCACATAGTATCCTTTTGGGAATTAAATTAAAGACCTGAGCATGCTAAAGCCACAATCCTGTACACTAAGCCCCAATGTTTCTTATATTAATTACAACAGAAGAATTATGTTAAGCGATGATTGTATTTTAGATGACCATATAAAATAAAATGAAAACGTCCATTATGTAAAAAAAAAAAAAAAAAAAAACGTACCAATATGGGACCTTAGTCACATATCAAAGAAAATAAATCAATAAAAACAGTCCTGTGTAGCGTCATACCTCCTGTTTAGCATGCATGTCTATTTCTATTCTTTGAATTAGAACTCCAGGCAAATTTTTTTTTTTTTTTTTAAATCTGCTATCGTATGTACTAATACTTTATTACACCACACTGAACTGTGACTGTGCACTATTCCTAAATTGAACATAAAAAAATGCTATCTACAAAAAAAAATGCCATGTTAAGGACTGCTGTAATTTCTTTATTAGCTAAATTTTCATTCACTCTGGATACTATTGTCCCCCTGCAGCTATCGTACACAGAAGCTGCAGTGATGTTTATCCACCCACCTCTTGTCCATTCACAGAATAATTTCTATTCTGTAAACCATTCCAAAGTAACGAGACCTTTTTATGAATGGCCAAGTAAAGAGAGGGGCGAATAATCAATATCTCAGCTTCTGAGCATGAGAGCCACAGCAGGCTGGAATTATAGCGAAAGCTATATTATCGCTCCTGAACGAAAGTCTAAATATTCTAGAAATGACAGAGGTCCTTAAAGTGGCATACACCTCATTTTTTTACACAGAAAATTTTATATTAAAAAAAAAAGTCTGCCTGGAGTTCTGCTTTAATACAGGAAAAGCAGAGACAACACATTTATTTTTTCAGGGGTACATTTCTAAATATTAGTTAGTTTGCACACCAGAAGCTCTCTTGGGTTCAAAATCTCGGACAAAGTGAAAAATAAGTTCATTTATGGGTAATATAAACAGCTCTACCATTAGAAAGAAACTTTTTTTTTTTTACACTAAAGTTTTTTTTAAGGATGTCATTACACTGACTAGACGTCAGGACTTGGATTTTAACCCAGAATCTCTGCTGTGTCAGGCAACATCTCTTCTTGCTGAGCTACCTGGAATGCTGAACAGTTCCCTGGACAATTCCTTGAATGATCCTGTCTTGAACCTTGTTTGTATTGAACCTTGAACTCTTTGCTCCTCCCATGAACTTCCTGATTTAAGCCATGTCTCTGCACTTCCTGATTGCCAGATTATTGTGCTCTCTCCAGCAAGCATCTCGCTCTCGTCTTCCCTGCCGCCGTCCATATTTTGTTACCACTCGTTATCAACCCTCGGCTTGTTCCTCAACTATGCTTCTGCCTGATCCCAACCTGCAACTACTAATTGTTGACCTTTGGTTTGTTTACTGACTATGCTTCTGTGTAATCCCTACCTGCTTATCCACTACTGGACCCCAGCTTGCTCACCTCCCAGTGAGACGATCCTGAGGACCGCGACCTGGTAATAACATGCAGAAAAATCCATCTCCACCATCAGGAGCTCTGGTAAACACTGGTTAGTACATAGACCAGCACCTCAGGTAAGCCTGCGTCATTCACCAGGGTGACTGCCTGTGTACCTATCCTACTGGTTGGTGGTAGTTCAACTACTGCTATAGTAACTGGTCTTCGAGCCTGACCCTTGATTGTGACACTAGACCAAAATTTGCAATACTGGAAATTGGTGTTGTGGTGCTACAAAGACCTTAGCAGCGTGAGTGCGCTGTATAAAATTGCATAACTGACAACACTCACCAAATGTCATTCCTCTGTAATGCATTAAAAAGCATTCAATTATAATAAGGTAAAATAGTATTCTATGGACTTGTCTAAGCAAAAAAAAAAAACATGTTAAAATGTGCACAATATTCACTCAAATGTGTGTAGTCATGCGATTGAGATCTGCTTGAAGTACTAAATTACTAAGCTTTTCAAACTTCCACAACTACATTGACATGTAAAAGCAAAAAAAAAAAAAACCTAAAAAACTCACTAGCCATTTCTGCTACTAAGTAAATAATTTGCAAAACCTATGGTCAAGATATGTTTAACTCTAATACGTAAATAATCATGAACTTCAGTTGCAAAAGTAAAATGTGCATATTGTAGCTTTGACAGTTTGTTCAAGTTTCAAGCTGGCTGGAGATAATGTGCAGGCAAGACCATACTGTTTTTTAGTCATAAACATGCACGTTAGCATCACCTGAGCATGTATATTTATATTATGAAGCATGGAGTAGCAGGTAGAGAAGAAACGCCTCTAGTGCCTCAGTTTATATCTGGGAACTATAAACTGCTCAACCCTTCCCTCAGACTGGACAGCCAAAGATTTAGACATGACATAGGAGATTAAAGCCTAGTACATACTAGTCAGTTTTTAAGTTTAATCAAGCAAGGCTGAAAAAAAAAAAAAAAAATGACAGCTCAGGAGGAGCCGCTGTACTAACTATCTGACATAAGTACAGCCATTGGCTGAGATCGCTGATTGTGAGCCGATCAGCAGACTTTTTTCAGTCATGTCCCTTCGACAGAAGCCAGCCGAACAGTCGGCTTCTGTCGGACCAACTGCAGTACACACGGGCCAAATGTCGGCCGGTTTCTATTGAACCAGTCAATGCCGCCCGACAGTTGGCCAGTGTGTAATAGGCTTTAGCAAAATTTGACCACATGAAGTGGCCACAATTAAATGTTTTTGCGTTTGTGGTTCAAACTAAAAAATATACATGTAGTGCTTAAAAAATAAAATTGTTGATTAGATTCCCTACTGGCTGTAGTAAAAGAAGAGCATACAAACCAACACTTGGCCATCCACATTCTCCCACCGATTAACTTAAAATATCATTACTTAATTTATCCTAAAATATTTCAGGGAATCTGTATATCGAAGAATATGTTATAATCTTTACCCAGTACACTTTTTTTTTGGTAGATTGACAATTTTCCGTGCTAAATTTAAGAAAATAATCCCTTTGTCTCTCAGCTTCCTGCTAAACAAGGTTATGATGAAGACTATGTAGGCAAGATGTCATAATTTTAAAATGAAGGGAATAATAATCCTTTGATAAAGCATATACATGCATTTCAAGGCACATTGCACAATCATTTTGTTTCTTTGATGGTTTCCAATAACAGAACATTGATACCAATAAAGAAGTCTTAAACAAGGATGGTCAAAAAATACATTGAGAGCCTAACCTAGAAATCAGAGGAAACAATGTTTCTTTTCATTTCCTTCATGCAGTACCCAAAAAGTATTAGATGATGATTTCTTTCAATGCTGCAAACTATGAAAACACAATATTTAAACTGTGTAGCAAATACTTCCAATACTTAGCATAGGGGGCTGTGGGAATCTGGTCCAACAAGAGAGATATCACAAGAACTAATACAGTATGTCCTGTTT
Source organism: Pelophylax lessonae (assembly GCF_965119305.1). Taxonomy (NCBI): domain Eukaryota; kingdom Metazoa; phylum Chordata; class Amphibia; order Anura; family Ranidae; genus Pelophylax; species Pelophylax lessonae. The sequence goes on along the minus strand of NC_138769.1, from coordinate 358,376,799 downwards.
GCCCTTTGACTATAGCAGCGAGAAGGAGTAACTTTCTGTAGACAGCTTCATACAATACTTTTGAAAAAGCATCAGGCTTGATGTTCTGGGTTACCAAGGACAAGTGAACTTTGCAAAAAGTCATTGCACTTTTTATCCATGCCTTTTTTAAATGTGTGAACCACCCTGATAGTTATTGTCAGCATGATCTTACGGAACCCTCAACGTTTCTATGACAAAAGTTGATATGTTGCTGAAGGCCACCCCTTAAAGATATAAAGTTAAAAAGTCTTAATATGAATTGGAGATTGCAGTTTTGTGTAGCCTATATCTAGTACATACAATTTATATTGCATGTTTAGTTCATAGCTTCAGCTTTCCTTACAACTCAGAGTTCTTCTATGGATGTGGTATCTAAAATGACTCTCTTTGATCTATAGAGTAAAACAGTGCATTACTTAAGAAGACATGTACAAACTAATCATTTTAAATCATTAGACTTGTGAACTTAGAACTTCTGATGGGTGGGCACCCCACACTCCTGCAGCCACAAAGCCCTGCCATAAAGCATTGCAAACCTTCATGGCCCCCAACAGGCAGCCCCACCAGTACTGAGTATACAGATAATGCTACTTGCTGCTGATCTTACTGTACCTCAGATATGTACACACTCTGCATAAGCTTTAGTTAGACATTGCTGACTTTAAGTAGTATTTCCTACCAATGTTGTTTCACAGGTATAACATCAAAGACTAAAGGAAGCCACTCTCATCTTAAAAGTCTGAAGTCAATTGTATTGATGTTACCAGTACAGGTATAATCCAAATGGTAGAATTAGCTCCTAGTGGGATGAAATATGTAAGAGGAGCAGGTGAATTGCTACTATACCAGATAACATCAATATAATTTGCTTTGGGCATTTATTAGGAGAGCAGCTTCCTTTTGTCTTGGATATTATAATTGTGAGCAGGTCACAGACCGCCTGGAGTCAACACCTATCTGACTTGAGCCGAGTGGTTGGGACTGCCTGCAGTTTGGTCTGCAGGTGATACCTGCTTCTTACTTTGGAAGTGGCTTCTGTTAGGAAGGAACAGAATTAAGGAATCCTCCATTGTGTTCCTGGGTCCACTATCTGCCATTTGGTTTGCTATGGTTCAGGTTTCACTGCTGGCAGGACTTAAATGTGATTTACATTACATGGACCATACAGTATATACAGGTTGACACCTGGCAGTATGAGAGAATTCCATACAAGTAAACCTACCAATGCATTAATCTATGCTCTGCCTCATTTCCCATCTCAAAAAATATATATATGAAAAGCAGAATTTTCTGCAAAAGGCCACTATTTCTTTTAGTGCTAAATTTGTCAGATACAGATATTGATATTATTTCACATAAGTACTGGTATCTCAAATCAGCTCATAAAATAGAATTTCTTTTGTATGAAAATTTCAATTTAAGATAAAAACACTGGATAGATATATATTGTATTCTTGTGCTTCAAGCAGATTGTACACGACTTATTGGTAGTGGATGTGCTTCGGTATTAAATACCCAGTCTTCTAATGATAGCAGATCATCTTCTGAAAACAGAAGGTAGAGGTATCTGTAGGATAGATAAAAAAACAACAAATTAGTCATACAACTGTTTTTTCTTATTCTATTTTTCAAAAATTATTAGAATCCTCAACAATAGGAAAATTATCTGATTTGCACAAAATTATTAATTTATTATAAAATTAAAACACCATTTACTGTACATGAGGTAGAAAATATGATCAATTGCACCTGATGTAAATATGGGTTCAATTAAATAAACCAGTTATAGTTTTAGCTCCAGATTTGACATTTTCAGCACCAAGTGTGGGTCAATTTTGGGGACGAGTGAGCGCCCCCCCTCCTGAACCAGACCAGGCAACATGTCCTCAACATGGGGGGCGCTTTGGGGCACCCACCCCAAAGCACCTGGTCCCCATGTTGATGGGAACAAGGGCCTCTCCCCCACAACCCTGGGCTGTGGTTATGGGGGTCTGCGGGCAGGGGGCTTAGCAGAAGCTGGAAGATCCCACCCCCCTTATGTGAATGAGTATGGGGTACCTACCCATTCACCAAAAAAAGTGTAAAAAGTGAATAAAGACACAAAAGTTTTTTTTACAATTTCTTTATTAAAAAATCCAAAATATAAACAATGTCCTGGATATGGATCCATCATCAATCATTCTGTCTCCCACACCGCCGGACCCGAAAAAAAAAAACCTCCGGCCTAGTGAAAGGCTCCCAACTGACCGCCTGCTCCTCCGTCTGACATTTCCTAAATAGCTAAGGGCAGAGTCACCCAATGATGTTAGCGGGTGACCTCATCGCCTTGGCATGCTGGGTCAATTACATCACTAGGGAGGGTGTCACCGATGGATGTCATTGGGTGACTCTGCCCCTTAGCTATTTAAGAAATGTCAGGCGGAGGAGCAGGCAGTAGGCGTGGAGCCTTTAAGGAGGCCAGAGGTTTTATTTTTTTGGGTTTCTTGCATCGCGATTAACAATTAGGGGTCATTGTTTTTTAAATTTTAATAAAGAAATTGTGAAAAACTTGTGTAGTGTCTTTATTCACTTTTTTTGGTGAATGGGTAGGGGTATTAAATACCCATACTCATCCACATAGGGGGGGCCGCGATCTGGGGGCCTTCTTGTTAAAGGGAACTTCCATATTCCATTATGTCTCCCATCCGCAGACCCCAATGACTACAGCCCAGGGTTGTGGGGAAGAGGCAATTGTGCCAAAGAACCCCCCATGTTGAGGGCATGTGGCCTGGCATGGTTCACAAGCAAGCCCCCCCCCTACTTTCCTGGCCTGCAGGGCTGAATGCTCAGGTAAGGGCCTGGTATGGATTTTGGGAGGGGGCATGCTGTTTTTTTTCCGGAATTTTCTATTGTCGGCATTCTATTGTTTACATTTCAGCTGTTAGTTAGGAAGCCCGCTGACAGCTGACGAGTCATCAGTTGTTAAAGACGCAGCGGCCGGCTTTCCGGCCCACTTCATAACAACCAGCCATTCTTCACCTAGAATTTTAATCTGTTGATCATTTTTCGACCGATCAGAATTCCAATTGTTCTGAAAGTTTGCAATTCGTTGGAAAACGAATAAACAAAATAAAATTAAATATATTTCAACTAAATTCATTACTACTTTATTCAGAGATTTGGGTACATCAAAATCTCCAAATAACCAAAAACCTGTCTGAATTTACATTCAGACCTAAACGAAATGCACATGTCCAATATGAAGTTATATAACACAAAAGAGTAATAAAAACCTGGTAAAGGTTTCTATCCTTATACCATCAGAAATCAGTAGAAATAATATTTATGGGCTTGGGAACTATGAAAGACTACTGGGAGCCTCTTGGATCTGTGGGGGATTTAGTCCCCAGGGAAAAGTCTCTATTAAGTGAAGAACTCTTTAGGACTACAAACCCCAGGATTACTGTATTCTGCAGATAGGAGGAAAAGGAAGGAGAAGCCAGGGTTCTGGACAGTTTCACATAGGTGACTGTTGGATTCAGAGACACTGCTGTTGCCACAGCTCACCACGGTGTTGGAGGAATGCTGTGGTGTTGCAACCACATGGGGGCTGCAACCGTCAGAGAGATCGAGCAACGGAAAGGGGCATAACTGGTTTCGCGATAAATTGCCGCTACTGAGTCCAGAGTCGCTGTCAACACCAAAGGTTCTGGATATCAGAGAGAGGGAGGAGGCTTTAAAGCAGACTGCATAATAGTGAAAGGCAGCTGGCCACAACCTCCCTAGTCCCCTCCTAAAGGGACAGTGCCACCCCAATTTGGGACTTAGCTTGGGAATGTATGCCATTCCCCATCGGATACAAAAATACCTGAGCACTCCAAGGCAGGACTCTGAACCCCAATGTTTAATACCACACTGGCTTGTTGAAGAGGTTTTAGAAAGACTCAAGGACCTTTCAGCTTCTAGGACTGCCTTTAGTTAGGATGCTCTTAGATTTAGGGTTCAGGTACAGATATATTGGACTCCTCATGTTTGTTGCATTGTACAAATTTGTTTATTTTGTTATTTTTCTTATTGTTCCCTTGTTGGGTATTTAGCCCAAACGAATCCTCTTTTTTTTATCCTTAGTATGTCAGAGGGTGAGGCATTATCAGAAGAGTCCTTGTCATCCGGAGACCCATATACCAATGGCTCCTTCAGGGGTGGGTTAGGCATGTCCTTGTAAAAAACTCTGCAATTTCATAGATTATGTACATTGTATCCACAACAACCAGTTTCACACTGGGCCACCTAGGCCATTTAATGGGAAAGTTAGCTGTTTCCACATCAGTAGTTCACCCTGATACATTAGTTATTCTAATACTGAATATGCACCTAAATGAATTATACTTACTTTAATGTTTCTGACATGAAAAAGCTTTGTTGAACATTATCATGGTTTGGAGTAGTAGTATACACATCTCTTATTCCTGAAAATCCATTTTCAATTCTGCAGTATGTGTCCAAAGCCTGGAGCAGAAATACATATTAAGTTAATCAAATAAATAATATTCTGCCATCAGATGGCCTATGACACATCTGAAGTGCACCTGATACAAGCCTGTTTAGAAAAAGTAACAAACTTTATGATAGTATTTATCTGAATAGCTTTTACAAGCTATGAATATATAGTGTTCATATTGAAGGTATTGTTTTATATCTGAGAATAAACAATGGTAGGTAACATTAGTTAAAGTTAATGGCCATTGAAAAAATGGCAGCACTGACAGTTCTCGATTTGTCCTTAGTAGCAAAAATGAAAAGGAAGGAGCAGTAGTTAAAGTGTTTGTTACCCCAACATTTCCTATTCCTGATATGTGTCTGCTGTACCATGTACTTGTATGAGAAAGTATCCTGTTCTCTTTGTATTGCCTCCTTTTTGTGAAATCCCCGGTGTCCCTGCCAGTCTTTCTGCTTTCCTATTTAAAATTGAGCACATCTTGGTAAGTCCTCTAGCTATGCTTGGAACTAAGTGTGCTCTCCTCCAATGATCAGACTTGTCTTGACACATCCCCCGCTGCACAAGCCTCTCAAAGGGAAGCTTAGTGTACTACTGCTCCTCCTCTCCCAGCTCTTATGCAGAGGGAGAGAGAGAACAGAGGGAATGTGATCGCTTTTAGAAAAGAGAATAAAGGATATTTATAATTCTTTTTTTTTTTTTTATTATATCTATACACAAATGATTTGCCCTTCAATTCAATTTGAAACGGAAAGGGTTGTTTAATAAGGTGATTGTTTACAATCACTTTAACCAGTTTTTTCAGGAGTAATGGGCAATCAGGGACAGTAAGGCAATTAGGATGCTAAATGATCCTGCTGGACTGGTAAGCAATGAAACCTGCCGTTTTACTGCCTGACTGCCCTACTGAACAAGGCCACACTGCCACACAGCATTTCGAGCTTCAAACATGTTGTGGCTTTGGGAAAGATTAAACAGCATGTTTGCCGCCAAACATGAACCTTTAAAGTGAATAGGGCCACGCTGCAAGGTCACTTTTCAGTGACCACGTAGGCGGCACATGTGAACGAGCCCTTAGGCTGCATGAAACTTACAGATGAGATGCTGGAGACTTCAGTCTCTGACAGAGGCAGGTGCCAACTTCCTACATTTAATTTCTTTAATTTCAGTCTGAATTTTTATAGCTATTTTCTCATTGGGGATTCAAAGCATTTTAGAAGATGGGGCAGCCATCTTAGACAAATTCAGTTGAGTCAATTAAGCATGTTTTTGGAGTATAGGAAGAAACCAGAGTACCCAAAGAAAACTCATGCAAACACAGCAAGAACATACAAACTCCATGCAAATAGCAGCCTAGTCAGGATTAACCTAGTACTGTAAGGCAGATGTGCTAAGCACTAAGCCACTGTGCTGTGTAGGAGAAAATAGAAACGGTCTGATGAAATCTGCACAGGCTTACTGATGTGGCAGGTGGTAAAATCCGTAACAGTTCATACAGGACAATTATCAGCAGAGAAGGACAAAAGAGCTCTCTCTGCACATAATCTGTGTGGGTACCATGAAAAACGATTCAGCTTTTGTGTCAACCGTCACAGGAATGAACTATGAATATTTATGAACATGAAAAATAAACCAACATTTCTAGAGAGCAAGTGAAAAATGCGATACAACTTAAATATAAGTTCACTTTTTTAAAAAATAAATAAATAATAGATGCCCATTTTTCTGCAGGTAAAAAAATGTGCATTTATTTAATTTTTATTTTTTTTGGAGCCTATAAAGCATTGCACCAGTGATCAGCAGTTCGCTGGTGCCATGCAGGTCTCCAGCAGATCTGCTAGTGTATCTGCTTACCTATATATCATGTATAGTCCCATTTGGCCACATTTTTTTAAATGTGACAGCTAGCAGGGAGGGAGAAGAACCCCACTAGCTGTCACAGGGCGGATCGGGGAGATGCAGGGGCTGATCCATTCGTAACATGTTACATGTTACATGTTACACCCTGAATATGGGTGTAGCATGTAACATGTTACGAAAAGGTGAACTTATCCTTGTTTCACTTGACCCCCCTTCTAGATTGTAAGCTCTAACGAGCAGGACCCTGTCATTTCTCCTGTATTGAATTGTATTGTAACTGTATTGTCTTCCCTCAAATTGTAAAGCGCTGCACAAACTGTTGGCATTATAGAAATCCTATATAATAATAATTATAATAATCCTTTGATATGTTCAGGTAAACACCTACACAGGGCCTTATGGCACATTGTTCTGATCCCTGCCAAGTGCCACCTAAATGCTGGGTCTAATTACTGTGATAGCGAAGCATTCTCGTTTTTTTAGAGAGACATCCTAGTCCACTGATGGCGAACCTTGACACCCCAGATGTTTTGGAACTACATTTCCCATCATGCTCAACTACACTGCAGAGTGCATGAGCATCATGGTAAATGTTGTTACAAAACATCCGGGGTGCCAAGGTTCGCCATCACTGCGCCTAGTCTATCCTTATTTCCAGAGAGAGTGTGTAAATTGAGCTGAACACTAGGGGGAGATACTAAAGCCTCGTACACGCAACGAATTTCCGCCGACCAGTCGTCCATCTTTTAACTAGAGTGGTGTCTGTTGGTTGGAATGTGCTCTAGACTGCACACGAATTTTCCCGTACGACAGAATTCTACTTCAGAAGTGATGTCATGTGTTGGATTGCTTTGTATGTGTTCTTTCATCTCTGAGCATGCCTAGTCTTGCTCATAAGATTTTTCCCCATCGAAATCTGTACTAATGAGACGAAAATCGGATGTGTTTTGATGGTCGACAAAAAATATATAGCCTGCACACCAGGATTTTTTCGGCCGAAAAGTTGGAGTTGGTTGTCGGAAGCATCATACTAACAAGCCGAAAATCGTCAGATCGGTCGTCGGACGAAAATTCCCAGCCGAATTTCGACTCGTGTGTACAGGGCTTAGGACTGGAGGACTCAAAATCTGAAGCAGCTGAACATGGTAGCCAATCCGCTTCTATCTTCAGCTTGTTTAACCACTTAAGGACTGAGTCATTGCAATATTTTTTGTCATGCGGTATTTGCGCAGCGGTCTTTCAGATGCCATTTTTAAAAAAAAAAATACATTTCACTGCATTAAAAAAAAAAAAAACAGTAAAGTTAGCCCATTCTTTTTGTTTTTAATTATTGCTCTTGCTCTGGTGATCGCGGCGATACCTCACATGTGTGGTTTGAACAGCGATTTCATTTGCGGGCCAACTTCCGTATACGATTTCTTTTGTGCGCAAGCTCACGGCGATGGGGGCCGCTTACATTTTTTTTTGTTCCTATTTATTTTTTTTAATTTCAGCACAGGTTTTTTTTAAAAAAAATTAAATCTGATCACTTTTATTGCTGTCACAGGCAATGTAAACATCCCTTGTGCAGCAATAGACAGTGACAGGTACTCTTTATAGAGGGATCGGGGGGTCTAAAAGACCCTAGACCCCTCCACTGCACTTGAATGTATTTAAAACGCCAAAAACTGCATTTTTGAATACTGTCGCTTTTTAAATTTGGCGCCTTTAGCCGTCGAGTAACCTGGAGGCAACGTCATGGACGCCGCTTCCAGGTTACATCATCCGGCTTTGATCGGGACTCCAACAAACCGGCGGACGTGCCGGCCTGTTGCTCGGGTCTCCCGTCCCACCAGGCAGAGCTGCGGAAGGCAGCAAGGGGGGGGCATTGATTGAGCGCCTCCCGAGCCGCATTGGCCATTACCACCTGAAAGCCGACTGCCGGCTCTAAAAAATGGTACCGGTATGATGCCTCTAGCTGCAGGCATCACCCCGGTACAATCACTTCTTTCAGCCGACGTAGAGCTACGTCGGTTTGCGGGAAGTAGTTAATTAAGCTTTGACAATAAAGCCTGGAAGCTGATTGGTTTCTGTGCAGAGCTGCACCATATTTTGCACTCCTAGGTTCACGGCTATGCATTTTTTTAGTGCATTTTTGCAGTTTTCAGAAATGCACTACAGTCCGTTTACCATGGTTTCCTATGGTACACATTGACATCTATGCGTTTTTCAGGATTAGGGACTTTTTTCCCTGCAGCAGATTGCATTTTGTGTGTAATTGACTTCAATGTACCAACACCAAAAAGTAAATTTGAATGTGAATAGCTATTAACTGTGAATAGCTGGTTGTTAAAGATTAGGGATGGGCCAAACACCCCCCTGTTCAGATCGCAGCAGAACTCCCGAACATGGGAAATGTCCTAACCCGAACCCCATTGAAGTCTATGGGAGCCGAACAGGAAAAATCAAAAGTGCCCATTTTGAAAGCTTATATGCAAAAATTTAGCCATAAAAGGGGTATAGGGGTGTGGGTACTGCCCTGGAGGACATTTATTAATATATAAAAAAAATAAAAACAGTAATTTTTTCAGGAGCAGTGATTTTAATGATGCATAAAGTGCAACAATATAGTGCCTGGGGGTCCCCTTAATATGCCTGTAAAGTGGCACATCTGTAGCATGCATATAAAATGACTCGCGGTTACAATTTCCAGCACGCGGCTATTGAAAAAATAAATTAAAAAATGGTGTGGGGTCCCCCCCACTCTATACCAGACCCTTATCGGGGCAAGCAGCCTGGCAGGTCAGGAAAGGGGTTGGGGGACGAGCGAGCGCCCCTCCCACCTGAACCATACCAGGATACCAGGCCACATGCCCTCAAGATGGAGGGGTGTGTGCTTTGGGCTCTGCCCCCCCGCCCCAAAGCACCTTGTCCCCATGTTGATCAGGATAAGGGTCTCTTCCCGACAACCCTGGGCTGTGGTTGTCAGGGACTGCAGGCGGGGGGCTTATCAGAATCTGGATCCCGGCCCCCCAGATGAAAATGGGTAATAAAGTTCCTTTATTAAAAAATAAAAATAGTGTCCCTCAATGTAAATCTATCGTCAATCATGCCGCCCGCCAGACCCGAAAAAAAAAATTAAAAACACTGTGGCCTTCTGGGAGGCCTCCCGTCGTACGCCTCCTCTATATTTTTTTTTCTACACTATTTTTCAATAAGTTGTCAAAAACTGTTTCTTGTATTTATTACTTTTTGACACTTTTTTGGTAAAAGGGTAGGGGTGCTATGTACCCAAAACTCATTCACATGGGGGGGCGGGATCTGGGGGCCCCCTTGTTAAAGGGGGCCTCCAGATTCTGATAAGCTCCCCGCTTGCAGACCCCCACAGCCACAGCCCAGGGTTGGGGAAAGAGACCCTTGTCCCCATGAATATGGGGACAAAGTGTTTTGTTGCCCTAAAGCACCCCCCCCCCCCATGTTGAGGGCATGTGGCCTGTGTGAGGGATTAGCTCGGTGGTAGGCGTGGATGACCCCTTGGGGGGTGCGTTTTCACAAGAAGATAGCCGAGAAGTGCTTGCAAACAACAGTTTGGTTTATTAATGCATTTTTCTTCACCAGACTGCAAGCGTCAAAACCAGCAAAATAAAATAAAAGACAAAATAAATCCTTGCCTCTGTGGGCGGCTACCTTCTCACACTGGAACCTACCTAAGAGTCTGTCCCCAACCTACTGTTGGGCAGACTTTGCTGTTCCTACAGCAAACCATCAAAAGTCCATTTACTTTCTCTTTACATAGGAAACATCCATTGTTTTTCACCTTCACATAGCAAATGTTCATTGACCTCTTCACACAGGAAACATTCCTTTGTTTTTCCCTTCACATGAAAAACATTCCATTTCCTCACCTTGTGAAGTCTTCAGCCTTAATTAGTTTCCCCTTCTCAGGCGCACACCGCTCCAGGAGGTATATTCCTCTCCCATGCCCGCACAGCGTCAGGAGGCATATATCTGACTGCCCTCCTGTCCCCAGCTCACACAGCTTTCAGGAGACGGCTTCCGGAGGCCGCCATCCATAGACTTTCTTTGGACAAATTATAGAAGCCTTAATTTCCTCATTCTGAACAGCTGAAGTCTGTTCAACGTCTTTAGACATTTCTGCTGGCTTCTGCAGCCGACACCCTATAGTAATTGGTGAATTGTGTCTCCAATCTGTGACAACACTCACAGATTTATCTGACTTCCTGTCACATTTACTTGACGTCCTGTCACATATCCCCCCCCCCCCCCTTTGTCTCAACCCTGGGGTTGGGACACAGTTTTCCAGGCACGCATGTGTCTGGCACTGCTCTTTCTTTAAGTCCGTTAGCTTGTCTATATACACTTGTTTTGGCTGATCCTCTCCATCTTCATATAGCCAATTCTCTGTATCTTCAAGCTTCTGTCATTTTCAATGACAGATTTCTCATATACATATTCCTCAACTGCATTTTTGGCATCATTTAGCTCCTTCTCAAGTTTGTCCTGCATACTCATCTGTCCTATCCGCCATGGAGGACCGTGATCCATAGGCAACTCAATTGTGCTAGTCTTAATGTCTTCAACAGTCTTGAGCCGCCTTTCTCTGCAATCAATAAATGATTTCCACAAAACTTTGAGAACCTCTGCTTCACTTAGCTTTGTTCCAAGTAATATTTGTACTTTTTCTGGTGGACCCGTTTTGTCTTTATCCATGCTGACTGTTACCACTACTGTTTCTCTTAAGGTTTGCAGGACCCCTAGAGAGTCTGCATGTATTCTTAAGAAGTCTCCTAATTTGGACAGGGACTCTTGACGTCCCTCTGTTACTTGAGTTACCTCTCCATACGGCTGTACACAATCATTGACTCTTTGTTGAAAAAGGGCATGAGCCTCTTTCTTGAGCTTGGCTTGCTCTAAGATGCTGTGCAGAGGACCTTCCATTTGCAACAACAGGCTGTCACACATTTCTTCAAAGTGACCCCTGTTCCTTTTTTCAGAGATATCAACCTCATTTACAAACCATTTCATATTTAGAGGCAGATCTGAAGCATTTGCACTCATCAACTTCTTAAGCTTTTCGCCCTCCTGAGCGAGTCGCAGTAAAGGCCTAATGTTTGATTTGATATCCAGTTTATATTTCTTGCCAAATTCTTCACAGAAGTAGCCAACCAGAACATCACCAATTTTCCTTCCACCATCATATGGGTCAAAGGCAGTAGCTTTATTAATTAGCCGTAGACAGTTGAAACCAGCGACCTGGGTGGTATCCATTACAGACCTCCTCTTTGCATCAGTGAAGAAGCATGTAACTGCAACACAGTCTATTACAGGTTTCTTCAATGCACTTTCTGCTGAATTATTTGACCGCTCAAGGTCACCTAGTTCCTTTTCTTTATCTGAACTCCCGATTGAATGCATCTCAAGATCACGATCAAACTTTTGCCACCTGTCTTTCACCAGCTCCATTTTGGAAATATTCCAGGAAAGGCACTTATTAATTTGCTTCACGTTTTCATCAACAGTCTTAGTTCTCTTCACTAGGTGGTGTTTGCTTTTTTCTCCAAGTTTTACATCACTTGCCTTCTTCACTAGACTTTCAACCTGAACTGAGAAATCACCACATTTCTTACCCAGCTCCTTTGTTTGCTGAAGTTCTAATGATACATTTTCCAGTGCTTGAAGTTCTTGAAGGAACTGTTTATTCCAGAGGGGTGATTCAAGCAACATGTCATCAAATCTCTGATGCTCACTCAGGACAGACCCCAAAACACTGATCCTTTTAAAAACTGCATCAGGCACACTATCCCGTATTTGGGAAAGACCCTTTGTCGCCTGTAATTCCTCTTCAAGTTCTTCCAACTGAGTCCTCATCTCTTCCACTTGCTGTTCTAAGGCTCGCTTAGACTTTTCTAGCTCATGAACGCTTTTCTCAACGTCATCCTTGGAGCTGACCAAATCTTCCATCTCTGTACACAGCTGTTTGTTAACTCTTTCTAGTTCAACCTTACACTCTAGAGCTCCCTCCAAGGAGCGAGCCAAGAACAGAGCTTTGCTCTCTTTCTCCGGAGCCTCTGCGTTTGCACAGTCACGTTCTTCTGCATATTTTGCCGACAGAGTCTTCTCCTCACCAAGCATCTGATCAAACTTCTTTTGCTTCTTCTCCAGGTTGGACACAATCTGATTCTGGTGATCCAGATCCACACTCAGTTCATCCAATTCCTGCTGAAGTCTTGTCTTGATCTTCTCAAGCTTGTCATAAGCAGCTGTTTTTTTTTCATAGCGTTGATTAGCAGCTTCAAGGTCTTTCTGCAGTTTCTTTTTCACATTTTCAACACTCTCTAATGAACATACGCTTTCTTCCATTCGTTTATTCATATTTGCTATCTGAGCTTGCAGTGTTGCGACTTGCTCTGATAGGTTTCTCTTTGCTTCCTTCTCCTCTTTTAATTGTTCCAGGACGCCATTTTTCTCATCTTCCATTTGTTTGAGTTTTGTGCTAACTCTCAGCTTTTGACATCTCTCTTCCTGCAAGAGCAGCTGCGATTCCAAGATAGAAAAATCTTTGGCAATTTCTCTAGATTTGCTGTCTGTTTGAGAAAGCTGATTTGTGACATTGTCCAACTCAACCTGCAGTCGGTTTGCCTTCTCTGACAGCTTAGCACCCAATCGGTCACTTTCTGACACCTTAACTTGCGATTCCTGCAGCTGTGCCTCTATTTTTTTCCTCTTGTGTTCAGAATTTCCTTTTCCCTGCATAAGAGCCTTCACCTCATTGGCTAGTTTCTGGGAATGAGACTGTAATTCTACCACACAGGCTTCTTTCTTCTTTAGCTGCTGCTGGGCACGTTGGGCTTCAGCTTTCCAATTTTCATAGTCTGTACGTAATTCATCTACCACATTGCTCAAAGTGGTGAGTTCATATACAGTACTCAATAATTTAGCCTCTCTCTCACTTTTCTCCTTGTAGCTGAGAGATAAAGTCGTTTTCAGAAAGACATACTGTTCCTGCACATCCTGCAGGTCTATTTTGGTAGCTTCTAAAGACTGAAGACTTTGTGCCATCTGATTACGCAACTCCAACATCTCATCCCTACTTTGCTTCTGCAAAGTCTGAATCTCAATTTCCTTTTCCATGACAATGATATCTTTCTTCATTATAGTCTCTCTGCGTTTTTGCAACTCGGAAAAAAGAAGAGCAGTGGTTTCTTCCCACTGTAACTGTACCTCCAGGGCTTGTTCCTTTTCTTCCATTTTCCGTTGCAAGGCATCCAGCTCAGCCCTGCACACATACTCGGTTTCCTCCAAACCGAGGGCCTCCATTTGCTGCTGGCGTCTCTGTTTCCAGCCTGCCAAGCTCTCTGGGTGAGCCTGTTGTTGAGCTGCAAAGCTCCGCTGAAAATCTGCATTTGCCCCAGTGTTGCTAGGGACAACAACCTTTCTCTTTAGCCGATTCCGTTCAGGCATGGATGGGGCTGGTTCAGACAGTAGCATCCCCTCCATCCATAGAATCCGGTCTCTCATTTCAGCGATCCTTGCATTTTTCAGGCGTTTTGATCGCCCCATCTTTAGTCACTCCACAAACAAAAAAAAAAATTTATTTCAAAGTCCAGCAAAACTTTTAAGACCACTGTCTCTTTAAAACTTAGTAGTTTCTTCTCTCTCTTGCAGGATCTCCTTTCCTGTACACACAGTTTGTGCAGTCCCTTGCACCAGACACAGCAAAGTTCATCAAAAATTTTGAGACCGCTGTCTCTTTAAAACACGTTTTTTTTCTTTCAGGATCTCCTCTCCTGCACACATAGATTGTGCAATCTCGTGCACCAGACAAAGTTCATCAAACATATGCACTTCTTTGCAGGGATCTCTGCTTCTGCCCAATGCATACCTCCACCAAATGTGAGGGATTAGCTCGGTGGTAGGCGTGGATGACCCCTTGGGGGGTGCGTTTTCACAAGAAGATAGCCGAGAAGTGCTTGCAAACAACAGTTTGGTTTATTAATGCATTTTTCTTCACCAGACTGCAAGCGTCAAAACCAGCAAAATAAAATAAAAGACAAAATAAATCCTTGCCTCTGTGGGCGGCTACCTTCTCACACTGGAACCTACCTAAGAGTCTGTCCCCAACCTACTGTTGGGCAGACTTTGCTGTTCCTACAGCAAACCATCAAAAGTCCATTTACTTTCTCTTTACATAGGAAACATCCATTGTTTTTCACCTTCACATAGCAAATGTTCATTGACCTCTTCACACAGGAAACATTCCTTTGTTTTTCCCTTCACATGAAAAACATTCCATGTCCTCACCTTGTGAAGTCTTCAGCCTTAATTAGTTTCCCCTTCTCAGGCGCACACCGCTCCAGGAGGTATATTCCTCTCCCATGCCCGCACAGCGTCAGGAGGCATATATCTGACTGCCCTCCTGTCCCCAGCTCACACAGCTTTCAGGAGACAGCTTCCGGAGGCCGCCATCCATAGTCTTTCTTTGGACAAATTATAGAAGCCTTAATTTCCTCATTCTGAACAGCTGAAGTCTGTTCAACGTCTTTAGACATTTCTGCTGGCTTCTGCAGCCGACACCCTATAGTAATTGGTGAATTGTGTCTCCAATCTGTGACAACACTCACAGATTTATCTGACTTCCTGTCACATTTACTTGACGTCCTGTCACACATGGTATTGTTCAGGAGGGGGACTGCTCGCTCTTCCCCTTCCTTTCCTGACCTGCCTGGCTGCATGTCCGGATAAGAGTCTCGTATGGATTTTGGGGAGGGCCCCATGCTGTTTTTTTTTTAAATTTTGGCATATGGTTCCCCTTCAAATCCATACCAGACCCCAAGGATTTGGTATTGACTAGGGAGGGGACCCAATGCTGTTTTTTAATTTTTTTTTTTACCAACACTTTTTGTTTATTGTTCAGCTGTCAGCAGGGAAACCCACTGACAGTTGATGACTCATCGGTTGTTAAGGACACCCCAGCCAGCTTCCCGACCCCGGGAAACCAGCTTACAGTGCGCCCTGATTGTGCAAAGCTTTGTCCAATCAGGGTACAGAATGCACTCTGCAGCACTCAGTGCATTGCAGGGTGTTTGTCTGGGCAAACACCTTGCAAATTCAGGTGTTCAGTGAACGGCTGAACAGGCAAATCCTCGGGCTGAACCGTTCGCCCATCCCTATTAAGGAGTCGGCTGGGTGGCTGGCCACTGCATCCTTAACAACCGATGAGTCATCAGCTGTCTGCGGCTTTCCCTGCTGACAGCTGAATGTAAAAACAAGAATCGCCAGCAATAAAAAAAAAAAAATTCTGGAAAAAAAACAGAGTAAGGTCGCCCCCCCCTTCCTAATCCATACCAGGTCTTTTGGGTCTGGTATTAACTTTGAGGATAATGTTTCGCCCAAATTTTTTAAAACAATTGTGTGGGGTCCCCCCCAAAATCTTTAACAGACTATTATCCGAGCATGCAGCATGGCAGGTCAGGAAAGAGAGGGAACGAGCAAGCGCCCTCCCCCAAACCATACCAGTCCACATGCCCTCAACATGGGGGGGGGTGCTTTGCCCCTCCAAAGCACCTTGTCCGCATGTTGATGGGGACAAGGGCCTCTTTCTCACAACTCTGGCCCATGGTTGTGGGAGTCTGCGGGCGGGGGGCTTATCGGAATCTGCAAGCCCCCAGATCCTGGCCCCCCCATGTGAATGAAAATGGGGTACATAGTTTCCCTACCCATTCACCAAAAAAGGTGTAGTGTAAAAAATCGACAGTAGGCAGTTCTTGACAAGTCCTTTATTTAAAAAACAGAAATAAAAAACAATGTCCCCTGTTGTAGATCCACCGTCAATCAGGATGCCCGCCGCCACCGCCGACCCGAAATAAGAAAAAAAACAGTCCACTCTCGCCATCTGCCAACTCTGCAATCTTACAGTTCCTAAATAACTAAGGGTTGGGGTCAGGGGCATGCTGTCACAAGAGGGCAGCACCACCCTGTCAGCGGGTAACCCCACCACTTACTTTTTTAAGAACTGTTAGACGGTGGCTGGGGGATGTAGGCAGGGGGCATGCCTAAGTACATGTTCTTCTTGTGCCTAGGAGCGAATTGAGAGAGTGGATCAAAAAAAGTACTTAACTTTCCCCCAAAAAAATCTTCAAAAGTATTAGAAAATTGTCTAAGTGGCATTTTCAGGTTTGAGTAAAGGTCTACTTTAAGGCAAGCCATACATTATACTATTTTGTTCAACCAGTGGGTTGAGGGCAAAAATGTGCCGATTCCCCCATCCACCTACTTACTCCCACTGTGTAATTGTGTACTCAGAATACAGTGATCAGCGTTGCCAACTATAGCCGGTGACACTATTCGTTTGGAAAAAACCCAACAGGGTGGTTGTACAGAACCAGGGTGCCCATACATAGGTCAAAATTTGGCTGGTCCCTGTTGAACCGTATGATTTTGATCCATATATGGCTGGCTTCAGTTTTGTAAGCAAAAGGTATGTTTCACCAAAGCAGTTAAGGTTAGCCTGGTAAATGTTAAAAGGGCTATTAAAACACATGTGAAATATTTAATATGTATAGCTCACAAAAAGAGAAAAAACATTTTATCTTGTTTTAAACTCCTGAAAAAAAATCAATGTGTCAAAATATTAAACCTTCTGTATTTATTTCTGTAGCATCAGATTAGTTTACATTAAAGGAATGGAGGCGTCTCATACGTCTTTGCTGAATCAAAATATTTATTTTCCATTTACTTTCTTTTCAGCTTTCTTTGAAACTGACATCTGAAGCAAAAAAATGTTCAAACTAAGGCGAAATGACTGCTGACACTAATCCACTGGGCTGCAAAAATACGGGTACTGCGTTACATGGGTATATGTCACATACAATAAGAGAATTCAGCCTGTGTGTCACTATTCAGTTCATCAAACTGTTACAGAGAAACTTGCATCTGCTGTTCACAGTGACTTATACAAATAAATGGGAGCTAAGTGCAATGGGAGCTAAGTGCAGTGAAACAAAGAAGAAAGCATTAGTTATTCTGCTCATTGTAATAAAATAAACAACTGTGTAAAAAAACAAAAGTGTATGTTAAACCTATCAGTGCAACATGTTTTTCATATTGGGGGATGTGATGTCATAACTTTTTAAAACCATGACAATAAAAATTTAACGAATGTGCCTGCAATTCCTTGTCAATCACGTCATCCAAATATGTAAGTACAGTGCATCAGAAATGATGGTGTTCAGTGAGGAAAAGACTCATCAGTCACCATAATCCAACACTTGTTGGTGTTTTCCTGTCCTCTCATTGCTAACTGACAGATCCCAGGTGCTGTGATAATGTAAACATAGCAGTGGGGATCCTAGGTGACTTCATTGACCTTGAATGGTCGTGACCATACTTGGTCAATAACATCTCCTGGGACCCCTGGTGCTGTGTAAAGAAGCACCAGGGGTCCCAGGAGATGTTAAAGCACCAGTAGTTTGGACAACTAAATGACCAGTGGTTTTGACAAATAAATGACTGCAAACAGTTGCATTAGTTCGGTCCGCCAATGGCGAGTCCCTGGGTTCACCTTGAATCCAAGTCCAACCAAAAATGTAATTTCATCCCTAAATGAAAAAATATGTGCTAGGGAGATACAAAAGAAGAACACATACAATTTTCTGAGTTATTGAGCAAAGCTCATATTCTGATATTATTTTGATACAATTCACGCTGGATATTCAGATCCGCTATCACATTGTCATACCTGTGCAATCTCCCAGCCCCATTCTCTATATATAGGGTTATGTGTCAGCCTCCACAGGTACAGGTAACTTTCTACAACCTCTGGACGGAGCAAGTAATATCTTTCACTCAGCCTGGTTGATGTGGCTTCAGCCCCTGTATCAAACCTAAACACTTCAGGTCCAAGCTTAGTATCTGAAATGAGATCACAACATTATGTTAGACCACTTTATGTGTCACTAAATAACTAATAAACACCCTTCTTCCATTTCACCAAAACTACAGTTTACAATAGTAATCAGTAACTCTTAATATAATGGCCCAGTCTGTACAATATGAGAGTTATAATGGTATTTTTAAAAATAATTTGGAACTGCATTCAAACCCTGCATTACCTTCTCTGACCAATTCCTGGACACTACAATGCAGCAAGGTTAGATATTTTTACTAGTACAGCATACAGTTTATTAGGAATTGCCAGCACTCACTAATCCCATCTGAATTTGTAGTAAAACGATTCAAATGCATATATTTGGCTATTTTATGCCTCTAATATGCACTTTCAAGAACTTATTAACACGACTGGTGAGCACAGGCTACCTATACAAAGCTAAAAGAAAGACAGACAGAGGCGCCTCTAAGTGTAGACTTTATGCAACAGGTTTAATGAATAAAATTATGCACTCACGTTAATAAGCATATATTCATGCCCATAAAACAAGTTTCCAGTGTGGAGAAGTGTACATCATCCAGTCATGGACATCCGTCCAGCTGGAGCCGAAATCCTTTCGCCGTGGCCGGCTTGTACGGCAAGGTTAGAACCAGGAAGTAGGCTCGGTGTATTTGCTTAAGAGAGGCTTGGTGGATAGTCAAACCTGGATGATGTCATCTGCATGCGACGCGTTTCCGAGCGTGCTTGCTGCCTTCATTAAACCTGTTGCATAAAGTCTACACTTAGAGGCGCCTCTGTCTGTCTTTCTTTTAGCCCTGTGGAACCCCTGGCTTTTGGTTTTTGGATGGCTGCCCTACATGGTGGACTTTTTCTCCCCCTGTGCCATTAATGACTTTTAACTCTATGGATTTTTGGTTCGATATGTGATCAAGCGCCTGTTAACATTATGTATTAGCTATACAAAGCTGCATGCAGAGGC
The DNA here is from genome assembly GCF_965119305.1 of Pelophylax lessonae. NCBI lineage: Eukaryota > Metazoa > Chordata > Amphibia > Anura > Ranidae > Pelophylax > Pelophylax lessonae. The sequence continues at coordinate 358,357,575 of NC_138769.1, read as the reverse complement.
GTCACTTCACTTTGCAAGAATACCCAATAACATGCAAGGAAACATTTTTGCTTGCATATGATTGGATTATGAAAGTCTGCAAAGCTTCCCCTCATTTACTAAGCTCTGGAGCACACGCCCTTGCAGAGTGCAAATACACTTGTAAAGTGCACTTTTTTTTTTCTTTTAGTAAATCAACCCATCTGTGTGTCCATGAATTATTCCCCCTGCTGTCAGATCTAGTTACTGTGTAGCTTTCATTTGCATGAGCACTAGACTCATGGGAGAGACCCATGGATTGTGGGATTTGTACTTTCTTCACAGGAAATATTGGGTCTCACATTACAGACAGTGCCATGCTGAATGCCTCATTTTTCAACATAAACAGAAACTTCAGACACGGGAATGCAAAGATTTACGCATAGTTTCATTGGACATACAAACTACACAATTGTAGGCAGGTGCAGTTTACCCTCCCTTCTGTAGGTGGGGCTGTGTTGCTGGCTTCTGTACTGAGAGAGTGGAGGATGAGAGGAACATTGTTCCTCCACAGACTCCATAAGTTTTACCAGGGGAGCAACGGTCCAAATGGACACTGCAACACTGGGTGACCATACTGGACATCTATAGTTTATGCAATGCCTTTTGGCGCATAGTTGCAAGTGGATAGAGTAGGTCAAGGAACCACACTTGCCTGAGACAGTGAATTAACCCTAGGGAAAGGCTCCTGTTCGAGGAGGGATAGATTAGGGCACCGCTGTCTGCTCTGCTGTCCTCTGGTCTTCAGTGCTGTGTCATAGGACTTGAACCGCTCCTCTAAGTGCCACTTGCACCACTACTCTGCCTGTCAGCCACCCTCTATACAGATACTGCTCCTATAATGTGAGCTATACCGAAGTGACAACCCTTATGCTGGAATTCTCCCAATATACTGCCAACATTGTTGGGTGCACTGCTACTAGCCTTACCGCACCTGTGTTGCCAGTGTCACTGTGATTGCTGGTACCATACAGTTTGGAACTAAAAATTGTGCAAGCTTTCCTTGGGCTCTGTATTTCATTCTTCCAACTTGGGTACCAAATGATTCCCCCCGCCCATCCTCGCCCACATAGATAATGCTCATCTTATGCAGCTGAAAAAAACACAAGGTTGTTGTAGGGATGTCTTTATTGCTCAGAAACAACAATTCCCACAATACCAGTATTTAGGAGATTTTAGCAGTGAAGTAGCCTGGTCAGATATGCTTGGATAAAATGTGAGCCCTGTGCAAGAAGGCTGTCCCTGTATCAAATTTAAAAAAGGTGTACTATTAAAATAAACCTGTCTTGTAAGAAGCATAAAGATTGCCATTGCTAAGCACTACTCCTGAAAGATGTAGTTGTCTGATTACGATGGTGACCCTCTGTAGCCTAGCGCCCATTTACTAACCATGCTCAGATGCAGACGCAGGCACCTTTAATTCTATTTCCCACAACTCTCTGGGTTCCTGGACACACCCAGAAAGAATACATTTTTCAGCTTCCCTCCCACAGGAGCTCAGAAAGGCCGCAACTGATACAGCCAGAAGTGGCTGTGCAAGTGGTCTTCAGACAGGAGAGCATCTGTCTTCTGTTAGAAAGGGTGTATGGATAGCCAGTCGGGAACCTAATAGCATGCAATATCTCCAGGATACATATCTATTGTGGGGAACCTCTCCCCAATATTGACCAGAGAACCCCAGTTCCAATAGGGTGGCCCTTTGTCCTTGGGCCTTGGATCCTTCCAGCTGCTCATCCATGTTACCAGAGTCTCCCTGGACTTCACATCACTGAGGAGGAGGCTTTTTTTTTAAGGATAAAAGAAAGTAGCTGTTTTATTGAAGTAGTGATTCTCAGGTAGACTATCTGTTGTTATCCAGTGTTATAGAAACTATGCTGTGCAGCAACGTTATTCTTATTGAGCCATAGATACATTGCTGTGATGAGTCCATGTTTGTGCAGCTTTCATAATCAGACCCTAGTTTATATTATTCAGTAGTGTATGCATGTTCTTTGCCAAGCCAAACTTGTTTTACATTATTGCTTTTACTTTTTGCACCTGTTTAGTAAATTGCAAGTTACAGTAGCTCCCTGTCTGATCTTGTGGTTGGTTACTTATTTTGCTTCAGTTTTTCGAGTTACAGAGCCATATAAAGCATGCAGGTAATTTCGTCTGCTTTTAACTCTGAGACGGATCACTGTTATTACATTATTTTACTGGTGTATGTGGGATGGATCATTCATACCTGTACGTACATAAGACTCATGACATGTGCTGGCAATTTCTGATGCTAACTCCATGTAATGTTCTTTCTTGTTCTGTGGTGCATCATTTGCTCCTAGTGCCATCATTCCCGCAGCAAAGCAAGTCAGGTGCCCCATCTTGTGGTCCAAGACTCCACCTTTCCACTCAGCAATATATGTCAGTCCTCCTGGAGACTTTCTGATCAGATGTGCTTCAATGGCCTAGAAAAGCATAGAAAACGACTTTAATCATTTACTTAAAAATGCAGTAATTTGTGACTACAATGGCTTTTAATGTGGCAACAACAAAATATAAAAATTGAACGTCTTATGCATGATTACTTTTCTCTTCACAGAGTTTTTGTTCTCCATGGCATTAGTTAAATTACTTACCTGAAAGAAGTATATCCCGAGATGTGCAGGCTGCTGGATTCTGTAGATTATCTTTAGTGCAGCTGACCCAAAGCTGGTAACCTCGAATGGGGCCAGACGTTCAGCAGCATGAAGAGGACAGGGCAGACCTGCAGTGAAGATTTCTACAGACACCAGCAGTGTGTGGCCATACTACATTACAGGCAAGTAGTGTAACTAAAGCTGCAGAGAAAATGTTTTCCCAGCACAACTTCAGCTTTAAAGCTTTGTGATCTGAAACCTGTTGTGTAAACATTAATGAAATGTTTAATAGCTTTTATCTAATCAGATTCTCTCTAAGGCTGGCCATATACAGTTCAAATCTCTTCCTGCTGAACCAACCAAGATTCAAACTGTTAATGGGCAAGCTGAATGTACCAAGTTGATCGATTGATCAACTTGGGTACAATCAGCCTGCCAGATTCTCTTGGGATTATAGCAGTCACTAGCGATAATCACTGTCTTCTCCCGGTGGGTATTGCTTCCCCTTCCCGTCCTCACTCCCTACCGGGAGAAGACAATTCCTGATTCACCTGTCAACACCTGTGTTGCTGGAGGAATCGTGCAAATTTCTTTCCTGCAACCAAGAAATTTGAAACTAAAAACATAAATGTGTTGCGCTATCCACAATTTAAGTTTTAAGAAACAATATACATAACAGTGAAGTAAAACAATATGAAGTCCATATGATAGTCCTTAAATTAATAAGGAAACAAAAAGACTTATGCAAAGAGGAAGGAACCACAAGTCCCAGCATGCGGATAGCTAGAAAGGATTACCCGTGGAAGGAACAGCACACCAAATAACAGCTTACCAGATAGCATTGGCCACCCAAACCAATGGAGAGGCCACTAAACGCTTAACACAATGACAGGAGACTGCCAGGTATCACTTTCTTGGGATGTGGTAACAGAAAGGCATTCAAGACCAGATGGTTATAGGCCAGATGTGTAAAAAAATGTATAGGCACATAGCGTAATACAGTTTAAAGAAATCAAATTTATTAATAAAAAAGGTGCATTCACATGGTTCGAAATGTAATCAGGCATGTACAATCCATAGACGCTGTAAAAGTAGGAGCTGCGGCGTCCCCGCACTCATACACTAAAAGCCTGCTCTGGGAGCGTGGTGACGTCACGTCTGGCACCACCCAACGCATTTCGTCATAGGCTTGACGTCGTCAGGGGCCCTCCTACTTTTACAGCGTCTATGGATTGTACATGCCTGATTACATTTCAAACCATGCGAGTGCACCGTTTTTATTAATAAATTTGATTTTTTTAAACTGTATTACGCTATGTGCCTATACATTTTTTTACACATGTGGCCCCTTACCATCTGGTCTTGAATGCCTTCCTGTTACCACATCCCAAGAAAGTGATACCTGGCAGTCTGCTGGCATTGTGTTAAGCGTTTAGTGGCCTCTCCATTGGTTTGGGTGGCCAATGCTATCTGGTAAGCTGCTATTTGGTGTGCTGTTCCTTCCACCGGTGATCCTTTCTAGCTAAGAAGTATGGAGTGCATCCGCATGCTGGGACTTGTGGTTCCTTCCTCTTTGCACAAGTCTTTTTTGTTTCCTTATTCATTTAAGGACTAACATATGGACTTCATATTGTTTTACTTCACTGTTATGTATATTGTTTCTTAAAACTTCCATTGTGGATAGCACTACACATTTATGTTTTTAGTTTTTTGTGTTGGATTTTTCTATAGGTCCATGTGTGCTGCTTTCCTTCACAACCCAATTTTTTTTGTTTTCATTTAATCTCATTTATAGCGCAGAAATGTACCCATTTTTGTTTATTGATTTTAACCAAGAAATTTGCACTGTGTATGGCCTGCCTTATTCTGCAAATGCAAAATGGAAGAGTCAAAGCAAGACAAAGCAAGTGTTTCCTTCAGACACAGTCACTTTTCAGAAAGGTTCTGTTTGCTGCATAAGTGCTGGTTCACACTAGTTCCACTTCTGATGTGACTTGAGTCGCAAAGAGTCGCGTGACAAGGGAAAACACATTATATTCAATGGTGTGCGTTCTCATCAATGCAACTCAGCATGATGTGAATTTAGAAAAGATTTCTGTGCTACTTTGGTGCAATATACAGTGCAATTTGGCATAGAGTATGTAAAAGCGCATCAAAGTCTCACTACATTGTCGCATTGCATCAATGTCAGCTGAACCTTAGTATATACTGGGTGTATATCAACAGACACTGCAGCATTGTAGCATGCTTTAAAAGTAAACGGTGCTTTATTGCTGTGCCCTTATATGTGGATAACAAATAACTAGGTACATGATTAACCATTTCCTCTAAGTCATAAGTTCCATGCCCCCTTGTCCTTTTTTTCTTCAGGTTCAAATGATAAATGTTAGTGTTTTGACTACATCAATTTTCTAAGGGGATTTAATATAAAAGGTCATCAACCCCTTTAGTTGCCACCCCATGTCATTTGCAAGGCAAACAAGTAGAAAGAGCATATCTGTACATAAATACTGTTAGCTGCAGTGGCCCTGTGCTTTGCACCCTGTGTCCTTTGGCTTAGGAGAGACTTCCATAAGCAATAGATAAGTGCCATGAAAACTTGCATTGACTGCTATTATTTTTCCCATCATCCCATTCATCCATGAAGGAATGAGAAGATCACATCCTTCAACAAGTTCTATCAAACTTACTCTTTTGAATATGCACACTGCATGAGCTTTGCATACATTGTTACCATGGTGATGGTGCTCTGACAAATTGAAAGATATATTTTTAATATTTGACATTTTAAATAAATTCAGAAAATCGAACACATACCATAATATGGAATGCAGTACTCAGCATTCACCAGTTTGTAAACTGTAGCATCAGCTTTTTGGAAGCACAAAGTATAATCCATTAACTGTAATCACATTTTATCTACGTCAGTAAAAACACTGTTACTTCTGCATTAACTCTTGACGAACATAAAGGCATAGTAACTTTCAGTCCATGATCGTTATTATTGTCCTGCACACTGTTTATATCATAGGATGGTACACACAGTGCAGCTGTAACAGGACTTATGGGGTCATAGGGCCCAAGCATAACTGTTATTCTTCTTTATTCACCCAACTGTTTCTCCTCTTTATTCTCCCACTGGAAGATTGCATCATACACTACTCTAAACAATGAGAATGGAAAAAAACACTCGCGCCAATGTATGGTGTGGAATGAAAAAAGGAAGGGTAGCTGCTGTGAAAAACCTTGTTAGGTGGCAGGTTGAAAATGATTTGTAATGATGATATTACTTCAACAGCGCATACCTAATATACGGGGAAGTGGGAGATTCCCGTATGAATTTTTTTCGTGGATGTGAAAGTGTGTTCCTGATGACACTTTTTTATGGGTTTTTTGTTGCCAAATAGCCCTGGGAAGTAGATAATTGTTGCAGCCTGTGCTGTGGTATAGGGGATTTGAATGCCACCTATGTTCTACCTGTTTGTTGTATAAAAGTGCTTGTGCTCTATGAGAATGTTATTGTGTTAAACGTGCACCCAATTGACCATTGGTGTATAAAGTGCTACAATAGTGCTGGTTACATTTATATAAATATACGTTTCAAAATTGTTAGACTGTGCGCACATTGAGTAAACATATATGTGCTATAACTGGTGTGCAAAATTGCTTTAAACACATAAACAAACTTGTAATAATATTAATAGATAAAGGAAAAAGTGCTCAGTGCCAAAGAAAAAATGTCCATGTGTTCCAAAAAAATATTGTTGTTCCAGATGGATTTTTCAAACTTCAATGTTATTTGTGGAGTTCAAACTCAAAAGTGCTTAAATGATAACACCCTCTGTGCTCCTGTGTATGAGGTAGGCAATTCAAACTCACCAGATGTTGTTGACCCCCAGTACCGTACAGCAAGTGGGTCAAATGGGCTTTTGTGGTGAGTTCCCAGCGGGATTCCAGCCGTCCGTGCTCGGGTGGTCCTGGGTCCTGGTGCTTATTAAAAAATCGCACTCCTCATGGTGTAGTATGAAACAAAAAACTTTTCTTTTATTTAAATATAAAAGAATTTTCCATAAAAAGTTGCAAAAGTATATTAAAACCGTTGGTGGTACAGTGTAGAAGTTACCGGTGGAATATACTTAGGAAGCCGAAAGGTTTGGGGAAGTCCGGCGGGACGCCTGTAGCGGTTCGCCCGCTCTCTGCATGGAACTTCCAGGTGTGCCTTGGCTTGCGTTCCACGTACCACAGCGAGAACGAGGCTACGTGCGGTTCAGCGTGACACGTTTTGTCATCAAAGTGTGACGTCTTCGGAAGCATAGAGCACAAGCACTACTCTAAACAAGCAAAATTTTTTTTTCTGTACATCCCTTATGACTGATATTGAGAACTAACACAATTAAAATTCTATCCTGTGGCAACATCAACCTTGATGCAAAGTTTGTTTTTGTGAACTGATTGAAATGCAAAGCTCAAGTTTCCTAGCTACATCAAGGTGATGTTAATTGCAATCATAGAGAGACATAAAACTTCTGTTCTTAATCAAGCCATATTACAAGGTACCAACATTTTTTATGAGTTTAGAGTCTCGTCTTCTTTCAACTACTGTTGCGTTTTTTAAAATGCCCTACATCTGTAACAACATCTGTATCACCATGATTGATATTTAACCGGTGTGTTGTCCCATTTATCCCATGAAGATTCCACTTTTACAGTAGTTCCTGAGGTTTTTCAGTCATCCCCCTATCCTTGCTATTGTTTCCAGTGTCAGACACAGTAGCTTAACTATATACTATAAAATAATACATTCATTATAACTTAAGTGTAAACAGTTGAATAAATACAAGACCCAATAGCTACAATACTATACCCACTTTCAACCCCTTGAAAGAAATTAAAAACCCACATTTCTGGTACATATATCCACAATAAATAGTCAATGATAAACAGCCACAGCAGCTCTATTTGCACTGCAACACAAAGATTTTGGCTTAGTTAAACAATTTATTGAGATAGCCCTTTTAGTATTAATTTAATAAAAAAAAATCATAGAAATGAACTGTGGTCTTATGAAAATATAGTAATTCAAAATTTGGATCAATACCAAAAATAATTATTAATATGAACAAATGAATATATTTATAATATCAATATGAATAAAATTGATATCCAAATCAGATTCTAATTCCCTTCATTACATATAGCGGATCTCTTTACTTGAATCACAAAAGGTTGTAAATACTTTGATTCAGGATTCTCAGATATACCCAAAATATCTTTAAATCTAATGATCTTCAAAGAAGTCCTCAAAAGATACACTATAAGGGATAGTATTCAATCAGTTTGTTAATCAAACAACAGTTAGAACTTGAATTTTTTAATCCATCCAACATAATCGAAAACAAAATAGATCACAATGTGGTTGATCTACCTAAAAACCTACATATACATAAAAGGTACAGTCCATGTGCTGGATGCAGCCATTTTAAGAGCAATACTAAGAGAGTCTTTTGTATCAATTGTAACACCAAGGGGGTAATACGTATAAACACTACCAGTGACCTTTTAGATATCAATATATCAGACACAACACCAGAACTTTAAAAGAATAAGTGAACATATTTACAGCATAAATAGGGGGTTTAAAAGCCACAGTTTTTCTGCATACTTAAAACATGCCACAATAAAAATGAAAGAGATTTAAAATTTTAGGGCATAGAAAAAACATGCCACAATAAAAATGAAAGAGATTTAAAATTTTAGGGCATAGAAAAAAAATTAAAGTTGCTTGGAGAGGGGAAATTCTAAAACAAGCGATATCTCACAAGTTAAACAAGAGTATATACACTATATTACCAGTTGTTCTGCATACCTAAAACATGCCACAATAAAAATGAAAGAGATTTAAAATTTTGGGGCATAGAAAAAAAATTAAAGATGGTTGGAGAAGGGAAATTTTAAAACGAGCGATACCTCACAAGTTAAACAAGAGGATATACATTATATTACCAAAAGTATTGGGACACCTGCCTTTACATGCACATAGACTTAAAGCGGAGTTCCACCCATTTTTAATAGGTTGGAATACATAGATCTTTGTAATCCCCTTTAAAACGGCTTTTACCAATGGAAACTTTTTTTTTTTTTTTTTGCTAGTAAATACCTTAATTTCGGCTTTATTCCTCCTCTCCTCACTTCCTGGTCCGATCGGCGATGACGTCATTCGGCGATCCGCAGTGTCTGCTGGGATGTATTCTATTCCAGAAATCTCAGTAGCTGTATCTGTACTGAGCCGTGCCTGCCCCGCCTCCGCCCGCCTCCTCTCATTCAGTTGCATTGTATGAATGTATTAAGGCCGTTCTCTGCCCCGCCTCCACCCCGCCTCCTCTCATTGAGTTGTATTGAGAGGAGGCGGGGCGGAGGCTGGGCAGAGAACAGCCTTAATACATTCATACAATGCAATTCATTGAGAGGAGGCGGGGCGGAGGCGGGGCAGGCACGGCTCAGTACAGATACAGCTAATGAGATTTCTGGAATAGAATACATCCCAGCAGACACTGCGGATCGCCGAATGACGTCATCGCCGATCGGACCAGGAAGTGAGGAGAGGAGGAATAAAGCCGAAATTAAGGTATTTACTAGCAAAAAAAAAAAAAAAAAGTTTCCATTGGTAAAAGCCATTTTAAAGGGGATTACAAAGATCTAAAGTTCCAAAAATGGGTGGAACTCCACTTTAAAGGCATCCCAGTCTTAGTCCATAAGGTTCAATATTAAGTTGGCCCACCCTTTGCAGGTATAACAGCTTCAACTCTCCTAGGAAGGTTGTCCACAAGGTTTAGGAGTGTGTCTATGGGAATGTTTGACCATTCTTCCAGAAGCGCATTTGTGAGGTCAGGCACTAATGTGGACGAGAAGGTCTGGCTCGCAGTCTGCACTCCTATTCATCCCAAAGGTGTGCTATTGGGTTGAGGTGCAGGCCAGTCAAGTTCCTCCACCCCAAACTCGCTCATCCATGTCTTATGGGCACTGGTCCACAATCATTTGTTATAGCTGCAAAGGGGGGGGGGGGGGAAACTCAATATTAAACCCTACAGACTAAGACTGGGATGCCATTAATGTTCATGTGCGTGTAAAGGCAGACGCCCCAATATTTTCTGTAATATAGTGTATATACACTGAAAAAACTACACCCCAAGTGCCCTGAACATTGACATGTATTTTAATGTGTTTTAGAAGTAAATTCAAAATTAGTTTCCTTTTTTTAGCTGGGTGTATATTGAAATACAGCATACAGTATCTCACAAAAGTGAGTACACTCCTCACATTTTTGTAAATATTTTAATATATCTTTTCATGTGACAACACTGAAGAAATTAGACTTTGCTACAATGTAAAGTAGTGAGTGTACAGCTTGTATAACAGTGTAAATTTTCTGTCCCCTCAAAATAACTCAACACACAGCCATTAATGTCTAAACCACAGGCAACAAAAGTGAGTACACCCCTAAGTGAGAATTTCTAAATTGGGCCCAATTAACCATTTTCCCTTTTGTGGGGTAAGAGATCTAGTAGGCTCGCTTGAACTTTTCTTTGATGTCTTTGCTCACATACAAAGCAGCAATTAGAAGAATTTTGATTTCAATACAGGGGGGTGTTGATAAGCTGGCCATAATTTATAATGTATTCCCTGCATCTGTGTTCTAGGGAAGGTCTTCAACCCCTTAGAACTGTGATTTGGAAAGGTTATGCTGAACTCCAGGAAAGCAGCCAAGTTCACAGTTTACATATTTTTTATGGGAGACATCTTATCTGTCAAACACTTGCAATCACTTGGAAATGTCTTCTGCATCCAACACAGAAAAAACACAAACCAGGCTGCAGTGGACAGTGGAGGAGTACAAGCACACATACTTTTTCAACTATGCTCTGTTCCCTGTCAACTTGTTTACATCCAGCCAAAGTTCATCACAGTAGAGGCTGACTATGTAAAAGTCCTGAACTTCCTAATTCAGATGTACGGTAGAAGGAATTACAAGATGCTCATTTGCATTTTTATGTCTGCCTGAATATTTAACTTAAACTGGAAGAAAATCCCAACTACACTATATTGTCAAAAGTATTGTGACACCTGCCTTTTCACTCAAATCAACTTTAATGGCATCCCAGTCTTAGTCCATAAGGTTTAATATCGAACACACCCTTTGCAGCTATAACAGCTTCTACTCTTCTGGGAAGGCTGACCACTATTCTTCCAGAAGCGCATTTGTGAGGTCAGGCGCTGATGTTGGAAGAGAAGGCCTGGGTCACAGTCTCCACTCTAATTCATCCCAGCGGTGTTCTATCAGGTTGAGGTCAGGGCTCTGTGTGGGCAAGTAAAGTTCCTCTACCCCAAACTTACTCATCCAAACTGTTACCACAAAGTTGGCAGCATGAAATTGTCCGAGATGTCTTGGTATGCTGACGCCTTAAGAGTTCCCTTCACTGGAACTAAGGGGCCAAGCCCAACCCCTGAAAACAACCCCACATCATAATCCCCTCTCCACCAAATGATTTGGACCAGTGCACAAAGCAAGCTCCAAAAAGACATGAATGAGCGAGTTTGGGGTGGAGGAACTTGACTGGCCTGCACAAAGTCCTGACCTCAACGTGGTAGAACAACTTTGGGATGAATTAGTGTTGAGACTGCGAGCCAGGTCTTCTCGTCCAATATCAGTGCAATGACTGGATATTTACCCAAAGAAATGCCATGTCTTCTCAAGTAAAGTGCTGGAGTGTGGGTGGAGAAAGGGTGTGCTGTACTGTGGGGGAAAATAGCGTCTGCTTTACAGTAACCAGTGCAAGTGTGCTTTTAAGGTATGGTCAGGAAAGCAGTGACCCAGGACGCGGGGATCAGCGCGTCAGAGGTTGTGTCAGTACATGTGCTGTAGAAGAAATTGTCTGCTGTGCAGTCAGTAACAGCAGGACAGTTTCTAACAGCAGTGAGGGAGTTCGGTTGGCTTGTGAATGGAAAAGTGCAATTGGAGCACAAGTCAAAATAAAAAAGAGGCGGATTTATGTGTGTCTGTGGCAGAGAACCCAATCTGCATTGTAGTACCATTCGTGCAGGCTGAGCAGCGTTATGGCAGCAGCAAAGGGATTACTGCACCGCGTGGGAGAGAGCGCGCCAAATAGATATGCCTTGCAGAAGGAGCCACAGCCAGAGAGTCAGCTAGTCTGGGGACGTGGGCAGAGTCACCGTCCGTGGGTCGCCAATCTGAATGGAGGAAGGGAGCTGAGACGTCACTACCACAGTCGGCTGTAGCTGAGGAGCAAACACGTGGGTGGAGGAGCAAGATGGTGGATGCTGGGGTGAGCCGGACTGCAGAGGCTATCCAACGTGTTGGCGGAGGACCTGGAGAGCAGACATAAACGCAGAATCTGACCCTGTCGGACACAGGGGTCCGATTGATGCCCAAGAGAAGTCTGGTATTGTTCAGCAGAGGGGACATGGAGCACCTTGGACTGGTATGTGACAGAAGCCTGAATTTGTCCTTGCGGCTGTGAGCATGGGGCCAGTGTGGGCACTGCAGTGACATGTTGCTGAAGTTGGAGCAGAGTGATTGCCAGCCCAGAAGACTGTATGTGAACTGGGAGGTAGGAGCCACATCCAAAATGCTGACACCTATAGTGGCCATTCCCTATTGGAGAGGATGGGGAGTGCCGAGAGTACCGCGGGGGGCCAGGACCAGTAGTACAGACCCACACAACCATCAGCCAAACCAGGGAGACTCACATTTCAGAGGTGCAATGTACACAAGTCGTAAGGACTGAGAAGTGGTCACAAGGTGCATTGGTTGGGTTCGCAGCAACAAACAGTCCAGCTCTTAAAGAGGAAGAGGGGTGTCAAAAGGCCCAGAATTTGAAGTCTTCCAGTTTGTGGGGAAGTTTGGGGTCACCCAGTTTTGAATATTGTTAGGGATCCCGGAATAGGGAATCAATGACTGGGGATCAGAAGTGGAGGCTAAGTGGGAATGGGGAACTGAAGGAAGAAGAAGTCCTGCAAGTTCCAGTTCACTTAGTAAAGAGACAGAGGCAACAGTCGCTCAGATGAAGTGTGCAAGGAATCTGGGGTTCTGTGAGGCCTGTGCCACTAGGGTCCAAGACCTATCCCCACCCAGCACCTATGCCAGGGCTTGTGCACAGAACAACGCCTACTGAAAACTGATTGCAAAAGGATAGACCCCTTTCACCCCACCAGGTTTTCTCATTTTCAAAGACTTGTCCAAAGGAAGGTGGCCATGGAGTACGGATATGATTTGCCATATGCTCCCCGTGAGGTAATGGAAGAAATCAAGAGCAAGAGGGGGGCTTGGTTTAAAGAGGCTGCCTGGGGCTCCCTATAAGTCCATAAGCTGCATCAGAACCAATCCAGGTCTCAGTTGTCGGACACCCTCCTGTCTATTAAGGCAAATTGGAATCTGGGGCGGTCCATATACATTGACTGAGTGGAGGTCAACCACCCAGATGGAAAAGGCCAAGCCTGGGCCATCAGTATCCTGAGTCCTGAAGGCAAGATTGTCCACATACCTCAACCTGACCACTACTACTGAGGTGTGTGTGTGTTCTTGATTCAGCTAAGAGAATCTGAGTTACAAAAGGACAAGTGAGCCCGAAGAATTCTGTTGCTGCTGCTGAGAGAGTTTGAATTATGAAGGGGCTAGTGCGCCCAAAGAGTTCTTTTGTTACAATGTTGCTGCTAGGGCTAGGTGCCCTTTTCCCAGATCCCCTTTCTCTTCTATCCTTGCAAAAAAAGATAGGGATCATCAAAACTGCCATAGTTTCATCACCTGGGAGAAAATAACTTCTGCCACGGAGGATTTCTCCCATGCTTAAGCCAGGGGCTGCTACCTGGAGGGGGTAAACCCCTAGTTGACAGAGACACCTTGCTAAAGGACACTTTGTGAAGATATTTTGAGCCATGGGCCATTACTGCTGCTAAAAGAAGTACTGAGGAAGGACACTTTGTGAAGATACTTTATTTAATGAACACTTTGTGAAGATTCCTTTGGGCCAGTGGGCCAGAGAAATGTTGGAAGAAACTCGGTTGGACGGGTGTCAGTCAAGGGAATGCTAGAGAGTGTCCTTGAGATTAAAGTAGTTGCAGCAACTCTGCTGCTAGAGAGAACAAAAAGACTTAATTCTTCCACACAAGTGGCAGTATGGTTAAAGCAGTGTGTCTGCTTCCACAAATTACCTGTTGAGGCAAGGTGAGAGTTGTCCTTATCTATTGTGAATAGTTCAAGTTGGAGTATCCCACTATTCCTTTCTCCCATCCAAGTTCCAAAATAAATATAAAATCAAAACCCCTGGACTGTTTATTGAGTAACTGGGAGTAGGGATGTATGAGTGAACTGTCCCTAAGTGACTGTCTGCAGGTAATCAGAGGAGGCCCAAAAAGTCGTCACACAGCAAGCCCTACGGGGACAGTGCTACATGTTTTTCTGCAAAACTGAAAATGCATAGGTATGCACCAGGCCTTAGGATTTTCCAAGGCCTGGTGTGAAGCTTAGCGTTTTCAGTTTTTCAGAAACACACTACAGTACATTTAACATGGTTACCTATGGGTCACTTTCACATCTGTGCATTTTATAGAAAGGGCCAGAGACCAGCAAGCTGTGTTTTTGGTGCCATAGACTTCAATGGATCAAAAATGTATATTGAAAAATGCAAAATGCGTTTGAAATATGCAAACTGCAAACTGCATAGATGTGAACCAGGCCTCAACACAATCACTTCATACTATTGAGAGATATATGGCCACATCATTATTCAAGTGTTAAAATATCAGACGGGCACAAGCAACTATTGGGATTCTAGCTGCTGGCAGGCTACAAATTTCCACATGCTGTATCAGTCAATAGTATACTGAGAGTTTCAAATTGTCAAGTTTATTAGAAGGCAATTTTCTTCTAATTATTAATTGCCATTAACCTGTCTCTTTATGTTTTCCCCATTGATTTCCCCCCTTTTAAAGGTGCTCATGAGATAATTATTATTAGACATATAACTAATACATACAACTAATCTTAATAGAGAAACTGGCATCAGTAGCGCAATCACATTATGGTCATATAAACATATAGTATAACTTTTAAATACAATGACCCATAAGCAATTAATTGCACACAGGAGAGTGTAATGTGGAGGAAACAGTCTATCACAAAAGTGTCATCACAAAGAAGAGTCCATATCTGGATCAACTCCAAATTCAAGGTGAGGGAGAAAAAAGTCCAAAAGTCCCACTTGTGCAGTTCTATAAAAAGGTAACACCTTTTAAGCCTCCACCAGAGTGCTGGTCACCCCAAGGGAATTGGACACTCACCAGAGATATCTGCCCCCCCACCAGTGGCGGCCGGTCTATTGAGGGCGCAGGGGCGCTGCCCCCCCCCCATCCATGCGTCCGGCCCCCTAAACTGCATGCAGGGGCGCCGGACGCATGGAGCTTAATGGGTTTTTTTTAAATAACCTGATTGGAGCCAGAGGCTCTAATAGGGTGATGCAAAGGGTGGAGCCGGGGCGCAGAGCAGTGCGCCCACGAGCCCACCCGTTGTGTGACAATAGCGAATGAAAATTCGCTATTGCCACACCGATCCTCCTCCTGGCCGCAAGGCAAACCCAATGCCATTGGCCGAGGAGGAGGCGGGAGCGGGAGGACCCGAGGAGATGCGCCACCGGGACTGATGAGAAGCCACCCGCCGCCGCTGCTGCTCCAGGTAAGTAAGGGGGCACGCACACTGATCTCTGAATCGGGGACATGTATGCTGGTCACTGCATTGGGGGCACGCACGCTGATCTCTGCATTGGAGACATGTATGCTGGTCACTGCATTGGGGCATGTATGCTGGTCACTGCATTGGGGGCACACACGCTGATCTCTGCATTGGGGGCATGTATGCTGGTCACTGCATTGGGGGCACGCACGCTGATCTCTGCATTGGGGACATGTATGCTGGTCACTGCATTGGGGGCACGCACGCTGATCTCTGCATTGGGGACATGTATGCTGGTCACTGCATTGGGGGCACGCACGCTGATCTCTGCATTGGGGGAATGTACGCTGGTCACTGCATTGAAAGGGGGCACGCACGCTGATCTCTGCATTGAAGGGGGCACGCACGCTGATCTCTGCATTGGGGGCATGTATGCTGGTCACTGCATTGGGGGCATGTACACTGGTCACTGCATTGAAAGGGGGCATGTACGCTGGTCACTGCATTGAAAGGGGGCATGTATGCTGGTCACTGCATTGAAAGGGGGCATGTACGCTGGTCACTGCATTGAAAGGGGGCATGTACGCTGGTCACTGCATTGAAAGGGGGCATGTATGCTGGTCACTGCATTGAAGGGGGGATGTACGCTGGTCACTGCATTAAAGGGGGCATGTACGCTGGTCACTGCATTGAAGGGGGCATGTATGCTGGTCACTGCATTGAAAAGGGGCATGTATGCCAGTCACTGAATTAAAAGGGGGCACGCTGGTCACTGTGCATTGAAAGGGGGCACTCTGGTCACTGTGCATTGAAAGGGGGCACTCTGGTCACTGTGCATTGAAAGGGGGCACGCTGGTCACTGTGCATTGAAAGGGGGCACGCTGGTCACTGTGCATTGAAAGGGGGCACGCTGGTCTCTCTGCATTGAAAGGGGGCACGCTGGTCTCTCTGCATTGAAAGGGGGCACGCTGGTCTCTCTGCATTGAAAGGGGGCATGCTGGTCTCTCTACATTGGAAGGGGGCACGCTGGTCTCTCTGCATTGAAAGGGGGCACGCTGGTCTCTCTACATTGAAAGGGGGCACACTATACCTTATTTACTGAAGGCCCCATTCACACTTTTGCGACCTCATAGTCACGCAATTTTTTACAGCGTTTTTTGCCGCAAAGCAATGCCTATTACATTTTTCTGTTTGCTCCCCCCCAAAAATTTTGAGCACCAGCCGCCACTGCCCCCCACTCTCATGGACAGGGCTTACTCGCTTATTACAATGGCTCTTTATTCCGGGTCAGACAAATCCTCTGCATTTAAATTACGTCCTTCCCAACAAGATACACGTCCTCCTTCTCCTCAGTACCACACCGTCATCCACATGGGCATATGTAAATAGAATAACAACCCCACTAGTGTGATACCGTTTATAAATAAAATCAGTCTTTATTTCGATTTTATAAAAAACACACTTTGTAAAATCTAAATAGAGATTGCAATGGCTTATGGGCCATTGTATTTAAGTTATACTGTTTATATGACCATAATGTGATTGCGCTACTGATGCCAGTTTCTCTATTAAGATTAGTTGGTGTTGCAATATTATTTGTTTTATTCTAGGTAGCAGCAATCCACCTTAAATTGGGGACTCAAGTGTGGATATCCCAGATAGGTGGTCCGCTTTCTCTTTTGAGCACAGGGGACCATTACAATTCATTTTTTGTTTGGTACTTTACTATTTCTAGACATAGATAGTTTCAATCACATCAGGAAACCACTGCTTGGGTATGGACATTTTATTACTTCTGCAGATAACCCCGGCCAACCATTATTTGGGGATGGGAAGAATTGTGGCTTGGTCTAGTAGTAATTAGTTACATTCAGCTGGACTTGTTCTGAATGTCAAAGACATTTTGTTGAAGACAGCTCTAATGACTGACCGAAACATACTCATTTAAAGCCGCATGAGTACCTCAATCATTTTAATTCAATCACAATGAAATGTATCAAGGCAGATGTTGATTGCCCATGAACAAGATGGGAAGTCCCAAAGTCTGTAAAACCACTCTGTTCATACTATATTATCATACTTATTCATATGTAACAGATAGTTTCAGTTTGCTGCAGATGGCCTCTTTGCCGCCTCTTGCGAACCAGCTGCCTTCTCTTGCCAAAATGTGTACCTCACTGTCCTTGAAAGAATGTTTCTTTTTCTTAAAGCTAAATTAAATTTTTAGCTTAAATCAGCTAAATACAGTAGGGTACATCAAAACAAAACATGTTCAAAGTCTTACTGTTTGTTTTCTTTCGGCTAGGTCCACACTATTTCGTTTTGCTTGGGCCACGTTTGCGGGGGCACAACAGCCAATTAGTTTGAATGAAAAGTATACACAAGGTGGCGCAAGCAGATAGCATAAGACACTAATTGATAGTCCATAGGGTATCCATATAGGCTGCCCTAATAGTCCTTGTGGTGTTGGAAAGGAAACAGTCCATAAACTCAAGGCCAGCCTATTGGGGAGCGGAAGCAATCTCCAGACATGCAAGAAACAAAGAGAAAAGACAGGCGCCTCTGAGTAAAGACTGCAGCATTTATTTAGAGAGGTATATTAGAAACTTACATCTGGGTAAGTAAATGTAGATATGTGGGTCCTCCAGCGTCCGGGATCGACATGGGGCATCGGCACGCTGATGGTCGATTGTCATCTCTGTCTTTCCGGTTCCTGTCCAGCAGGAAATGAGATGGTGTGTGTGGAGTAAAAGCGAGGCTTGGACCACAGGGTGAGCCGCACCGTTGAAGTCTGAGACCCAGCCACATGGAAATAGCATTGTGTAAAAGCACTATGTGGTTTTATGCACCCAGAATCGTGCCGATGTGTGGGGGTGCCATTAAGAAATAATGGCACCTCTGCAAAACAGTATGTTGATTGCAAAATCTTTCTGAGATCTTATGGTAGTTGAATTATGCTTGTACACGCAACCATACTCTCCTGTGTATGGACAGCCTTAGTCTTTAGTAGTTTTTAACCACTTGCTGACCATCCTATAGCAGTTTTACTGCTACAGGGCAGTAACTGTGCGCTGGATCGTGTATTTCCACGTGATCCCGCATTTCTGCCTGCAGGGGACATGCTGCTTCTGCTGTGATTATTCACAACAAAAGTTGATCTGCGGGTGCAAGGCACTCAATATCCGCAGACACCCGCCGATCGTCTGGCAGAGACTCAGAACTGAGCTCTGCCTATAAATAAGGCAGAGTTCTGTTCTGACAGGGGGGAAGGGATGGATTCTGTGTTCCTGCAAAGCAGGGACTCAAATCCATCTCTTCCCCTAGTGAAAGCACGACACATTGTATACACAAACACTGGCTAGGCACACAGTTAACCCATTGATCGCCCTAGATGTTTAATACCTTCCCAGCCAGTGTCATTAGTACAGTGACAGTGTACATTTTTAGCACTGATCACCTTATTAATGTCACTAGTTCCCGTAAGGTGTCAAAAGTGTCAGTTAGTGTCAGAATGTTCGCCGAAATATCGCAGTCCCGCTATAAGTCACTGATCCTCGCCATTACTAGTATAAAAATAAAAAAATAAAAATTCCAGTATATATCCCATATTTTTTGTAGACACTATAACATGTGCGTAAACCAATTAATATACACTTATTGGGACTTTCTTTTACCAAAAAAATGTAGCAGAATACATATTAGCCTAAATTTATGAAGAAATTCAATTTTTTCATTTTTTTATTGGATATATTTTATAGCAGACATTGAAAAATATTGTTTTTTTTTTTTAAATTTGTTGTTTTTTTTTTTTTTTATTATTTATAGCGCAGTGGTGATCAAATACCACCAAAAGAAAGCTCTATTTGTGGGGAAAAATTACATAAATGTTATTTGTGTACAGCGTTGCATGACCACACAATTGTCAGTTAAAGTAACGCAGTGCAAAAAGTAGCCTGGTCACAAAAGGGGGGTAAATCTTCTGGGGGTCAAGTGGTAAAAATCATAATAAGCACTTTGTCGCTACTTTATCACACCCCAGATTACATGTGTTTGAAGTGGTGCAGCTTCATGCACCTCATAGGAAATTATTTATAAACAGCACATATTTTTAGTTATTATAAAAATTAGAAAGCATTGAAATAACAGAAATATGGGATGACCTGCAACAAGAAACATATGCCAATGTGGCTCAAACCCTGTATGTTGCAAACTCTTTAAGCATACCTCCCAAATTCCTGACATAAGAAAGAAGGAAACCTTTATGATTGTAGGCAAAACCCCACATGGGGTGTGTAGACACCCCCCCCCCCCCTGCCACAGTACCCCTGTGTATCATGAAGTACACTAAATGATTGGCTAAATACTCAAGTATAATTTTTCACCACTACTTTATACTGAATTTTTCAGAACTACAGATGCAAAAGGTTGGATAAAAGGTGTTATACAGTATGACACTTTTTCCATTAAACAATTGCCATTGTTTTAGCTCAAAAAGAAGGAGAACAAATTTGATTGCAGAAAATTTTAAAGGCATTTAACTAATACAGTGAAAAGCTGGACTTTTAGGATAGCACTACAATGGTGTTTTATAAACTGCCCAGAAATCACAGACCATCTTCCACCAAGTACCCCTTAGTATTTCAGCAGTTTATCTTTCCTGATAGGTTAGAATATTTTTGTGAAGTTTTCCAAGATATAAAATAAAGCAGTAAATTGTGACCTTCTAAGGCCGAAAGCTCCCACACTAGGGACAAGGGGGGAAAAGTGGGGGTCTGGGCCTGTGTTTGTGTTTGTGTGAGTAATAGAAAATCAGCAGTATCAGTTAGTATTGAGAAGCTGCAAAGTATAAAATAATCTACCGTAAGTTTCTGAAAATGTACGAATATATCTGTTGCTTTAGACATTCCTGCAGAATTTATCGTTAACTGGATAAAAAATCATGGCTCGCGGGACCGACCTTCTGGCACAACAAATATTGGGTTAACAGAAGATTGACCTACATAGTATAACGTATTTAGTAGACAAGACACAAAGCTTGTTTCATACCTCCACAGCTTCATAGTACATGCCCTTTGCTTCATTATCTTGTTTAGCTGACATCAGCCAAGACTTGATTAAGTATTCATAGAAGCTGTCACCAAGTCCTCCAAGAGACACATGATCTATAGTGGGAGAAGTGACACACAATTTGTAGAGAAAGGATGATAAAGAATTTAATCCGACATTTCATTTGTGCGCATGCAAATTTTGATGTTAAGTATCCATGCCAAGCACCTCTTAAATTCCAATTCCTTCTCTGCATTGTCATTTGAAAATTGTCAGTTCATAATTAAGTGTTCTAATACAATGTCTTTTACATACTAGCTCTGTGATGTTCAAAGAAAATTACATTAGGTTAAGTCTAAAGCTTCTAATTACATCTGACAAGTCACTATGGGCTTAGTGAAAAAAAAAAAGAAGCAAGAGAAAATTTTCCGTTCTACAGTGAAAATATAATGAAGTGTAAAACATGGTTAGATTTTAAAGTGAATCTATAATCAACTAAACCTCAGCTGACTATAGCAATGAAATGCTGCATATATGCAAAATGATCTGCAAATGCCCTGAAGGTTGAGTCAGTCTCTTAACCTGGTCATAAACTATTTATTTTTTCTTTAGCCAACGGGCTGAATGAAAAGAAGCTAACAAATGCCTCCATCCACCTCATTTGTGTGATCTAAATATTGTATTATGACTGGGGCATGCAGTGCTGTCAAAATACACTGATTGGTGGCTTCAGTTGATTGGCTGCAGCCACTAGTGGAGGACAATTTCGATTAAACAACAAAGTCGATCAAATGAGCTGGGACAGCCATACACTGACTGGAATTCAGCAGGTTCTTGCTGAACTGGCCGAATTTCAATCAGTGAATGGTCAGCTTAAAATTATTGTAAATGCTTTTCTTTTAAATTAAAATAACAAAAATGTTATACTTCCGCTACTCCTGGTTTCCCCCTATAGCAAGCTGCTCGCTGTAGAAGCAATTGTGCGAGCTCGCTCCTGAGCCCCAATTTGTGTATCCATTGACTGTCCCCCGCTCCCTCTGAACTGACTGTGATTAACAACAGCAGGAGCCAATGGCTCCAGCTGCTGTCTCTGAGCCAATGGAGAGAGAGAGGGAGAGAGCCGAGAGAGCCACTGCTCTTGCGCACACCACTGGACCAAGGTCGGGCTCAGGTAAGTTTAAGGGGAAGACGCTCTATGCATAAGGTATTGTACTTTAAATGATAAGTTTACCTTTTTTAAAAAAATAAATAAATAAATAATATTTTTTTCACTTGGAGCCTGTAAAGAATTGCACCTGCAATCAGCAGATCTAGGGTGCCATGCTGGACTCCTGCAGACTTGTCAGTGTAGCTGTCTGCTCATACCTCATACCGGCAGGCAGATACATACTGATAGGAAGAAACAATAAACTACCAGAGTGCTCAACAGCGCCAGGGTTAGTTCATCGAAACTACATGCTGACATTTACAACTTCAAGCCAACATCTACAAGGACTTGTAGTTTCCCATTCAAAAAGGACTGACTTGGCCGAGCGGGTAGAGCCCCGCACAGCCACCTTTTTTTTGAACAGTGACAGCAGGCACCCAGAGAAGATGCCCACTCGTTGTCACTGGGGGGGGGGGGGGGAGGAGGCTGCAGCTACATGTTCCAGCCTAAATACTGGTGGAACAGGCAACATGTTCTGAAAGGTGAACTTATCCGTTAATGCAGAGATTGCATTAAGGTAAAAAAACCTTCTACCTTCAGAACCATTTAAATGTAAATACCAACGTTCCCAATTGACCAAACCATCTTCCCCATTCTGCACCTTGTTTTTGGTCTGTAAGGACAACAATTTTCATCAAAGGCCAATAACAAGGCATCAGAGGTAGGAGCGAGTAGAGACCAAGAACCAGATATTAGAGTTAAATCAATATTTGCTAGAAAACATCCTTGGATTTCAGGACAACACAAAGTATGTGCAGTCACATCTGCATTGCCTGCATATCATTAGTATGGTCAGTTGACAACAGGTATCCTTTGACCACACGATTTACTTGAAAACCTTAATGCCCCGTACACACGTACCGCTTGTCGGCCGAATGATCGGCCGTCTTTTGTCGTGCTGTCGTGTAGGTTGAAAAGTGCTAAAGACTGCACACGAATTTTGTCGGCCAACAACAACCGACTGCAGAAGTGATGTCATGTGCTGGTTAACTTTCCGTGTGTTTTTTCTTCTCTAAGCATACCGAGTCTTGCTCATCTGCTTTTTGTCGGCCGAAATCAGTACTGACTGACGAACAATTGGCCGTTCTTTGTTGGCCTACAAAAATTTTATAGCCTGCACACCAGATTTTGTTCGGCCGAAAAGTCGCAGTCGGTTGTCGGAAGCATCATACTAACAAGCCGACAATCGGCCGATCGGACGTTGGCCGAATATTTACGGCCGACAATCGGTACGTGTGTACGGGCCTTTACTCACCTAGGCCCTACAATATAGCTATAGATGCCCACATACGATAAGGGGCACTTCATCACTCTTAGTAATTTTGCGACAGAACCCTGAAGGATTAAAAAAAAATAAAAATATATATAATAATTTTCAGACTGTGCATTGATTTGAATTAGCATATCAGCGGTCACTATAGAGGAAGAAGGAATGGTTAGGAGACTGGCTGACTGGTTTCCCAGAAGACTGCACCCCCCACCCCCCCCACAACGGGTGTTTAATTTTTTTTTTGCAATAGGCTAGGTGAACTTTAATTCCACTTTAATAGGCATCCACAGCCCTTCTCCAAGTTATATACTGTACCTAGTCACCTGTCCCTGCTCTGATGAGATCTTAGCTGAGTGGCTGCCTTGGCACCACATACCCTAATTTGAAAATGTTTTCCTTTAGTTCCCAGCAAATAAACAGGAACCAACAGAAAAGATTTTTAGAAGAAGCTATGTGGCACCAAAGAGGTTGCATAGCCAAGAAATCCTCATAGTGTGGACAGGTAAGTATATAACTTGGAGGACATATGGGAATATCCATCATGCTCAACAAGTGTAACAGCACTAAAATATGCAGGCACACTTTGACAACACTGCAGTTACACTTTAACTACTGAGGTTGGAAAGAAATGGTTTTGGGTATCATTTAAAAATAAATTCATAACATAAAAACCACAAAGTTTTCACGAGTAAAATTTTTGACCAGTGTAAAAATTCTAAAATGACATAGGCTAATTAAAAAATAATTCTGTACATACGCTGGACCCAGCTACCACTGACAGGGCTGAAATAATTAGGATACAATCCATGTGGTTTTTCTATTTTCTTCAAAGTTTTCCTGATGTTGTTCACCTGTAAGAAATATTGTGTTTGGAAATGGTTTAAAGCTGGCAATTAATTACTTCTTGTTGACAAGTAACTGGTATATCTTTACTATAAAAAAGTCTAATTTCTTCATTAATAGACATAGATCGATATACAGTGGGTACGGAAAGTATTCAGACTAAGTAAGATCATCCTTGAGATGGTTCTACACCTTCATTTGAGTCCAGCTGTGTTTGATTATACTGATTGGACTTGATTAGGAAAGCCACACACCTGTCTATATAAGACCTTCCAGATCACAATGCATGTCAGAGCAAATGAGAATCATGAGGTCAAAGGAACTGCCTGAAGAGCTCAGAGACAGAATTGTGGCAAGGCACAGATCTGGCCAAGGTTACAAAAAGATTTCTGCTGCACTTAAGGTTCCTAAGAGCACAGTGGCCTCCATAATCCTCAAATGGAAGACGTTTGGGACGACCAGAACCCTTCCTAGAGCTGGCCGTCCGGCCAAACTGAGCTATCGGGGGAGAAGAGCCTTGGTGAGAGAGGTAAAGAAGAACCCAAAGATCACTGTGGCTGAGCTCCAGAGATGCAGTCAGGAGATGGGAGAAAGTTGTAGAAAGTCAACCATCACTGCAGCCCTCCACCAGTCGGGGCTTTATGGCAGAGTGGCCCGACGGAAGCCTCTCCTCAGTGTAAGACACATGAAAGCCTGCATGAAGTTTGCTAAAAAAACACCTGAAGGACTCCAAGATGGTGAGAAATAAGATTCTCTGGTCTGATGAGACCAAAATAGAACTTTTTGGCCTTAATTCTAAGCGGTATGTGTGGAGAAAACCAGGCACTGCTCATCACCTGTCCAATACAGTCCCAACAGTGAAGCATGATGGTGGCAGCATCATGCTGTGGGGGTGTTTTTCAGCTGCAGGGACAGGACAACTGGTTGCAATCGAGGGAAATATGAATGCGGCCAAGTACAGGGATATCCTGGACAAAAACCTTCTCCAGAGTCCTCTGGACCTCAGACTGGGCCGAAGGTTTACCTTCCAACAAGACAATGACCCTAAGCACACAGCTAAAATAACGAAGGAGTGGCTTCACAACAACTCCGTGACTGTTCTTGAATGGCCCAGCCACAGCCCTGACTTAAACCCAATTGAGCATCTCTGGAGAGACCTAAAAATGGCTGTCCACCAACGTTTACCATCCAACCCGACAGAACTGGAGAGGATCTGCAAGGAGGAATGGCAGAGGATCCCCAAATCCAGGTGTGAAAGACTTGTTGCATCTTTCCCAAAAAGACTCCTGGCTGTATTAGATCAAAAGGGGGCTTCTACTAAATACTGAGCAAAGGGTCTGAATACTTAGGACCATGTGATATTTCAGTTTTTCTTTTTAATAAATCTGCAACAATGTCAACAATTCTGTGTTTTTCTGTCAGTATGGGGTGCTATGTGTACATTCATGAGGAAGAAGAATGAACTTAAATGATTTTAGCAAATGGCTGCAAAATAACAAAGTGAAAAATTTAAGGGGGTCTGAATACTTTCCGTACCCACTGTAAATATGGCATAAGCATGACAGACAGGCCAAGTTACCTTCTCAATGAACACTGAATCTCCAGACAGCTCAGTGAGTTTCAAGAATTCCAAATGTAAGGTCCCAAATTCTGCTAAAATGCTGCTTCCTGCCGAGGCCCATCCCCAGCTCCAGTTTAATCCACTGAAAGATAGAGGGGCTTATTTAATAAAGCTGAGCTGAAGGAAAAAAAACTTATTACACAGATAAAATACAGATAAGGAAACTGTTTCACTTGGCAAGCTATTTGCATTTATGTCCATTTAGTCCTGAGAATTACTCAGTAGACGACACCACTGTCTTTGTTACAGTTAAGAAAAACAGCGGTATCATCTCTACATCCTCAGCTTGCTGATTGGACAGTGAAGGCGCATCTCTCTGCTTACTCTGTTTTCTTTTCTGCAAGCTTGCTTCTTGCCATTACACTTGCAGATAACCAAACTACCTTCCATCCAGTCCCTCCCTCACCCAGTTTGAGCACTGCAAATAAAAAAAGTATTATTAATTAATTATTAAAAAAAATAAACGTAAAGTCTACAATGTGTCACAACTACAAAAATCTAATATTAACTTTAATACATTAATTTAATTTCAAATCATTATTTAATATTTTTAAATCTTCAGATTTCATTAAAATAATACCTGTGCTGCAGATCTTTGCTCAGTCTCTTCCTGATATAAGGTGATAATGCCCTATCCCTGCCTCCAGTAGTGCTTCTGAAATGTCAGTCTGTTACATGGGTTTTCAAGAAGGCTACAAGTGGCCAATTAAACATGCATTACATGGGCATGGTCCACTATTTTCACCATCAGGAAACATACCCTGAGCAAAACCATTAATTCATCACTAGCTTGCATGCGTATAGACAGGAATTGGCTATAAAAAGACTGCAGGAGATCAGCAGCATTGAGATGCAACTAGTGATGAAAAAGGTAAAAACAAATATTTTATTTTTTAAAATGTCAGTCGTTGTGATACACAGTGCTTTACCCACTTTAGCCCAGGAAGATTTGGCTGCTCAATGACCAGGCCACTTTTTCAACTTGGCACTGCGCAAATTTAACTGAGAATTGCACGGTCATGCAATGCTGTACCCAAACTAAATTTACGTCCTTTTTTCCCCACAAACAGAGCTTTCTTTTGGTGGTAATTGATCACCTCTGCGCTTTTGATTTTTTGCGATATTAATAAAAAAATAGCAAAAATTTGGCGAAAAATTGACATTTTCTACTTTGACTGTTAAAAAATATCCAATATATTCAATTTTTGTCATATATTTAGGCCAAAATGTATTTAGCTACATGTCTTTGACAAAAAAATTATCAATGAGCGTATTTTTAACAAACTACATGTCATTCAGTTAGGGTTTACATCTACTTTAATCATTTATTAATAAATAGAGAGCTACATTGATTTATTTTTTATATCTGCCTGGAGTTAAGCTTTCATACTAGTCTGTGTATGTTTCACTTTTTCAGTTCCACCAGACCACCTGTTGTCTCAATTAAGGGGGAAAAAAAGTCTAAAGAAAAAATATTATTATACAGTATATATTAGTAACATATTTAAAAATAAATTGTATACAGTTTAATACATTTTCTTTATATAGATGTATAAATATTTTTTCACCAAACCAAGTACAATAAACATTGCAAATTAGACACCTGATTGGCTCTGATGAGTCATTAAATGTGGTAACCCATAAGTAATGCATTAATTAAAGTTTATTGTGAAACATTACAGTTGCCAGTTTTTTTAAACAGCCCTTTCCTTTGCCAGAATTTACAGAAACCACTGCCAAAATGAACTAGCTTATAAACAACTCAAAGGTATATAATTAGTGAAGAAAAACTCTTCTTCAGCTTTTTTTCAATTACTTATCCCCCCAATGGGCACTGCCATTTTGCCTCTCAAGTAGCATATAGGTGAAGTCAAACTTTCAATCATAGCATGCCCATCACACACCTATGGTCTGGTATTTTGTTCTGGAGGAAAATATTCTAGCTTTGGGACTCTAACTCTTTTGAGATCATGGTTACCAGGCATACTGTAATTTAAAAAATAGACCAATAGAGGTTATAAATTGGCCACAAACATCCAACATCCAGATAAAAGTATTTAAAGGAAAACGTTTTAATCAAAGTATAGCATCAAGTCAAATAAACTCCTGGGATATTGATCTGGTCAGTTAAGTAGCAGAGTGGGTTGTTAATCAGTTTCAGCTGCTTTGGTGTTAATGAAATTAACAACAGGTGCACTAGATGGGCAACAATGAGATGACCCCTAAAACAGGAATGGTTTTACAGGAGTAGACCAATGATATTTTTTCCCCTACTCATCTTTTCTGACTGTTTTTCACTAGTTTTGCATTTGGCTAGGGTCAGTGTCACTACTGGTAGCATGAGGCAATACCTGGATCCTATAGAGTTTGCACAGTCAGTCCAACTCCTCTAGGGTGGCACATCAATACGTGCCATAGCCAGAAGATTTGCTGTGTCTCCCAGCACAGTCTCAAGAGCATGGAGAAGATTCAAGGAGAAAGGCAGTTACTCTAGGAGAGCTGGACAGGGCTGTAGAAGGTCCTTAACCCATCAGTAGAACCAGTATATGCTCCTTTGTGCAAGGAGGAACAGGATGAGCACTGCCAAATGACCTCCAGCAAGCCACTGGTGTAAATGTCTCTGACCAATCAATCAGAAACAGACTTCATGAGAGTAGCCTGGGGGCCTGATGTCCTCTAGTTGGCCATGTGCTCACTGCCCAGCACCGTGGAGCTCGATAGGCATTTGACTCTGAACACCAGAATCGGCAGGTCCACCACTGGCACCCTGTGCTTTTCACAGATGAGAGCAGGTTTACCCTGATCACATGTAACAGACGTGAAAGGGTCTGGAGAAGCCGTGGAGAACATTATGCTGCCTGTTTGGTGATGGGTCAGTAATAGTTTGGGGAGCAAAAAGTGGTCTGGTGAGGCATATTCATGGAGGGACGCACAGACCTCTACAGGCTATACAATGCCACCCTGACTGCCATTAGGTATCAGGATCAAATCCTTGGACCCTTTGTTAGACCCTATACTGGTGCAGTAGGTCCTGGGTTCCTCCTGGTTTACGACAATGCCCGGCCTCATATGGCGAGAGTATGCAGCCAGTTCCTGGAGGATGAAGAAATTTATACCATTGAATGGCCCCCACGCTCGCCTGACCTGAATCCAATAGAACACCTCTGAGACATTATGTTTTGGACCATCCGACGCCACCTGGTTGCACCTCAGTCTATTCAGGAGCTCAGTGATGCCCTGGTCCAGATCTGGGAGGAAATACCCCAGAACTCTATCAGTCATCTCATTAGGAACATGCCACGATGTTGTAAGGCATGCATA
This sequence comes from Pelophylax lessonae, assembly GCF_965119305.1. NCBI lineage: Eukaryota > Metazoa > Chordata > Amphibia > Anura > Ranidae > Pelophylax > Pelophylax lessonae. Next base: position 358,328,892 of record NC_138769.1, on the reverse strand, counting down.
CAAACACGTGGGGTCCATACAAACTACTGAGCACCATTTTGAGTTGCCGCAATGACATTTTAGAAAAATGGACAAGCCTGCTGCATCATTTTTTCACTTTGATTTTTGGGGTGTCTTTGAATTCAGCCCTCTGTAGGTTGATACATTTCATTTTCATCAAACTATGTGGCATCCTTTTGTTCCTAACACATTACCCAGTCCATATCAGTATAGATATCCAGCAGGATATTTTTTCCCGTTGAGATCTGATGTATTTTCAAAGTGTTCCTTTAATTTTTTTGAGCAGTGTATATAGTATATAAATATATTATCCTTTCTTTGTTAAGGTTAGAATAAAAAACTAAATTTTAAAAATATATATATTTTTTAATGAAGTATCTAAGGAATATTGCCAGTGATGTATCATCCATGTCTGCAGGGTGTATGGTGCACACAGGCCCCCCAAGGCCAGAGGGGCCCACTGTGCCCTGTCACACTTTGCCCACACAGAGTAACAAAAATGCACTGAAATCACATTCTTGCTGGGTCCATGAAGTTAGAACAGGGCCAGCGGCTTTGGGGACTTCTTTTTTTACTGGACACACATGCTGCCGCATTTGCTGACGTCTGGCCAATAGATCCACCCGCTGCCGCCCACAGCCACTGAAGTGATCTGCAGCCTTGTGTGCTGCCCAACACACTCCAGGGCCAGGAAAAGGGGTGGGCAAGAGGGGTAGCTAGCGCCCGGGTGGCAATGTGCTAGCATGGAGGTGAGGGAGTCTCAGAGAGCTGCTACACTGTCGCCAATCACTAGCACCCGATACTTTTCTACATCTGTTCCCAGGTGTCCCTGAGCCTCCAGCACAGCGATCAGTCGGCTTCTTAACAGTAGTCTCAGAGTGCTGAGGGAAGTTTCCTGTAGGTTCCTCCTATGTATCTTCTGACAGAACAGGAGAAGGACCCTGGTAATAAAGGCTACCTCTGGGCACTTAGGTTACAGTGTCTGAAGTCTGTGCTGGGGGCAAGAATAAGAGGAGTTGTGCTAGAAGAGGAGGGAGAGGGGAGGTTTATGCTCAGAGGGATTAAGAGGATTTTTAGCTGAGGAGAATTTTTAGATGAGTATTTTTATTGGGGGGGGGGTAGGATTTGTGTCTGTAGGGGGATTTGTGCTGGGAGGGGGATTGGGGGGGGGAGAGAATTTGTGTAAGAAAGAGGAGTTTGGGGGATTTATACTGGAAGGGGGATATGTGGGGAGGATTTGTGCTGGGAGGGGGGAGATGGAGGCACAGGTTTATCCTGAGGGGGGGGGGGTGTTTATGCTGGAAGGGGGTATATTTGACAGTGATGATTTGTGCTGAAAGGGGGGGTTTGGGGGGATACTTTTTCACTGCATAGGGGGGCCCACTTTTGATCTTAGACATGGGCCCACCGATTTGATGATATGTCCCTGAATATTGCATATTAATATTTTGAATTCTCATTTCCAGCTAGTAAAGAAAGCTCCATTTCACATCATGTATACTTGTCTATATTTATTTGCTAAGTTAAAAAAAACAGTCCTCATGGTTACAGAGCTCAACAGCGCAAGCTAAATTTTACATATAGAATTGAATAAACCAGAGGAATACCTGATCCCCTTTCTTTCCTGTTCGGCTAATTAAAATCTCAAATTTTTAAATACTTTGTATAAAGGTTTGCATATAAACAGGTTTACAACTGATCATTGGGATAATATAATTCATGTACAGAGAGTTTTGTCACAATTGTTAAATTTCAATTGAAATTTTACCATTGACAGTTGTAATCAAATTAGGAATATGGCTGTATTTAGGACACACATGTAAAATCTGACCTGTACAGAGTACAGACCATGACATTTTTGGACACAAGGCTTAATTTGGGATTACCTGGAGTAACAGACTGGATAATAACTGTAAAAATTGAGTTAAAACCTTTTAAAAGATATAAACTTAAAAAAAAATGTTAAGATATAATTGTCCCCAATCATTTTAATTTTCTTTGGGTATAAATCAGTATCTATTGTATTGTAGGTAACTAAGTCTTAGATGTGATTTCTGCATTAGATTTCTATTTTTACCTGGTGATCCAGCCAGTAAGTCTGCTGTATTTCAAAAGAACAAGCTCTCTTCCAGATATATCAGTTTACAAGGATGAAACAAACAATGTAACACTGGCAGGGATGTTTACAATAATAAGCTTTTATTTATTCAAGTAAAACCTTTGTGCCAAAAGGAAAAAAAAAACATTTGCTGTAACTGATAACAATGTGTGAGCTTCCGATTGTTGGTACATTTAAATCTGCTAGTACATTTCAAAACTACCAGCCCCCCCGCGCGCGACTTACAATGCCACTGTGCTCTCTGTGCTCATTCATCCAGTGGGTAGGCACTCTAATAAAGGAGGTTTGATCCTGGCCAGATCACCAGGGGAAAACAGAGTAGTAAAAGAAAACGAATGCAGCCACCACATCTAAGGTTTGGTAAGCTGAAATATTTTATATTTTTGGTTTTGCATATGGTAACGATTTAAGATGTTAGCTGATGTGATCTCTTATAGCGTGAATGTGGTTGTATTACTAAACGAATAGAGCATATTCATTTTCAAAGTGTATTTTCACTTATCTTAGAGAGGTAGGTGACCAAAATTGAAACTATGTGAATTTTTCTTTGCAAAATTATTTTTCACTTAGCTTAGTGAATGAAGTAGGGTTATGCTGACTTAAATCTTCCAATCATGTGTGGGCAAAAATCCCATTTCTTTTGTTTATTGCAGATATGACACACATACAGAATAAGTAGATAGCTATAAATATATCAAAATGTGCCAGCAAGTGCCTTGCAGCAATAAGCAATCAGAGTACACAAGAACAGTACATACAAGCAAATAAGCCTCTGCCTCGTATACCTCCCCAAGGATACAATTACTAAAAAAGCAATAACACAGTGCATAGGGTTGGTTAATCATTTCCCTGAGCAACACTTGATCCCTGATGGGGATCTAAATTATTGAAGGTGAGAGCAGATGTACTCCAACCCTCCCAAATGTTCTGATGCTTATATGGCCAGTTTCTATTTTTGTATATTCTCTTTTCATATGAAATTATTGGATTGACCGATACAATCTACTGGGCCAGTATTGGTAAGCTCCCTGCATCCACCCAATAGCCATTATCCTCCATGCCATGAAAAAAAGTATCTTTCAAGAAAATCCCAATGTATTGAGGTCACACCATCTTATCCACGATTCAAGAGACATATTTCTGGAGTGCAGGGTACTGCTAGAGACAATAGAGAGGTGCATCTCTATTACCTGGTTCTAGTCCGAGGATAGCACTGAATGTAACTAGATTAGGTGGCTGTGGGGCTGTGTACATATTATACAATTTGTTGAAGGTAAATGACCCATCATGATTAGGGTTAAATAGGTCTGATGAATGATATATAGTGGAGAAAGCTGTTGATACCAACAGATGGGAGGAACAAACGTCCTCCCAAATTTTATCCGATATCAAGGGTATACAAGACAAACATTTCAACCTCACTGCCAGAGGTGCCTTACTCAACCTACTGTGCAGTATTTAAGAATACAGCATGGATATCAGTCCTGTAGGGTCTTGAGATGTAATGATTCCAACCAGGGGATAATTAGAGATATCAACATTTTGATTCCTAAACTGGGAGTTTAATGCATGTATTAATGGTTGATATCAATAGTAGGGAGGTTATAGTTTGCTTGAAGTTGTTTAAAGTAGTATAGGGTTCTATTATGGCAGACATCCTGGAGACACACCCCTTGAATGTAAATGAGTCTGGCCCTATCTAAATTGTGGGAGGATAAAGGTATTCCACAAAGCCAGTGCTACTAGGAGATCAGAATAAGACAACTTCTTAGCCTCCTTCCATACTGAGCTAGCAGATTTTAACATGGGTATAGGAACTGGGGTAGGTGTTATTGGGGGTCTCCAAATATATGAGGAGTTGATCTGCTTTCAATATTGTCACCAAGCATGTCTCTGCTTGTAAGCAGGGCCAAATGAATGTGAACACAATGTCTAGGTTCCCTGGTACCATTAACTAGCACAGGCTTCAAGTCCGCTAATCTGAATCCAGACTTCCAGATGGAGTTAATGTACCACATATCCTCATAAGGCAAAGTATAAGCATCATGTTTTCCGCACTCCTCTGGAAGATCCAGAGGCCTACTTTACTTACACTTTTCCAGGTACAGACCACGACACAAAAAAGCGAGTCCAGTCCAGTGGTTTCTTTCTTATTTCTCTTTTACTGAGCAACAAGTGAATTTCAGACATCTTAAGTACAACCACTGTCCAACAGGGAACACAGCTAGCCCACATGTTTCCAGTCATAATACAAGTAATGTTTTCCTCTTGCCCTGTTATGGGGTGCCTCGCAGCTACTGTTTCCTTTGCTGAGCCCAAAGGGAGCAAGGTGGGTGTGCAGGGCAATCAAAGTCATCTTAGCAGCCTACATCTGGAACAAGAAAGGCTCCAAGCTTCCCACAGGGGCCAACTCTCCTCTGCTTATTACTGTACCTGAACTCCACCCACAATTACTACACATCCCTTGCTAGGGAAAAGGGAACCTTCTCAAGGCCACGTAAGGAATTACATAGAAGCCAATTAACCTCTTCCTAGATGCTGATTGTGGGATTGTAAGTTACCATCAGTTATTTAAATGCTTTAACGGACGCTAGATAATAGAGGTAGGGCCATGGCAGCTTTATCTTTGGGTCTCTGCAGGGTATCAAGTTTCAGATTGCACCTGGTGTTAAAAAAGATGAAGGTTGAGAAGTGTGAGTTTGGGGCTCTGTGAAGAAGGATTGAGGTATAGGCAAAGGTATGCTTGATACAATGTATAAACACTTTGGCAGTAGGATTATTTTGATTAGGTTAATCCTGCTGGCAATGAGAAGGGTAGCTGTACCCAAACCAGCAATGTATGTTTGACATGTAAGATGGGATCTATATTAGTGGCATTGGCTTGGGTGATATCCAGTTTCTTTAATTCTCCTTGCACATGGTTGGGTATCCAATGCAAAGTGATTTTCTTTCTTTGTTTTACCTCATGGACTAAGATAAGTGAAGATTCACATTGAAAGTGAAAATGCTTTACTCCTTTCTTAGATCAGGATCAATAAGTCTGTGTTACTTATAGACATTCAGCATTGTGCTATGCATACTATTGTGGAGCGGCATGCTTTTCATTGGCTGCTTTTATACTGATTGCAGCTATACCTTTAATACCTTGTTATTTTATTGGAAGTTTTGTTTCCACATTCTTGTTTGCACTGCACATTAGATGCAATTTCCTGCAGAGTTGTAGCATTGACTACCTGCATCCCCACCTTGGCTTTTTGAAATTCTTATGTCCTGTGATGAAGAAATTATATTAATTGATCTTTCTTGGGAGACTTATAGGGTTGCCATCTCTGGTCGGTCTTCTTTTGAAAATGCTAGTTTCCCGACTGTTTTGCAGACTCCTTAGCTTTATTTTTTTCTGAGTCTCTGACCCTGACAAGGTGCTTGTTCTTGGATGGTGGCTTAAAGTACTGAACTCAGAGGGTCATCCTTACATTCAGTTACATAGCATTTTCAGAAACAGGTCAACAATGTTAGCCTCAATTTTTTGCATGATAGATTTCCCTTTAAACCTTTCACTGGTTTTGCAGTCATTTGAGATATTATAAGTATATCTAAAGCCCAAACTTTTTTTAGGTGAGGTTTGATTGTTTTTTTTATTACTGTTTGTGTCCCTATTAGTGAATTTACCTTTCCCATTTGTCCTAGTGACCAATAGTGGTGGTCTAGAACACTACTTGGGTCACTAGAACAGGACTAGAGAGGAAATCTTCCAATGGGGACATTTGTTCCAGTAATGACTGTCCAGGAGTGGATTTCCTTCACATTGGAGAGATTTTCTCCTCACTCTTGTTGTGCGTGCAGTCAGGAAGAGAAATTACGTCTTTTCCATACAACATACAGTGCCTTGCGAAAGTATTCGGCCCCCTTGAACTTTGCAACCTTTTGCCACATTTCAGGCTTCAAACATAAAGATATAAAACTGTAATTTTTTGTGAAGAATCAACAACAAGTGGGACGCAATCATGAAGTGGAATGAAATTTATTGGATATTTCAAACTTTGTTAACAAATAAAAAACTGAAAAATTGGGCGTGCAAAATTATTCAGCCCCTTTACTTTCAGTGCAGCAAACTCTCTCCAGAAGTTCAGTGAGGATCTCTGAATGATCCAATGTTGACCTAAATGACTAATGATGATAAACAGAATCCACCTGTGTGCAATCAAGTCTCCGTATAAATGCACCTGCACTGTGATAGTCTCAAAGGTCCGTTTAAAGCGCAGAGAGCATCATGAAGAACAAGGAACACACCAGGCAGGTCCGAGATACTGTTGTAAAGCCGGATTTGGATACAAAAAGATTTCCCAAGCTTTAAACATCCCAAGGAGCACTGTGCAAGCGATAATATTGAAATGGAAGGAGTATCAGACCACTGCAAATCTATGAAGACCTGGCTGTCCCTCTAAACTTTCAGCTCATACAAGGAGAAGACTGATCAGAGATGCAGCCAAGAGGCCCATGATCACTCTGGATGAACTGCAGAGATCTACAGCTGAGGTGGGAGACTCTGTCCATAGGACAACAATCAGTCGTATACTGCACAAATCTGGCCTTTATGGAAGAGTGGCAAGAAAAAAGCCATTTCTTAAAGATATCCATAAAAAGTGTAGTTTAAAGTTTGCCACAAGCCACCTGGGACTCTGGGAGACACACCAAACATGTGGAAGAAGGTGCTCTGGTCAGATGAAACCAAAATCGAACTTTTTGGCAACAATGCAAAACGTTATGTTTAGCGTAAAAGCAACACAGCTCATCACCCTGAACACACCATCCCCATTGTCAAACATAGTGGTGGCAGCATCATGGTTTGGGCCTGCTTTTCTTCAGCAGGGACAGGGAAGATGGTTAAAATTGATGGGAAGATGAATGGAGCCAAATACATGACCATTCTGGAAGAAAACCTGATGGAGTCTGCAAAAGACCTGAGACTGGGGTGGAGATTTGTCTTCCAACAAGACAATGATCCAAAACATAAAGCAAAATCTACAATGGAATGGTTCACAAATAAACATATCCAGGTGTTAGAATGGTCAAGTCAAAGTCCAGACCTGAATCCAATCGAGAATCTGTGGAAAGAACTGAAAACTGCTGTTCACAAACGCTCTCCATCCAACCTCACTGAGCTCGAGCTGTTTTGCAAGGAGGAATGGGCAAAAATTTCAGTCTCTCGATGTGCAAAACTGATAGAGACATACCCCAAGCGACTTACAGCTGTAATCGCAGCAAAAGGTGGCGCTACAAAGTATTAACTTAAGGGGGCTGAATAATTTTGTGCGCCCAATTTTTCAGTTTTTTATTTGTTAAAAATGTTTGAAATATCCAATAAATTTCGTTCCACTTCATGATTGTTTCCCACTTGTTGTTGATTCTTCACAAAAAATTACAGTTTTATATCTTTATGTTTGAAGCCTGAAATGTGGCAAAAGGTCGCAAAGTTCAAGAGGGCCGAATACTTTGGCAAGGCACTGTAAATGGCAAAAGGAAACTGCCAGGGTTTTTAACCTTCTCTACTCCATCCAAAATGAAAATAAAAGTTTTAGCTTATATTTACTTTAACACCATAAAACATTGGCAGCTGGGCTACTCTGTAACATGAGCTTCACTGATCTCTACAATACCTAAACCCAGTACAACAAGGAATGGATCACACATACCCTATTCCCCAATCGGGGGTCATCTTTGGTCAGCTTTAAAAAGAATTAAATTAAACACTTACTTTGAGAAAGCTTAACTAAAATGAATTATGCAAATGCCACCTCTGTGTGACTGATAGTGAAGTTGTAAGTCATTGTTTTATATGCTGCACACAGTAAGTGGCATCCTCTTCTGAAGGGTTGTAACAAAGGTTAAATTCTTTGGTATATTTATTCATTTATTGTCCGGTTCATATGTTTACCCTTTCAGATTTGTGGATATTGTGCAATAATAGAAACAAAGCACAAATAGTATAGTAATAAAACTAATGTACTTAGCTTTGGTAAAGATATAGTACAGATGATAAACTGGATAAATACAGATTCAATGCAATCCAGGCAGCCCCTGAACTTCTGCAAACATCAGAAAGTCCTAGAGTCGACAATCTTCACAAGGTTCCAGGCACATTCACTAATCTGTCCTAGATGAGGCTCTGAGGTAAACTTCTTTGTTCTCTTGTATATACTGTATGTGAAATTAGCGAAGGGGCCCCCAAATTAAACTAGTTTTAACCAGTTAGGTTTGACTATAATGGTTTTGAGGTAAGGAATGTAACCATGTGTGATAAGGTCAGAAAGATCACAGTATGCAGAAAAGAAGTAGCATATACAGCAGTAACCAGTTTACAGATAGATATATATATATAGACAGAAGTGATTACCCTTTAAACTACCATAAATAATAACATAACAACTAATAATAAGTTCTTTGTAAATTAATATTTATTATAGACCCATACTACACGGGTGCTCAAGTGACATCCCCTCTGTACAGTATACATAAGCATCACTCACTCCTGCGCCTCCACCACTCAAGAGAAGTCTTGTATTTTTTCCAACTAATACAAGACATTCTCTAAAACTAATTTTAGCACCAGGGGGGGTGGTAACTCGAGCACCTTTTGGAAGAGAACGCTGCTTACTGTATGTAGCCTAGGCTACAACAGTGAATAGCAGGTTCATCATCAGCCACATGAAGGTGGCATCTGGTTAATTACTTTGAGCCAAGCTGGCCCAAAGAGATTGCAAAGGTAAAAATTAAAAAGATAAAAGACAAACATCTCAATACCTACCTGTTCTGTGCTATAAAATTGCAGTGGCCATGAACCTGTCAGAGTGCCAGTAAACCAGACCACACAAGAACACAGGTAAAATAAAGCACTTTATTGGAGAAAACAACTATAAACGCACAGCAAGAGTGAGGAAGTGAGAGCAGGAACAAGCCAGGGTCAAGTCCAGAAGTGGGTAGTCATCCAAGCTGGGGTCGAATCCAGAAGCAGGTAGTCTACTGATGCTGGGTCGTCTGCCAATGGGAGAGTTATCTGCCGATACGGGGTCGAGAGCCAGGAGAGTTGTCAGCCAAGCCAGGTCATACACTGAGAACAGAAGATTGTTAGCAGAGATGCACCTTGGAGCACCAACACAAGGGCAAGGACTGCAACCCATCAGGTGATAGCTATAGTCAGGTGCGCAGCATCATCACTGTGCGACACCCAGGCAGCAGGCAAGTGATGATGCAATCAGAGTTTATAAGAGGCAGCAGTCTTCACGTGTCCAAGATGGCTGCCAACAGGAGGGCAAAGTAAGATCTTGACAGCACACTCCCTTCAACTGCCCCTCCTCCGCCGAGCAAAAAATGGTTTCTGATGAAAACGATCATGGAAAGCGTAAAGAAGAGCAGAAGCATGAAAATCAGCGGAGGGAACCCATAAGCGCTCCTCAGGACCATAACCCTTCCAGTGCACCAGGTATTGAACCTGACCTTAGAACAGATGAGAATCCAAGATGCTGCTCACCTCATACTCCTCATGATTGCCCACAGGAATACGAAGAGGGCGAGGAAGTGAAGAAGTATTGCAAACCAGTGGCTTCAAAAGTGACACATGAAAGACATTAGAGATACGCATGCCAGGGGGAAGACCAAGGGCATAGGCCACCGGTTTCACCTTACGGAGGATGCGAAAAGACCCAACAAAACGGGGTGCCAGTTTTGGCGTGAGCACCCTGAAGTTGAGATTACGGGTCAACAACCACACCCTCTCCCCAACCTGGTACGACGTCTCCGATCTGCCTGGAGCTTCTGACGCTGTGCAGAGACCCGTAAAGACTCTTGAATCTGCACCCAAGAGGAACAGAGGGCATGAAGATGATCCTGCACAGCCAGGATGTCCTGTGGCGAGAACTACTCGGGCAACACAGCGGGTTAGAACCCATAATTGGCCATGAATGGAGACATTCCAGAAGATGAGTTGAAGGCAGAGATCCTGGCAAACTCCACCCAGGGTAGCAGATCAACCTAATTGTCCTGATGGTCAGAGATACAGCGGAGAAATTGCTCTAGAGCTTGATTGGAATGCTCAGCGGCATCATTGGACTGCGGATAGTAGGCCGAGGAAAAGGAGAGTCGAATACCCAACTGGGAGCAAAAGGCGCGCCAGAACCTGGAGATAAACTGGCTCCCATGGTCCAAGACAATCTCCTTAGGCAACTTGTGTAAACTGAAGACCTCCCTGGCAAACACCAAGGCAAGCTCCTGAGTGATAGGCAGCCACTTAAACAGGACACAGTGGCACATCTTTGAGAACTGGTCAACAACTATGAGGATAACCGTGTAACCTCAAGACGCCGGAAATTCCACAATAAAATCTATGGCCAGGTGAGATCAGGGATGCTCCCCATTGGGAACGGGATGCAGTAGACCCAAAGGAAGGTGCCGAGGAGATTTGTTCTGGGCACAGACTGAACAAGCAGCCACATACGCAGCAAAATCAGTGCGGAGAGATGGCCACCAGAACTGTAGGGAAATGGCCCAGGACATCTGGTTCTTACCAGGATGACCAGCAGTCTTGGAATTATGGTAAGTGTGCAACAGTCTGATACGTAACCCCTCAGATATAAAACTTTGCCAGCAGGTCTCTCTGTGGGAGCATCAGGTTGGGCAGCCAAGATTTGTTCCCCAAAAGGAGAGGTTAAGTTGGTGCGGATGGCAGCAAGGATATGATCTTAAGGTATGACCGGTGTCCTCCTTGGAAAACTCAAAATGCAGGTGAGTCAAGGCATCGGCCTTAACATTCTTGGAGCCGGGCAAATAGAAGACCACATAGTTAAAACGAGACAAGAATAAGGCCCATCTGGCCTGACGGGGTGTGAGCCTTTTGGCCTCCAAAAGATACGTGGGGGGGGGGGGGGATATGTGATTCTTATGATCGGTGAGAATGAGAACTGGAACCACAGATCTTTGAGCAAGTGTCTCCACTCTTTGAGAGACAGGATAATGGCCAAGAGCTCTCTGTCTCCAATCTCGTAATTGCATTGCATTCAGCTGGAGACAGCTTCTTGGAGTAGAACCCACAAGGAAGTAAGGGTCCATTAGGTGTCCGATGGGCACCTACTCCCGTCTCAGATGCATCCACCTCTAAGAAAAAGGGAAAACCAGGATTGGGATGAGACAGAATGGGAGCCGAAGCAAAAGCAGATTTGAGGGCCTCAAAAGCTTGGATGGCAGCAGGCGTCCAATTGTGGGAATCACTGCCCTTCTTGGTCAGATCTGAGATAGGTTTGGTCAAAGAGGAAAAGTTCCTGATAAATTTCCGATAGTAGTTGGCAACCCCAAGGAAACGCTGAATGGAACGTAGACCACTGGGGCGAGGCCATTGTAGAACAGCCGAAACCTTCTGAGGGTCCATGGAGAATCCTTCTGCAGAAATTATGTAGCCCAAGAAAGCAACCTGAGACAGGTGGAATTCAACATTTCTCAAGCTTACAGAAAAGCCCATTTTCATGTAACCGGTTGTTGCAGCACCTGTCTGACATCCAGGTAGTGTGATTCAATGGAGTCCGAGTAAATCAAGATATTGTCCAAATAGACTACCACGCATTGCTCCAACATATCACGAAAGACATCACTGATGAACTCCTAGAAGACAGCGGGCGCAATGCACAGGCCAAAGGGCATCACCAAAGATTCAAAATGACTGGTTTTGGTATTAAAAGTGGTCTTCCACTTGTCGCCCTCCTTGATCCTTACAATGTTATACGCGCCCCTTAGGTCAAGCTTGGTAAAGACCGTTGCTCCCTTGAGGTGGTCAAACAATTCAGTAATCAACAGACTCGGTTATGCATTCTTGACTGTGAGGCGATTAAGGCCCCTATAATCAATGCAAGGTCTCAACCCACCCCCCTTTTTCTTTATGAAGAAAAACCTGGCACCCGCTGGAGAAGTGAACATGCGAATGTGCCCCCGGGCAAGCACATCCGCAACGTACTCCTCCATGACCTTATTCTCCGAAACCAAGAGAGGATAAACCCTGTCATAAGGGGGACTGGCACCAGGTTGCAAATCTATGTCACAATTGTACGGACGATGAGGAGGAAGAGTACCAGAGCGAACCTTGTCAAATGCATCTTGATTCTCACGGTATTCAGTAGGCAACACTGAATCTGAGGAGGTACAAAGTACCTTAACAGGCCAATGGATACAAACAGCACGACACTGTGGAGACCAAGAGAGGACCTCGACCAACTGCCAATCAAAGGTTGGATTGTGTTTCTGGAGCCAATGATACCCCAAAACAACGGAGTAGTGTGGGGACAAAATAACCTGGAAACAGGTCGACTCCCTGTGAACAGCCCCTATTGCCATATCAACCGAAACAGTCTCATGGGTAACCTGTCAATCAATCGCCTCGATAACTAGTGGAGAAACACGAGGCTGCAAATGTAAGAAATTCGCAGTAGCAATAAAATGACCGCCAGCACCCGAGTGTACCAACGCCTGAGTAACCACCAAACCCACTGCCAAGGAGAGGACAACTGTGATTAGCTGTTTATCTTTATGGGAAAATGGGGACAACGAAATTTAACCTAAGATCTGCCCCTGACAGGACCTTGAGAAATGTAAAGTCGAAATCAAGGCGGCTAAAATAGATCACGAGAGACACATAGTGGAAGACAGTAAAAAAAACCCCAAGAAATTCTTTAAGTATATAAATAGTAAGAAAGCGAGGCCAGAACACATGGGCCCCATAAAAGACGATGGAGGGAATCTGGCAGAGAGAAGGCGAAAGTGCTAAATAATTTCTTCTCTTCAGTCTTCATAAAAGAATTGGGGGGCTACACTAACCCAGCTTGTAATGCTAAATTAAATAATACACCTCAGGAAGTACCCCCATGGTTAACAGAAGATAGACTTAGAACTAAACTAGAGAAACTTAACATAAATAAATCACCGGGACCGTATGGCTTGCACCCGAGGGTTCTTAAAGAACTCAGCCAGGTGATAGCCAGGCCGTTATTCTTGATCTTTACGGATAGTCTACAGATGGGTATGGTTCCAGCTGATTGGAAAAAAGCCAATGTGGTACCAATATTTAAAGAAGGGCTGAGCTATATCCCAGGTAACTATAGACCGGGCAGCCTAACATCATTAGTCTACAAGATTTTGGAGGGCATGTTAAGGGACTATATACAAGACTTTAGTAATGAAAACTGTATTATTAGTAGTAATCAGCATGGATTTATGAAAAATCGTTCTTGCCAGACCAATCTATTAACCTTCTACGATGAAGTGAGTTGCCATCTAGATAAAGGAAGGCCTGTAGATGTGGTATATCTGGACTTTGCAAAGGAATTTGACACAGTTCCCCACAAACGCTTACTGTACAAACGAAGGTACATAGATATGGACCTTAGGGCGAGGACCTGGATAGAGAACTGGCTCCAGGGGCGAGTCCAGAGGGTGGTGATAAATGGGAGTACTCGGATTGGGCATGTGTAGAAAGTGGGGTCCCCCAAGGATCTGTCCTGGAACCAATCCTGTTTAATTTATTCATAAATGATATAGAGGAGGGGTTATCTAGCAAAATCTCGGTATTTGCGGATGATACTAAACTAAAGTGGGGTACACACTAGTAGAAAATCTGCCGAAAATTCCCGTCCGAGGTAAAATCATATGATTTTCGGCTACTGTGTACACAACTTTCAGCAGCCGATGCCGACATTTTCAACGAAAAAAAAACGGAGGGACAAACATCAAAATTTTTATCATCCGTCCCCAGACGACCAATTTTCGTTTAATGTGTATGCAGTACGTCCACGAAAAATTGGATACGAAAGACCACGCATGATCTGAAGTTGCTGACGACCCGGAAGTCTAGGAACAAATGTCCCAAAAAAAAAAAACGGACGAGAAATTTTGTGAACATTATGCACTGTCAACTAAAAACGGTTATGACCACTGAGCATGAGAGAGAAAAATCGGAGGATATTTCGTCCGATTTTCGTCAAGTGTGTACGAGCCTTAAGCAGGGCAATAACTTCTATACAGGACGTGGTAACCTTACAAGCAGACCTGAACAAAATAATGGGGTGGGCAACTACATGGCAGATGAGGTTTAATGTTGAAAAATGTAAGGTAATGCACTTGGGCGTCAGAAACACGAAAGCAAGCTACTCGCTAGATGGGAAACCTCTGGGTGAATCTAAGATGGAAAAAGACCTGGGGGTCCTAGTGGACAACAGGCTTGGCAGTGGCATGCAATGCCAGGCTGCTGCAAGCAAAGCCAACAGAATACTGGTATGTATAAAAAAGGGAATTCACTGAAGAAATAAAGAGATTATTCTCCCACTTTACAAGACTCTGGTCTGGCCACATCTGGAGTATGTCGTCCAGTTCTGGGCACCGGTCCTCAGGAAGGATGTGCTGGAACTGGAGAGAGTCCAGAGAAGAGTAACAAAAAAAATTAGGGGAATGGAAGATCTCAGCTATGAGGAATACTGCAAGCATTGAACTTATTCTCTCTGGAGAACAGACGCTTGAGAGGGGATATGATATCAATGTACAAATACTGTACTGGTGACCATAGCATAAGGAACAAACTTTTCAGAGAAAAGGAATACAATAAGACACAGGGCCACTCACTAAAACTAGAGGAAAAACGGTTTAACCTTTAACTACGTAAGGGGTTCTTTACTGTCAGAGCAGTAAAGATGTGGAATTCTCTTCCACAAGCAGTGGTATCATCAGGGAGCATCGATAGTTTCAAAAAACTATTAGATGGGCACTTTAACCTCCCTGGCGGTATGATTCTTTTGGATTTTAGGTGCTGAAAGCGGTGCCATTATTTTGCATGTAATTCTTGTGAATGAGCAGCCCAAACCAACTGTATACATTTATTATATATATATTATATATATATATATATATATATATATATATATATATATATATATATATATATATATATGTATGTATATGTATGTCTACATATATTATATATATATATATATATATATGTATACATATATTATATATATATATATATATATATACACACATATATATATATATGTATATATACTGTATATACGTATATATATATGTAGCACCACCCCCGCAGGAGCTGCTGATTAGATTATTGGGTCTACGTCCTGCCTAACAACCCACAGAATTGGCTCGAACCCTCCCTAGGCACAACTGACCCAGAATAGGACTGGAATACCAAATGGCTACACAGATTGGAATATAACACTTCAATAAATAATAATGACCTGTTACCTCTCTCCAGCTGCAGTCCTTCTGGGTAATACAAGGTGACCACACACAAGCTTGCTTTTAAACAGGAAAGTTATTTACTATAAATCAAATAAACAGTTTCGATACAGTAAAATATGACTTTGTAAAAGGATATACTGATTAATTAATCAAAGATAAGATAAATACTGTGATATCACTCCTCAAGGGCACATTAATTGTTTCAGGAAATGTCTCAGAGCCTATAGGACCACCATCTTAATCACTATTATACTTTTGGAAATAAGGCTCAGCATTCAGTTAGACACAGTACCAGAATGTCAGACCTATCTGAGTCCGCTGTTTCTTCTCTATATCTTCGCTAGCAACGTTGGTGCACTCGCGATTTGTAATCCACATTGAGGATGGGTGATCAATAGAGAGAATGGCAGCAAACAGTTAGTAATCACCGCGGGGTGTCTGTGCAGGATTGGCGGTAAAACTTCTGTGAGAGATGTACTGGGCCACCTGGTATATTGCCTTCTACTACTCTAAGGCTAATCCTGACTAAAGTTACTTCTTTGATAGATAGAGTCAGTTTTTTTGGGCAGGTGCCCTCTCACCAACAGGACTGTCTCCCAGGAAGCCTCCGCTGCGGTCTCAGTCTCCGGCCTCTGTCACCAGCCGCGCTAGGTATTTGGGGTGGATGAGTCTGGTCTCTGTAGAACATCGATGGGACCTCCAGGAGGGATCCTCTACTGGAGATGAAACACTGCAACTTAGTCACTTAAGGCCCAGGAGTTTCGGCCTAGCATGCAGCATCAGCCCACAGTGCTGGCATCCTGCTTGTCTCACTGTGTCTTTCCCAAGAGAGTGAGCCTGGCTCCTCCCTTCCTTTATAAAGCTTCCCCCAGAAGGCTGTGCGGTGCAGCAGTGCACCCTGGTACTCTCAAAGCTCTATGGGCGATGAAGACTGCTCAACTTCCTGAAAGGAAAATAACATCAAAAGAAATTCCATAGCCGCTGCAATGTGTCCTTTTGGCCACTAGATGGAGCCGGGTTCCTCTCAAATGTCAAGCAGCAGTCTTTTAGAACTTGTATAATGGAAGACCCCGCTACACACTCCCCCCACTTGAGAAACTTTGGTCCCCAAAGAGGACAACAGCATGTACTCCAGTGCATATGTTGGCAGTACACAAAAAAAAACATTAACATATGCATAACAGGGAATCATCTTCCTTTTCATAAGCAGAGTTCAAACTTAACAACTGCATATTACAACACAGGTTCGACATAGGAACCTCCCACCAATTGTCGGGGGAGGGAAGGTAATTCTGTTCACAGACCCCTGACACTTGAGTGGCTTGTACAGATGTGCCTGGGGGTGAGCTAGGGTTGTCCTCCACCAAATCTGCGGTGGAAGAACTAGGCTGATCAAGAGTTCGTTTGGAAGTAAAGATAGCCTCTTCCGAGCATTCACCCAATTGGTCATAGGTCAGTCTTTTGGGTGGGTGAATGACTCTTCTTTCCCTCTGTTCTTTGGGATGCACGATCTCAGAGGTACTAGGACCAGCCACTTCTGGGGATTCTTCAATGTCCTCCTCCTCATGTTCCAACACACAGGAATCTGATGCTTCAAGAGCGGTCAGTTCTTCTTCAGAGAAAGGTGCAACCTCCTCCTCAGGATCTTCATCATCAACTACTTCTTCTGGAAGCATGTGGAAAGGTATGAATTCGGGGGCTTCCGCCCGAAGGGTTCCTCTGTCAGCCAATTCGGATGAAGACAGGGAGGCAGGTGTGGGTTCTGGTAACTGAGATGACCACATCCAGTCAGGTACCTCCTCTTCATCTTCCAGATCTTCAGATGGAGAATTTCCCTCCCTCACATCTGGGAGTGTCGACTGAGATCTGGTGACTGGTCTGGACAGGCGAGAGGTCGAAGGGGTCTCTGGCGAATCTACGACAGGAGGCATGCGAACTGCTTCAGAGAGAGGCAGTAAATGGTTCCTATGCCAAGTCTTCAATGGACCCACACTTCCTTCAGGCCGAATTTGATACACAGGGAGGTTTGGTAGTTGCTTGCAGATAACATAAGGTTGGGACTTCCAGCGGTCTGCCAACTTGTGTTTTCCCGGGACACCCAAGTTCCTCAACAATACCCTGTCCCCTGGTTGCAAGTCTTGGATCCGAACTTTTAAGTCGAAATTCCTTTTATTCCTCAGTCCACGTTGATCAGATGTGGCCTGAGCTTTATCATAGGCCGATTTCAGACTATTCCGCAGTCGGTCCACATATCCCTTGTGCGATGCTGAAGAGGTGTGATCGGGCGAGATGCCAAAGGCCAAATCCACTGGCAATCGAGCCTCTCGTCCAAACATTAGACGATAAGGGGAATATCCAGTAGCATCACTGACAGTACTGTTGTAGGCATGCACAATGGCAGCTACATGTTTGCCCCAATGCTGTTTCTTCTCTGAGCTTAAAGTCCCCAACATGTCCAAAAGAGTCCTGTTAAATCGTTCGGGCTGGGCATCCCCTTGTGGATGGTAGGGAGTAGTTCTAGTCTTTTGGATGCCTAACAGATCTAACAGTCTCTTGATCAGTCTGCTTTCAAAGTCTCTTCCCTGATCTGAATGGAGGCGTTGTGGTAACCCATAGTGTACAAAGAACTTTTCTACAAGAACTTTGGCTACTGTAGAGGCCTTCTGATCCCTTGTTGGGAATGCTTGGGCGTATCTGGTAAAATGGTCTGTTACCACAAGGACATTCCCTTGGCCACTCAGATCAGGCTCTAGGCAAAGGAAATCAATGCACACCAGTTCCATGGGTCCCTGGCTTTGCAGATGGCCCATTGGGGCTGCTTGACGTGGCAGAGTCTTCCTTTGTATACATCGGACACAAGAATGACAGTATCCTTCAACTTCGGCCCTCATACAGGGCCAGTAGAACCTGTCTCTGACAAGCTGAAAAGTTCTTTCAGGTCCCAGATGGCCATGATTATCATGAAGAGCAGCCAGAACTCTCTCCCTGTATTTAGCTGGTAAGAACAGCTGCCACTTCTCCTCCAGATCTTCAGATGGGCCTCTTCGGTAGGCCACCCCTTCTCGGATCTGTAACCGGGTCCACTCTCTATGCAACAGACGGTCCCCCTGAGGAGAGTCGGTTAGAAGCAACTCAGGGCGCTGGATCTCCAAGGCTTCCAAAAGAAGTTTTCCCAGAGGGTCTTCCAGCTGCTCCTTCCTCAAGTCCCTTTTTGACAGCCGGGGTAAATCTTCCCCTTCAACCTGGGTCACCCTGCAATAGTATTTGGGTACTCCGACAGCCGAAACCCCAATCTCTTCGGCTCTTGATCCTCCTCTGGATCGAAGTTCAGTTCCCTGATATAGGGCACGCACCCCTTCTGGAGCCAAATGGGTCCATTCTTCATCAGGTTTGTGTGGTGCATGCAACCTTCTGGATAGGGCATCTGCATCCCTGTTCCCGATTCCTGGCCGATACTTCAGGCTGAAGTTGAAGCTAGAGAGGGCAGCCAACCATCTGTGTCCTGTTGCATCCAGCTTGGCTGTAGTCAACAGATAGGTAAGGGGATTATTATCCGTCTTGACAATGAATTCAGCTCCGTACAGGTAATCTTTCAGTTTGTCGACCACTGCCCACTTTAAGGCCAGGAATTCAAGTTTGTGGGTAGGATAATTCCTTTCAGCAGGTAGTAGACTCCTGCTCACGTAGGCTACGGGTCGCAGGTGGCCCTCATGTTCCTGGTAGAGTACCCCACCCAGCCCATCTCGGCTGGCATCGACATGTAGTTCATATGGTTTCGTGGGGTCTGCGTAGGCCAACACAGGGGCAGTGGTTAGATTCTTTTTCAACTGAATGAAAGCCCCTTCACATTCTGGGGTCCACTGATCCTGGATGGACTCCTTGGCCTTCCGGGGTCCCATGGTGGACTTCACTGGCTTGACCAGTTCAGGAACGTCATCTTCTTCGTTCTTTAGTAACTCATTGAGGGGTCGGGCAATCTTGGCAAACCCCTCTACAAACCTCCTGCAATAGGAGCAAAAACCCAGGAATGACCGAAGTTCGGTCACATTTGTAGGTCTCGGCCAGGAGGCGACAGCATCCAGCTTGTCCGGGTCGGTGGCCACCCCTTCTTCAGACACGATGTGGCCCAGGTAATGGACCGAGGACTGATAGAATTGGCACTTCTCAGGAGAAAGTTTCAGGCCTTCTTCATGTAGCCTCTTCAGGACCTTTTCCAACCTCTCCTCGTGTTCTTCCAAAGTTCTGCCAAACACGATAACATCATCCAAGTATACCAGTACCTCTATCAAATTCATATCTCCAACGGTCCTTTCCATCAGCCTTTGGAAGGTAGCAGGGGCCCCTGACAACCCCTGAGGCATGCGATTGAACTCAAAGAACCCCACAGGGGTGATGAAGGCTGTCTTCTCCCGATCTTCAGGGTGCATGGGGATCTGATAATACCCACTCTTTAAGTCCATCACACTGAACCACTTCGCCCCTGACAAGCTCTGTAGGGCGTCTTCGATTCGAGGAGTGGTATACTGGTCTGGGATGGTTCTTCTGTTCAGGGTTCGGTAGTCGATACAAAGCCTCAGAGATCCGTTTTTCTTCCGGACTACCACTATCGGAGAAGCATATGGGCTCCTGGATTCTCGAATAACCCCAGTCTTCTTGAGTTCCGCCAGCTGCTGACGTAGATCTTCTAAGTCACCTAAGGGAACTCGCCGGACTCTTTCTCGGAAAGGTTTGTCCTCACTCAGGCGGATCTTATGAGTGGCACTCCTGGCGCATCCCACGTCGAACTCATCCCTAGAAAATATTCCTCGCCATCGAGCAAGTTGTGCCTTGGCCCTCTTCACCCATTCTGGTGGGAGGGCAGCGTTTCCAGAGCAGAGCTCTTCTATAACATCTTCACCCCTTCCCTCCTCTTTAAGATTAGATGGGACAACTGGGGTAGCCGGGTTAACTTGGCCCAACAGCACTCTGGCCGGTACCTTCACCGGTGTAGTAGAGGTGTTTCTGACACTAACTAAAACCCTTCCATGGTTTTTCTGTAACACCTTCAAAGGGATCACTTCAGGGATTACTTCTATCCCTCTCTCCTCTTCCTGTGGACCTGATTCAAAGATGATAAAAGGGCCCGGCTGTTTCCATGTGAGTTTAACGGAAGCTTTCAGACAAGCCACCTCTCCTGGCTGCAAGACCTTTTCCGTTCTGTCCAACTTCCAGAGTCTTCCAACTCCTTCTGCAGGAGTCTCTTGCTCCAATACTAATCGTTGATAGGCCTGCCGTAGCATGGGGTGAATCCTTGGCGCTGGAGCATCCTGTCCCTGGACCAGTTGTGTTAGGAGGCGCCTTACTAGGTCAGTGTTGGTCCCTACGATGAGAGAGCTTTTGTTGGCCCCTGGCGGACGAGGACAGACCACCGCTAGGGTGTCGAAGGTTTCAGCTTCACCAGCCACTGATGGGTCAAAGGTCAACTTGATTGGCAGATACCCGTCATAGGGAAAACTTTGAGTCCCGATACCCCATATCTCCAGATCTTCCAACTTCTGCAGAGGTAGATGGGTAAGGTGTTTATCATAGAAGTCTCTATACAGAAGAGTCACTTGGGCCCCAGTGTCAAGGAGGGCTCTTGTGTAAATTCCTTCTACCTGGACAGAGACTACAGGGGAAGGCCCGACCAAGTTAGTTGGGAATTCTCTTGAAGTGGCCTTGTTGTCTGATTCAGTTCTCTGCACCCAGGCTCTTTTCTTTTTTTTTCTTCTGGACTTCAGTCCCCTCTGGGCCCGGTGTGCATTGATTTTCCTCCTCTCAGTAGCCTGGAGTATAGAACTAGGGGCGTTGTACCTGGATCTGACTCCCTGACTCAGATTCCCTGAATCATTGAGTCTCTTGGATTCCCTTGAAACTGGCGGGCACCCGGTCGACTCCTTCACGGGTGCCCTCTGAAGTCTTTCCGCTGGCTTGCGAGGTTCTGAGGCGACATTTCCTGGGCTGGGACATACTCCTCTAACATGTCCTACTCCCCCACAGTTGAAACAAGTTAGCGATCTCCTAGGTCTCGGTTCCGGGTCTACTCTAAGGTTAGAAGGTTTATCCGGCTTCTCTGACGCGTTCCCATCAGGTAGAGTAGATGCCTGACTAGTCAGGATGGACACCATTTCTATCAACTGGGACACCTGGGTCTTTAGGAGTTCAACTTGCGAGTCACTTTCTTTTGCACTTATCACTCTGACACGAGCAGTTGAGTCAAACTGCCGACTCTTCCTTTTGTTGTCCAACATGACCTCTTCTTCTCTGACCATTCGGATCAGGTCAGGGTATTCCAGAATGCCACCATCTTGGCGAGTTCGCAACAGTATGGCAATGGGATCTAAGGGTTGAGCCCCTCTCAGCACCTGCCGTGCACGAGTCTCATCTACCTTCCGGGGGTCTATCCCTTTCTTTAACAAGATGTGGTGGATGATCTTATCTAGGCGTCTAATAAATTCGGACAACTTCTCTTCCTCTTCTTGGTAACAGTGGTCTAACTGGTAAAGAAGTTCAGCCACGTTCTCCGTCCGACCAAATACATCTTGTAGAATGTCTAGATAATCCTGTGCAGTGCAGTTCTTTTTGCTTAGCTTGAGATTACGTACGGCCTCTAGTGCAGGTCCCTTTAAACTTTCTGTGATTCTCTGTTTCTTGTGCTGTTCTGGTACCTCCCACTCTTCCAAAGCCTGAGTGGCGGTATCTAACCACTCTTCAAACCCATCTTCTGTTGAAGGCACAGGCTGTTTCCCAGAGAATGTCCTGAGCTTCCTATATCCAGTCATCAGATAGTTTGGGGAGTCCTTACTACATTTTGCTACGATTTCCCCGAGAACAGCACACAGTTCTGAGCTAAAGGTAGACAAAGGTGGTGACTCTGGACTCCCTTCTTGGACACCTTTTTCTTTGCTGGATCCCCCAGGAGTGGTGGATGAGGGACCTTCAGTAAGGACTTCTGGATGTATTAAGAAAAGTTCTGTTTGGTCAGTAGTCTTTACACTGGTTCCCTTAAAGTAATCAGGGACCCCCTTCCTCCACTCACACAATGCATACGTGTGTGGAACGGTGGTGTCTGTCTTTATGTCAGTCACCCAGAATTTCCTGTCTGTGGACAGTGCCCTTAAAACTGGGAGGAGTTTTTCCTCAGTCCAGACCTCTCCCTTGATTTCAACCACCAGGCCATTTTCCACTACGACATTCTCTTCCCTGCACCACTCGGCTGCAGCGGTAGGATCCATTTCTGCGTTGAGGGGGATTCTGTGGCTGAGAGGGTTGTGTTGCAGGACTGTAGATGATCCCGGACGAGCCCCCACGTGTAGCACCACCCCCGCAGGAGCTGCTGATTAGATTATTGGGTCTACGTCCTGCCTAACAACCCACAGAATTGGCTCGAACCCTCCCTAGGCACAACTGACCCAGAATAGGACTGGAATACCAAATGGCTACACAGATTGGAATATAACACTTCAATAAATAATAATGACCTGTTACCTCTCTCCAGCTGCAGTCCTTCTGGGTAATACAAGGTGACCACACACAAGCTTGCTTTTAAACAGGAAAGTTATTTACTATAAATCAAATAAACAGTTTCGATACAGTAAAATATGACTTTGTAAAAGGATATACTGATTAATTAATCAAAGATAAGATAAATACTGTGATATCACTCCTCAAGGGCACATTAATTGTTTCAGGAAATGTCTCAGAGCCTATAGGACCACCATCTTAATCACTATTATACTTTTGGAAATAAGGCTCAGCATTCAGTTAGACACAGTACCAGAATGTCAGACCTATCTGAGTCCGCTGTTTCTTCTCTATATCTTCGCTAGCAACGTTGGTGCACTCGCGATTTGTAATCCACATTGAGGATGGGTGATCAATAGAGAGAATGGCAGCAAACAGTTAGTAATCACCGCGGGGTGTCTGTGCAGGATTGGCGGTAAAACTTCTGTGAGAGATGTACTGGGCCACCTGGTATATTGCCTTCTACTACTCTAAGGCTAATCCTGACTAAAGTTACTTCTTTGATAGATAGAGTCAGTTTTTTTGGGCAGGTGCCCTCTCACCAACAGGACTGTCTCCCAGGAAGCCTCCGCTGCGGTCTCAGTCTCCGGCCTCTGTCACCAGCCGCGCTAGGTATTTGGGGTGGATGAGTCTGGTCTCTGTAGAACATCGATGGGACCTCCAGGAGGGATCCTCTACTGGAGATGAAACACTGCAACTTAGTCACTTAAGGCCCAGGAGTTTCGGCCTAGCATGCAGCATCAGCCCACAGTGCTGGCATCCTGCTTGTCTCACTGTGTCTTTCCCAAGAGAGTGAGCCTGGCTCCTCCCTTCCTTTATAAAGCTTCCCCCAGAAGGCTGTGCGGTGCAGCAGTGCACCCTGGTACTCTCAAAGCACTATGGGCGATGAAGACTGCTCAACTTCCTGAAAGGAAAATAACATCAAAAGAAATTCCATAGCCGCTGCAATGTGTCCTTTTGGCCACTAGATGGAGCCGGGTTCCTCTCAAATGTCAAGCAGCAGTCTTTTAGAACTTGTATAATGGAAGACCCCGCTACACATATATATATGTGTGTGTATATATATATATACTGTATATATAATGTATATATATATATATATATATATATATATATATATATATATATATATATACATATATTTACATAAAAAGTACAGTAAAACTGCAGGAAAGGGCACTGGGGGGCAATGTAATGTGATTTTTTTTTTATTTTGAATGGTATCAGTGTGTTTGGTGTGTTTTACATTCGAATTTGCCGCCGGTTCCACCCCCCGGCGGACGTCACGTCGCCGGAGACGGAAGCCGGGGCTCGCAGACGATCGGGAGGAAGCTCCGCCGCCGCATACCGCCCGCATTCTTCGCTGGATCCCGGAGAAAAGGTAAGTAAAACCTCTACCAGGATCCAGCGATCTTCCTAGCGCTCCCCCGAGTGTGGATCGGGATTTCCGCTTTTGGCTCTAAAATCTAACCCCGAGTCACGCTCGGGAATACCGCTAGGAGGGTTAAGGACCACAACATAAAGGAGTATACAATGTACGGTTAACAGCAAACACATACACACAAACACACACATCATAGGTTGAACTGGATGGACTGATGTCTTTTTTCAATCTCACTAACTATGTAACTATGTAGCAGAGATGCACCTTGGAGCACAAATGCAAGGGCAAGGACTGCAATGCATCAGGTGATAGACATAGTCAGGTGTGCAGCATCATCACTGTGCGACACCCAGGCAGCAGGCAAGTGATGATGCAATCAGAGTTTAAAAGAGACAGCAGTCTGCACATGTCCAAGATGGCTGCCAACAGGAGGGCAAGGTAAGACCTTGACAGAACCTCCTTTTCTCAGGTCCCCTGCTGGAGATCCTGGCCCCTCCTCTCTGTCAAGTGCTCCCACTGGAAGCTGCTTCCCATGGGGGCACTTGCTCACTTCTGAGCCCCACTGCTGCATTAGTTAAAACAGACATCAAGACTCGGCCCTGTCCCCGCACCCTCCTCACTTGCTTTGATTGACAGCACTGGGAGTCAATGGCTCCTGGTGCCCCAGCAAAGTCAGTGACACCCGGAAGTGAGGGGAGAGAGGAGCTGCATGTCCACAGCGCTGGTTCGAATGGGGTTCAGGTAAGTAAAAGGGGGGGGGTGAGGGGGGATGCTGATGCCTAAACATTTTTTACCTTAACACTAAGAATGCATTAAGGTAAAGAATGTTTAGGTTTTACAACCATTTTAAATAATTTCATTCTTGGAGTACCTTATGCTCTTAAAATCGTAGCAATTTAAGAGAGGAAAATTACACAGGATCCAAAGAGGAAAGCAAAGGACACAGATTTCTTTGAAGGTAACCACATGGTAAATTTCTTGTTGTCATTAGAAGTAATGGTTCGCCACATAGCTATTTGTATATTGCTTCTATGGCTTGTTGATCTCTTTCATCTTTCTGTCTACTTCATGCATTTCTGATGATCATTTTCTTCATTGCCTATTGCCTCTCTCTCTGTTTCTGCTGGTGGCTCACTGATTTTTGGTATTACTGGCTATTATCCTTGTTACAATTTGTGTTTTTGTGTATGCTAAAAAATCTGCAGTAATTACACAGACACATCTGAAAACAGTCACTCGAGGAAGGAAGTCTGCGGCTTCTGAAACTAATGAGGTGTTGTCAGAAAACTAAGCTGATGAGGTGTCACAAAACTTGTGCATGCAGAACATCATTGTCAGATCAGCCTGCATTAGGAACATTGTGCAATGGTAGATTTACCCACAGCAAATCTGAATCTGAATGTGAAACAGTATCTGCCAAATTGTCCTATGACTTCTGGCACTTTTTGTTTACAAGTTTAAATCAGTATTGTTTGCTAGAAAATTACTTGTAACCCCCAAACATTATACATTTTTTTAACAGAGACCCTAGGGAATAAATTTGCGATTGTTGCAATTTTTTATGTCACACGATATTTGCACAGCAGTTTTGAAAAAACAATTTTTGGGAAAAAATACACTTTAATTAATAAAATAAAAAAACACAATACATAGTTACATAGTAGTTGAGGTTGAATAAAGACAATAGTCCATCCAGTTCAACATGTGTAGGTGTGTGTGACCGTAATCATCTCCCATACCCCCTTATGTTCTGATTCTTGAGATGTATGTCCAAGAGTCTTTTGAAAGTAGCCATACTTCCCGCAGAAACTATCTCTTGTGGTAGAGAATTCCACAATCTTGTAGCCCTAACAGTAAAGAACCCCCTGCGTTGCCTGAGGTTAAAATGCTTCTCATCTAATCGTATTGTATGTCCTCGCGTCCTCATGCAATCCTTGTGACTGAAAAGCTTTTTTTCTATGCTGAGATCACCACTGAGGTATTTGTAAATTGCTGTCATGTCCCCTCTCAGACGTCTCTTCTTCAGGGAGAATAAATTAAGCGATTGTAGACGCTCTTCATAGTTAAGGTCCTCCAATCCCCTAATTAGTTTAGTTGCCCTTCTTTGGACTCTCTCCAGCTCTACCACATCCGTCCTGAGGACTGGCGACCAGAACTAGACAGAATACTCCAGATGCGGTTGGACCAGAGTTTTATAAAGTGAAAGGATTATAGTTTTATCTCTGGAATACATCCCCTTCTTTATGCATGCTAATATTCGGCCGGCTTTGGCAGCTGCCACTTGATATTGCACACCATTGCCTAGTCTATCCTCTACCAAGACTCCCAGATCTTTCTCCATTTTTGATTCCCCCAAAGGTTCCCCCCCTAAAGTGTATTGTGCTTTTATGTTTTTAGTCCCCAAGTGCAAAACCTTACACTTCTCCACATTAAACCTCATTTGCCATGTCGTTGCCCACTCTGCTATTTTGTTCAGGTCATTCTGTAAGATATCTGCCTCATGCTGTGCAGTTATTGCCTTGCCCAATTTTGTGTCATCTGCAAAAACTGATATAGAACTACTGATCCCGTCCTTAATGCTGTTTATGAATAAATTGAACAGGGTTGGTCCCAGGACTGAGCCTTGGGGGACCTCACTTACCACCCCAGACCAGTCTGAGTATTCGCTATTTATTACCACCCTTTGGACATGCCCTTTTAGCCAGTTCTGTATCCAAGAGCAAACCTTGTGGTCGATGCCTGAAGACCTTATTTTATAAATTAAGCGCTTGGGGGGAACTGTATCAAACGCCTTAGCAAAATTCAGGTACACCACATGCACTGGTCTCCCCCTGTCTAGCTCACAGCTCACCTCCTCGTAGAATGTTAACAGATTGGTTTGACAAGAACGCCCATTTGTAAACCCGTGCTGATTACTGCTGATGATGTTGTTGTCTTTAGAAAACTCTACGTTATAGTCCCTTATCATCCCCTCCAGAAGTTTACATACTATCGATGTCAGGCTGACCGGCCTATAATTTCCTGGGACATGCCTCTGCCCTTTTTTGAAAATCGGTATCACATTAGCTTTCCTCCAATCCCCTGGTACATTTCCTGTCATAATAATGTCAGTAAAGAGCAGGAACAGTGGTCTAGATATAGTTTTATTAAGTTCTTTGAGTACTCTCGGATGTACTCCATTCGGGGCCTAGTGATTTATTTGTGTTAATTTTATCCAGCCTTTCCCTGATTTCATCCTCTGTTAGCCATAGTGGCAAGTCCTGTGAATTATTGCTGACCATACAGTAATGGTCAGTGTACCCCTCCTTTTCATGTGTAAAGATGGAGGAGAAAAAAGCATTAAGCACGGTTGCCTTCTCTTACTTACCTCAACTTTTTTCTAAATGTGAAAGATGATGTTACGCTGAGTACATAGATGCCTAACATGTCACATTTTAAAATTGTGCATGCTCGTGGAATAGCGGCAAACTATGGTACTATAAAAACTCCATAGGCGATGCTTTAAATGCCTTTACAGATTACCTGCTTAGAGTTACAGAGGAGGTGTAGCACTAGAATTATTGCTTTCACTCTAACGTTTGCAGTTATACCTCACATGTGTGGTGCGAATAGCATGTACATATGCATGCACGACTTACGTATGTGTTTTTTTCTTATTTATTTTAATTTTTATTTTTACACTCTCCCTTTTTTTTATCACTTTTATTCCAATTACAAGCAATGCAAACATCCCTTGTAATAGAAATAAGGATGACAAGTCTTTTTTATGGAGAGATCTGGGGTCAAAAAGACCCCAAATCTCTTCTTTACCTTTAAAAGTAAAAGATTTAAAAAAAACATTTTTTTGATCTTTTGCTTAAAAAACAAACAAACTTGTTCACTTCCAGCCTGGACCGGAAGTGACGTCATGATGTTGCTCTGGTCCTCCAAAGCCATAGAGGTGATCAAAGCGGATCTACTCTTTGATCGCCTGTGTGGACAGCTGGCGGCACTATTGGATCTAACCAGTTGAAACGGTAAGCCTGAGAAACACCAGTATTTGGGGGAGGGGGGTTCTTCTGAAAGCGTTCCAGCAGTTCATGAGCTGCTTGGACCGCTTTCATGAGAAAGCAAGCCACCGGCTGTAAAAAAAACAATACTGAGGTGTTATGGCTGATATCTTCAGCCATAATCCCGGTAAACCATTTGCAAACGGCAATGTAAATATACGTATTGCGGTCGGCAATTGGCTAAAGAAAGCAGACAGGTAACTGTGAAAATAAGCCTAGAGTTCCTCATAAACATGATTAGTATGCAATATTTTATATTTACCTGAGAGAAAAAAATTATATATTTACAAATGTTCAATTACAATTTTACATATTCTAGTCTGTTTCTGAACTGAAATTAGACTGCACGGAAGGGAAATGTAAAATAATCCATCTAGGCCAAATAGAAATAAGCACATGCATATTGTAACACTGTTCACAGAAGCTAGGTAATGAAAGATAACTAAATTGTAAGGTATAAAGACAAACCTCAAAACAATCCCGAAGATTTAACCAAATGACTACTGAAAGACCGAAGTGTTGAATAGTCAGAAACTAACCTCACCTAAATCTAGCCATACCCTGTATGAATTTCAGTTCCTAAGGAACCAGGCAAAATTTGCTCAGTGGGTGGCCCTTTTGGCCTTCTCCTGACAGACATCTCTCAATTGAAAAGGTATAGGAACTGGGTAGAAAATTGTCAGAAAAAAAGCAACTTAGATGCAGCAGCAGTTTTCAGGTATTTTCAGGTTCTTTTTGGGGATTCAGGGTAGTTTTTGGACAATACAATAGGTACAGTGGGACCCCATTCCATCTGCACTGTATGGTGTGGATGGAGGAATTTCTGGTAGAACTAGGATATGGCCAGAATTGGAGACAAAAGGAAAGCTTGTTTTTTTTTCCATTGTATATGGTTGTACTTAGTCAGTATTTGCTGTTTTTAATTAGTATATATTATTATTTCCTCTAGGGTTTAACCACTTCAATACAGGGCTCTTTCACCCCCTTCCTGCCCAGGCCAATTTTCAGCTTTTAGCGCTGTTGCATTTTGAATGACAATTGCGCGGTCATGCAACACTGTACCTAAACCAAATTTATGTCATTTTTTTACCACAAATAGAGCTTTCTTTTGGTGGTATTTGATCACCGCAAGGTTTTTTCTTTTTTGCTAAACAAATAAAAAAAAGACCAAAAAGTTTGAAAAAAAAAAAAGTTTATACAATTTTATAAATAGATAAGTTTTTTCCTGCACTGATGAGCACTGATGAGGCTGCACTGACAGGCACTGATGAGGAAGCACTGATGGGGTGGCACTGATGGGGTGGCACTAATATGCGGCACTGATAGGCAGCACTGATAGGCAGCACTGATGGGCACTGATATGTGGCACTGATAGGTAGCACTGATATGCAGCATTGGTGGGCACTGATAGGTGGCACTGCTGTGCACTTATAGGCGGCATTGACGGACACTGATAGGTGGCACTGATGGGCACTGATAGGCGGCACTGATGGGCACTGATAGGCGGCACTGATGGGCACTGATAGGCGGCACTGATCGGCTCTGATGGGCACTAATGGGCACTGATAGGAAGCACTTGTGGGCAATAATGGGCACTGGTGGGCGGCACTGATAGATGGCAATGATGGGCACTGGTGGGCAGCACTGATGGGGAGGGCACTGGCAGGCAGCACTGATGGGGAGGGCACTGGCAGGCTCCCTGAGCCCTGATTGCCATCCCTGGTGGCCATGGTGGGCATCCCTGGGGTCATGGGTGGGCATCCCTGGTGGTTCTAGTGGCACCCCCCCGGGGGTCTGCACTGGTAATCAATAATTTGATTACCAGTGCAGACCCCCCCCTGTCAGGAGAGTCGCAGATCGGCTCTCTTCTACTCGTGCCCTTCGGAGCGCATTGTCCTGCCGCCGTCATATGACGTCCGGTCACGATAATGCAACCACTTTCCCGCCGTCAATCGCCTATAGGGCGGGAAGTGCTTAAACAGGGGTTAAAAAAAGGATGGTGGCTAGAAATAGATGTACCATAATAGGGGTGCTTTGAGTCCAGGGGCTTCTGCTGACACTGGTTATTATGTAGGAGAGTACTCTGCAAAAGCACTAGTGCCTAGAAAAAGACAGGCTCAATTCACTAAGCTATGATAGCCTATAATTGTTAATTATTTATTTATACTTTTTGAGCAATGAGAAATAATTAGAACTGAAAAAAACAGGTTGAAAATGATCATCATACTAAAAAAGCACATACTTCATTGCTTAGTAATTTAAGCATAATGCACATTCATTCACCCTTCTGTTTGTCACACAAAGGCACAAAAGAGTGTTGCAGGAAAGAGACAAAATGAAAGAGAAGAGCAGAACAGCAGTTGTTAAAAGAAAGAGAAGAGGAAGTTCAGGGAAGGTGTAAGGGACACTGAGATAGTCAGGGATCTGTCCTGGACCTCACCTGCAGGAATATGTCTGCCTGGTCACAGGTAGAAATATGAGCGGTCAAATTTGAAGGTCATTTTTGTCCAGTCCAGCTGGGTGTGTATAACCTATCCAGGGTTGCCATACTTTTTTCATATTTACCCAATAAGAAAACCATAAATATTTTTTTTCATTAATGAATGAGTGTGTTTTTAACCTCCCAAGAAATGTATGGTTGGAAATTTTCCAGGCTTGGTTGTTGTTTGCTTTGTTTCACTAAATCTATACCTAATGTTACCAATGTTTTATGTAGCATGGTAAGATGAGTGCTGATGAAAGGACATTGAGGAAAGTGGAAACAAGGATCTTGGCATTATTATAAAATTGTATATTGACCCGTACAGTGTTTGAATCAAAACATCTGGTGAGTCTCAGTGTGCTAAAGGGGAAGGTGTGGAATCACTGAAGAGCACCATTTTTGCATGATTAGGAGAGGAGCACAGTTTGGGAATCTCGGATAGATCCCTATCAACACTGTTGGCTGTCTTTACATGTGTTGGGCTGTTTATTATTTTTGGTTTGTATTGCATGTTTTTAATACTTAGAAATTGTTGGTTTATATAGTTTAAGATACACCTATAGTATCTCACAAAATGAGTATACCCCTCACATTTTTGTAAATATTATATTATATCTTTTCATGTGACAACGCTGAAGAAATGACACTTTGCTACAATGTAAAGTAGTGAGTGTACAGCTTGTATAACAGTGTAAATTTGCAGTCCCTTCAAAATAACTCAACACACAGCCATTTATGTCTAAACTGCTGGCAACAAAATTGATTACACCCCTAAGTGGAAATGTCCAAATTGGGCCCAATTAGCCATTTTCCCTCTCCGTTGTCATTTGACTCGTTAGTGTTACAAGGTCTCAGCTGTGAATGGGGAGCAGGTGAGTTAATGCTAACATGCTCAGCATCATATCCAAAGATTGTCTTTGGGTAATAGATGTATGAGTGCTGCCAGCATTGCTGCAGAGGTTGAAGGGGTGGGGGGTCAGCCTGTCAGTGCTCAGACCATACGCTGCTTACTGCATCAAATTGGTTTGCATGGCTGTCGTCCCAGAAGGAAACCTCTTCTAAAGATGATGGATGCACAAGAAAGCCCGCAAACAGTTTGCTGAACATAAGCAGACTAAGGACATGGATTACTGGAACCATGTTCTGTGGTCTGATGAGACCAAGATAAACTTATTTGGTTCAGATGGTGTCAACCGTGTGTCACGGCAACCAGTTGAGGAGTACAAAGACAAGTGTGTCTTGCCTACAGTTCAGCATGGTGGTGGGAGTGTCATGGTCTGGGGCTGCATGAGGGGAGCTACAGTTCATTGAGGGAACCATGAATGCCAACATGTACTGTGACATACGGAAGCAGAGCATGATCCCCTCCCTTCGGAGGCTGGGCCACAGGGCAGTATTCCAACATGATAATTAACCCAAACACACCTCCAAGATGACCACTGCCTTGCTAAAGAAGCTGTGGGTAAAGGTGATGTCTCCAGACCTAAACCTTATTGAGCATCTGTGGGGCATCCTCAAATGCAAAGTGGAGGAGCGCAAGGCCTCTAACTTCCACCAGCTCTGTGATGTTGTCATGTAAATGTGGAAGAGGACTCCAGTGGCAACCTGTGAAGCTCTGGTGAACTCCATGCCCAAGAGGGTTAAGGCAGCACTGGAAAAATAATGGTGGCCACACAAAATTTTGACACTTTGGGCCCAATTTGAACATTTCCACTTAGGGGTGTACTAACTTTTGTTGCCTGTGGTTTAGATATTAATGGCTGTGTGTTGAGATATTTTGAGGGGACAGCAAATTTACACTGGTATACAAGCTGTACACTCACTACTTTACATTGTAGCAAAGAGTCATTTCTTCAGTGTTGTCACATGAAGAGATATAACTAAATATTTACAAAAATGTGAGGGGTGTACTCACTTTTGTGAGATACTGTATATCAGGGACACACATTGATACCTAGCACCCATACACTATTTTACATTTGGTTCACAGATCTGTGCAATAGCACTAGTGATTTTATGATATTGCAGCAGGGGTATCATAGCTACTTATAGACACATCCTTGGTGCAGTGATTATAAAGTAACAGCATGATAAGAGGCCCTTGTATGAGCTTCTAGAGGGGAGATGTGGAGTAAACCTTTCATTATACATGCCCAAGACTTTGCTTACTGTTCTCTCTTCCATAAAGATCGTATGAGGGTTTAATATTTGAGTTTCTGGATGTGGTGAAGGAATAAAGGGAGGAGATCAGGCCAGGTGTGTATGGGTCTGAGTAACATCGACATTTAAATTCAGTGAGGTTTGGTATGAGATTTTCATTTTTTATACAAGATTCTACGTAATGTCTACTGGTGGCTTAATTTCCTATTGGTTTTAAAAAAAATAGTACTTTAATAGATAAGCCAGTCTAGTAACAGAAATCTTTCTTACTTTCCAAGGTTGATAATACCACGTGGAATCCCAGTAGGTGTGCTAAATGCTGGTAACAGCTTCTTCCCAAGGCCTATTGCTTTTTGTCTGAAAACCTGAAAACAAGAAAACCATATACACTATTTAGTATGGATACATACATAATGCAGTCAAAGTTTCAGAGTATTGTAGTTTTACACCAACATATATGCAAAACACAAACAAATTATTATATAGCTTACTAATATAGTGTATGATGGACGTCTTTCCAACTTGAAACAACCTCCTCTAGATTTACCAGTATAAGGCAAGGGCATACCTACATAATCCTTTAATTTATAGCTGACCCTTAACTACACATTTTTTAGTGAATCTAAATTATATTTTACATTGTTCTATTGTTTTATATTGTTATGCATGGCCAGTTTTAAATTTCATTTTTATGGTTTATAGTAGTTTTTTGGCACCTAGAAATTCTGTATGTAATATAACCTTCCTTTCTGACACATAGCTAACTCCAGTTTGCGTGTCCAAACACCTTTCAACCACAAATGCTGAAAACATGAGTACCAATGTAAGTAAAATACCCTGAGGTTGCTGACATAGGTGTGTCTAATCTACATCTCTTGTGATTTTAAAATTGAGCATGGCGTGTCTTTATTAAATGGGTTTGGACTAAACCAAGGTTTTTACATAAGCCTGAACTCCTTCTGTGCTATTAAATTTTGAGATGAGATTTATTGCTTGTGCTTATTTCCCATGATCATACTCATTGGTTATGTCATGCTGAGACGCCTAGTATTTTCTCTCCATTTATCATTCAGCACATAACACATGTAGTAAAAAGCATCATAATTACCTTATGTGATATGCATGATATACTTAACTTTTAGTTTGAATATATTACAAAAGAATATAATATCTCCTGCTTGGAATTAAAGGGTTGATTTATTAAGGCAAAATAGGCTTTTCTCTTTGCAAGGAAATTTTCCCAAGAGCTTAATAAATTCTGCAATGCCAACTTCTCTCCTGTTCCAGCCGCCATGGCGTTGGCATTTTAGGATTTCGTTCTACCATACCCCTGGCTCTAAATTCAGTCCATCCTATTAATCCTTCCACCCCTGGCTATTGCGGCCTTTTTTCTTTATGGGGATATTGCTACCGTTATGTCCTTGGCTGGGCTTTACTCGGTGATACATTAATCAAGGTGTAACCTCTAGGTGATTGATAACGAAATCTTCTACAAGCTAGCCCTACTAAGCTGACTGTAGAGATGTTACCCATACCCTATCTAAAACTTTGAAGCTATTTTGAAGCCTGTTCTCGCCACTTGTGGCAAATATACCCATAGATACCCTTTGCTGAATTGTGTTTGTTTACAAACTCTCCTGTTCTTACGCAACTGTCCCTGGGGGGACCTACTTGAGCCCCTATGTCCGCCCCCAGACTGTACATGTTAGGGATGGAATAAGCACCGCCATATAAATGTGTCTGTACCCTCACAATCTAATGGTCCTGAAATAGCTATTGTATAGTGAACTGCATTGATCACTGGTGGGACAAGAGCACCTGGATGATATGTGTCAGTGTTTGGTGACATGACTATCACTTTTGTCCAGTTTCTTTTTGTGGGGTACACATATTATAGGAGTGATTCCTTTCTCCCCTAATAGGTTAGGTTTTCCTTAGCCTAACCCTTTTTATGCTTTTGTATATGTTTAAAAGTGTTGTTTTTTTTATTTCTTTTATATAACCAACTTGTAGATGTGTGAACTTGTGATGTCTCATATTGTGACTGAAAAGTCCAATTATGCTCACAGGATATATCCATGTGAGATATTTTCTCTCTAGATTTTTTAGGATGTTGGCTCGCTAGAAAGCTGATTTTTTTGATAGGAAAAAATAATACAGATACCACTTTCAGGGTCCAAAACACCAGTGTGTGATAATACCTGGTGAACTGCTGTGTCCAAGAACATGTTTGATCTTTGATACTGCTTTGGGCTTCTTTGCCCATAGACAGGCAGAGATTTGTCCTTTCACCAAAATAAGGCGCTTAAGCATTTGGAAGTACTTGTACTACTCTGGACTCTTATAACGTTTATCTGCTCTGCTGCTGTGTCTACTCAGGAGAGACTCATTATACACTAGTCAGTTTATGAATACAGTCAGGGCCGGGACAATGGGTGAGCATGAGGGCTGGCTGCCCTGGGCGCAATGGTTTATTGCAGGGATGTGGGCGCCCTGACCCTAACATTTTAGGAAAAGGGGGCACATTTTGGCATCTTTGCCCTGGGTGCTGGGTGGCTTTGTCCTGGCACTAAATATATTTAAGAAACATTCTGTAGAAACAGTTGCATCTACAGTTCCTTATTGTCACCAGAAAAACAATAAACATTTCTCACTGGGCACCAAACACAAGATTTGAGTTTGTGTGAGTACTTTCAAGTCTATTCAGTTCCTACAACACAGCACAAGCAAAATATCTATCTCACTGGGAGTTCCTGGCCCATCTCCCTGCCAGGACTATTAGTTTCTTGTTCTGCTATTTGCTTGATGTCATGTTAATGTAAACACTTCCACACTTTTTGAGTAAATGACGAAGAACAAGTCTATAGACCTAGCGATATGACATTAAACAAACTTTGTTTTCTGCATACTCATTTCTGGTCAGTGATTCAGAAAGTACTGAGTTCAGGGGCAATAATGTAAGAAGAATTTTCAGAACAAAGTCCAAAATGGCAGTTGACATCAGAACAGGTTTCCTTTGGTACAATATAAAATATAGCAAAATGACCCTGGCTATTTTTTGCAGTTTTTTCTCTTCCTATTCTTATTAACGTTCTTGCCTACTCACATTCTCTCTCTCTGCTACCACTCTACTTGTAACCAAAAAAGCCACAGGCTTACCACACCATGAGGAATCTGCTACACATCTCACTCTGGACAAGAGTGGGACATACATTGTAGGCTTGCTTGTTTGGCTTTCTTCTTGTACAATGGAATTCTATTGCTTTCTAAGCAATTTGAGCAGTGGCGGCTGGTAAAAACAATGTTTTGGGGGGGGGGCAAACAAACCCCTTCAGGTCCTTACCTGCAAATAGAGCCTCCATCCTGGGATGTCAAACCCCCCCTGATACCCCGCGGCTTCCGGTGAGAAACCGGAAGTGACATGATGGCAAATTTTGATTCGCTAAAAGTCAAAATTGGGAGGGTTCAGAGCACAGGTACAATGTAAAACAAGTCAATTAGAGTCCCAGGCTCTAATCATGTGCTTGTTAAACATTGACGGAGCTTATAGACTTCTATTAGTCTGGCGCCGGGCAGTGCGCTGCACACACATACTTTATACATAAATCATAATATGACTAACATTTTTTAACTTTAAGATGTTAAAAAATGTTAGTCATATTATTATTTATTTAAAAATAAATAATTCTATGAATCGCTTTGCTATTGGTCAAAACTTTGGGAGGGGGGGGGGGAGGGGGCGGCACCCCTGTGCCCCTTATTGATCTAGCGCCACTGAATTTGAGAAAACATTTATTACGCCCTTACAAACTTGCCACAATCTACTATTTTCTATGTTCCTTACTGTATACTGTATTTGTCTACTATACCCAGTGCTTTTTCTTTGATTTTATTATTTTATATTAATCTTTTAACAAAAGCTTGCCTTATCATATAAATGAAAAAAGAATAAAAACTCTTTAGCGTCAAACTACAAATTAAGTTGTATTGAAACTGTGCTTTTTTTTCTTTCAAAAATATAAACAATTTAGTCAAACAAAAATACATTATAGTAACTTGTATGCACATAATGCAGAACATGATTTTCACCATTTAGGCTTTGATTAATTTAATCTCTAGTTTGTGAATTAGTCATTTGAGACATTTCTCTTGAGGTTTTTGTGATTAACATTTCATGATCACATGTATTCTCTGCAATCAGCTGTGTTAAGAAGTTACTTGGAAAGTGCGTACAAAAATAGCATAGATTTCCGCCACTAGATTATTAAACAGATGATTTCTCGTTTAAATCTGTCCTTTTATGCTGTGGTATTTATAAATATGCATAATATAAATGGCAAATAACATTGGTGCCAAAATCATTGCCAATGACGTTCCTTTTAAAAGTAACATAAAAGCCTCCTGCTGCTATTACAAATAGTCTTTCAACAATAGGATGAATCTAGACAAGCAGGACCCATTTTTCTTTACTGAAGCCTATTATGTATAGATGCTAAATTCTTCCCCTGAGTGGGCTTGGCCAAAGAATGCCTGGAAAGGTCAGGGAATACATAAAGATATACAGTTGTTACCCGTAAAGAGAAGGATTTATCCAAGGTCATCTTTATGCCTGTAAGCACATTTATAAGAGCTATTACAGGGTAGTCTTGCTCTGACTGCCACAAAGTTTCAATTGAGTTTATCATGCCTGGTTTGATATCATATCTAACAATTTTGATGTTCCTTCACCCCCTTGGGGGAACTAAAACACACAATTCCCATTAACTGAATTTACAATTTATCAGATCAGGCTTGGG
Organism: Pelophylax lessonae; assembly: GCF_965119305.1. Lineage (NCBI taxonomy): Eukaryota > Metazoa > Chordata > Amphibia > Anura > Ranidae > Pelophylax > Pelophylax lessonae. Next base: position 358,291,076 of record NC_138769.1, on the reverse strand, counting down.
TGCAGGCAGTATCTTTGACATGTTGGAAATAGAGGATTACATCTGATTAATTGTAACAAAGGAATACATTTGCATAACTGTAGCACTGCATTAAAATGATCCAAACATTTCTAAAATCAAAACAAATAGCTTAAAAATGAATGAGAATGAAAAATGATTATCTAAAATGTCACCAAATTACTAAATATGTCTATGCCTGCTTGCTTTATGGCCTCAAAGTAGATATAAAAATAAAATCAATAAACAAAAAAACTTAAAAACAAATTAAACAATAAAATGAACAGAAGGAAATTCCTTGTTATCGTGTTATTTATGTAATCATAAAATGAAAAGTAATATATTTACAGAAGTGTGCATAGAAGTCTATTGAAAGCTTTGAGTACCATGATGGCTGAATTGAACCTTAAACGTTTAACTGAAGGTTACTTTGTCTGTCTTGCATTTTATCAGTACTTTACAAAAGTTTTTTACTGAATAAATAATATGTCTGCTTGTAAATTTACAATTCTTCAGATTTTTTTTTTTTTAATATAAATTAAATTGAAAGTGTGGGCATACCCTGGCTCAATTATCCACATTATACAAAAATAGGAGAAAATTGAAGTGTGTAGAGATAGAGCCGAGCTAACATTTGTCAAAAGGTCCAACAGATACCAGCTAATATTATCTCAACCTTAGCGAAGCCAGCTACAGTAGAGCAAAGCGTTCAGCTCAAAAAAAAACAAAAACACACCCTCATCTGACTCCAGTAAAGAAAGGATGATTGTTAGGCCGGGACTTCAGAGAAGGTGTTAGTAGATACTCACACCTTATGAAATGTTTTAGGGAAACCTCAAGATTGGTAAGGGGTCTTAAAAAGTGGAAGAACCAAATTGATCAGATATTTCCAGAAATCTAAGGTAAGGGCAATAGGGGACTTCCGATGAAACACAATTGCTTTCCTTGCATAGAGCAAAAGAAGACCCAAAAGGGTTCTAGATGCTTTGGTAAAGACCAAAGAGTCGACCAACCCCAGCAGGCAAACATCCACAGGCAGCAGAACCTTAAAATAACCTTGGTAAAAGAGGAGGTAAAGGTTAGAAGAGCGGACCAAGAGGTCTGTATCTGAGGACATGTCCAAACACGTGGATGTAGTCCACCGAGGCTGCCATACACCTCTAGCAAGTGAAAGTCACAAAAGGATTTATCTTATGCAGTCTTGTTGGAATAAGAAAAATCCTATGTAGAACCTTGAATTGTATAATTCTGTCTTTAGCAGAGACACAAAGACCAATTGAAGAAAGGGGTATTCTCACATATCCATCCAATCCTCATTGTCCAGCCCTGGAACATCTGCCCACCATTTAGAACATTAAGCCCATCCTGAACAGAAGGTAGTGCAGCCTTGTAGATGTTAGATAACGGTCTACTTAGAGTTTCATCTCTTAAGGCTGGTAGATAGACACAGTTAGGCTTTTTCATTCAACCCAGTGGGCACAACAAAATAAAAACTGAGGAGCTCCCTGTACTAACTATGCAATGTTAGTACAGCAAACTCCCTACTGGACTATTGTCTTCTGACAAGGTGACTGCCATCCCACCAGAACACATTGCTGCAAGCGCTAATTGGATGTCAATCAGCTGCTGATTTTCCAGCACGCCCATTCAACAGAAGCCAGACAGGCTGCTGTACACACTGGCCGATACCGCCCGATATCTGGTCAGTGTGTACCAGCATTTAGGAGAGATTTCATCACTGTAGGAGCAAGAACAATAAGCAACACTCCAAGCAGAGTATGGAAGGCATGATACAGGAACCAAAACAGGTATGCATTTGTAAGTTGCAAGTTGCTATTTTAATCTTTAAAAGGACTTTACAAGGCCACCCCACAGATGTGATTGAGATATTTGACACCCCATGCAGCTCATAGAGTTGGGAGAGAGATGAAAAGAATTCAGAGAGCCTGGAGTTCAACCAAAGAGGAGTATGAGGAGACATATGCCTAATGGCAGTAGGCCATACGGGTTGCAAGGCTGTCCAGGTTTTGAGAACAACTTTCATTGGAGGTTATCGGGTAATGTACAGTAGTTGGACCTCGCTAGGGGAGATCTCTTAGAACCTCATAGCAGCTCAAGCAGGCAGCTTCCAGGACCACTGAGGTATTAGAGGTTTCAGACATCAGCCAGTTGTAAACATGTGAGAGTAAGGCAGCAAGAAATGATTTATAAATATCAGGGAAAGCTAATCCACCCTGTGCCTAGGGCCTTTAAAGCACAGCTAACTTAAATCTAGGATGTCCTGGGCCCCATAGAAAAGAGGTGACAGGCAAATTGAATAGTTTAAAATATTTTTTAGGGATCCAAATAGAGTAGAGCTTCAGGATGTAATGTATGACAGGAAGGACCTTCATCTTATGTAGATTGATTCTCCCTATAAGGGATAGGGGCAAATTATGCCATGCTTTCAACTTAGACTTCATACTCTGTAATAATGCTTCAAATTCAGTCTGCAAAAAAACAAAGATATCAGGTGAACACCTAGATTAAGATTATTCGTCCATCGCAGGGGGAGATCAGGGTCACTAGCCAGACGTGCCCTGAGGTCAATAGGAATAATTTGGGATTTATCCCAGTTCACAACCTGGAGTAATCCGAGAACCTTGAAAGGAAATGAAAGGCCTCTTTAGGAGAGGGTCCTGGATCCCTAAGAAAGAGGATAAGATCATCAACATGCATTGCCAATTTTCCTTCTAGAGGGCCAAATTTCATCCCTGCCTCCAAAGCAGAACATCTAAGGTTCATGGCAATGGGCTCCATCATTAGAGTAAACAGGGCTGGTGATAGAGGATACCCCCTTGCCTCAGGCCTCTCTCAAGAGGAGAGGACACCCCCTAACTTTACTTGGCTGTCGAAGATTTTTACAATAGTTCAATCCACTTGCGGAAGCCTTGGCCAAAGCCCATAACCTCTACAACGGAAGATAAATCCAACCGACAAAGCAAAAAGCTTTTTTTGATAGCCAAAGATACCAACACTCTAGTAGTCGAGTCGACTGAAGGTAATTGTAGATGTGTAAAGACTCTACGGAGACTAACAACAGTTGACTTCCCAGGCATAAAGCCAGTGTGTTCAATATGAATTAGGGAAGAAAAGGACCCACATCAACTCATTAGCTTGAGTTTTTGTCAGACTCTTTAAATCACAATTTAACAAGGAGATAGGTTTGTACTATGTACAACCTAATGGGTCTTTCCCCTTGCTTGGGAATCAAGCCAATATGCGCTTACAACATAGGTGGTGGTAATTCCATGCAGTCTGTGTAATCAGCATATACACTTTGAAGCTTAGGGGCCAAGTTTGGAGCATACATAATTCTCCAGACTTAGCATAAAGTATATGTGAACCCTCACCCATTCAGATTAAAATTGAAATTAAAGGCAAAATGTTTGTTTATACATAAAAAAACATCATAAATACCTTTTTTTCCTTTTTTGGACATGATCAGATACTCTCTATTCTCAGTATCATAAGGAGCTCAGAGAGCTAGGGAAGGAGAAACAATATCACACTGGTCTTTCCAGTGAATGGCTGTCCAGGGGGGGGTCAGCACAGGTCTAATCATTGTAGTACAACAGGCTGAGTTTTCAGCACAAACATATTCAAAGATACCACACTGGCTCATCCACAATAATCCAGGGGTGCCTGCAATTAGGGGTTCCCCAAACCCACATACCCTATCACCATACACCTAATAATTTAGGTAGGTAAGACAAAAAACATACAAAAAAAGGGAGGATGGGAGGGATTCTCTCACCAGAAGTCATATAGCAACACACAGGTATTAATTAGGGTGTAATTTATTATGAAAAATTGATACAAAATCCATTATCACATTAAACCTTCACAGAACACATAAAAAAATTACAACGTTGTCAATAAAAACAAGTGACATAGGGGAATAGGTAGCTGCTCATACTTTACCTATCCATTTCACACATACACAACACCCACCATGAATACAAAAAAAGTTCAATGCATTAATTGTAGGTTGGTTGGAGGTCTAATTAAGTATAAATTAAATCAATTAATAAATTACACCCTAATTAATACCTGTGTCCCTATATGACTTCTGGTGAGGGAATCCCTCCCATCCCCTCTTTTTTTGTATGAGTTTTCAGCACAGCCAGAAAACTGACCATGCTGCGCTCCCATGCCTAGTGTGGTCAGTTTGTATTAGGAAAGCAGATGGACTGGCAGGAACACCAGGTATTTCCCACAAAGGAAGCAATACAAAAAGAACAGGATACTTTTTCATACAAGTACATAGTACAGCAGACACATTTTAGGAATATGAAATGTTGGGGTAATATATTCTTTAAACTTCCCAAGTCTCTGCACATAGCTCTAATCCACCTAAAAGCAGTGTATATTTATTTCGCAAATCTGTTTTGGTATCTTTCCCTGTGCCCTTTTCAGTAATAAGCACTGGATGTATCAGAGTTATGATTTTTCATTTTATAGATAGAAATAATTGACCATAAACACACAGATTTGTACACCTACCTCTTTCCCTGACAGGTAGTAAGCAGAAAGCAGTCCTCCAATGTAACGAATGTTAACTTCAAACAAAGAGGCCTCACCATTCTAATAATTAAAAAATATATATAGTGAACTAATGGTAAATTACTCATTTACTTTGCAAATTATAACCAATCAAAAGCAAGGAAACTAACAGTATTTTTGCTTGCACATGATTAGATGATGGAAGTCAGAAAAGTTAAAAAAAAAATTCCCCTGTTAAAATAAATTTCACTTTACTTAATAAACAGCCTATTTTTCCAGTGAATTAACCCAATAGTGTTCACTAATAGACTTGTTTCAGGGTACAGATTAATTTATCCAAACATTTCAAAAGTGAATAATAGTGAATATGGGCCTGATTCATAGTACGGCGAATTGGCGTTTCGGCGTGATTTTGCGAAGCGGCGATTATTTAAGTCTGAAATTGGCATTCAAAGAACGGCGGGCGGAAAATAGCGCCTAGTGTGAGATTCATTAAGATGCAATATGGTCAGAGCGCGACTTAAAACCACGCCAGCTAAAAGCTCGACTAAAGTTTAGCCAAATTTTCCCCTGTACCCCCAAAAATCCCAAATCACTGTGGAAGGTGTGGAAGTCAATTTGGAGATGACTTGCGTTTAAAAAATCTCAAAAACTGACTTAGAAAGAGAGATATCTGCGAAAGTGTGGAAAGGTTAAACAGCTCCTCCAGCCGCGAGCTGCGAACTCGCGAATGTGCGCATGCGCAACGTCAAATTGGCTCAAAAAATTTCGCCAGCGCGATTTTGGGTCAATTTTTTTTTGAATACCGCTTGCAAATCCGCTGTCTCGCCCATAGAAAATGGCAAAAACCGGCGGAATTGGAAAAACATGCACACTTCCAACAAGGGATCCTTTAGTAAACACCATCACATTCCATACACCTTTCCTGCTAACTCCGAAATCATAGCAGTCAAATCTACAGTGTTTATATAGAACCTCCACATTCTCTGAAAAAACCCACAAAATATTACATTGGGGAATTGGTCGTCAGATAGAAAAAAAATAGATGTAAAACATATTTCAAAGAAAGATTATTAGCATTTCACACATATCAAGGAAATGTCACAATTTTGACAATATTTTATGTGTTTCCAAAGAATGTTTTTAGAAATATATTGCAAATACTACCTTTTCTTCCATATGGGTATGGCCAAGTGTTACCATTTTACTACACATTTAACTGAAGGTATATATATATATATCCCTTATACTTGGCTAATTAGCAAAGTATGCCCAACAAACAAATAGAGCTTTAGCTCACAATATTGCTACATATTGACTTTATGGGGCATCTTTTGTATTTTGTTCATGTCTTTGGATTAAAAGTTTGCTGATACACATGCCTTTTTCAAACATGAACAAAATTAATGATGTCAACATTTGGAGGATTGGAGATATCCAAGTGTTGCCCATACAGAGGGCACCTTCCGGATTCGAACTTACAAACCTACAGCAGGAAGGCAGACTCCCTAATCATTGTGCTATTTCTCAGTGAGCGTTGGGTGTTTTCCTCATGCCGTCAAAATGCTCACATGGGAACAGGGGCCATTGAACTGAATAGGATTGGATTTTTTGCCTGTTTTGGGAGCTGATCCTTGAGCTGGACAAATCCCCCTCAAACGCCCCCAAACGGGCTACGTTCACATGTACGTGTTTGTGGTCTGTTTTTGGGGCTTTTGTAGGTGATTTCATATAACAATGCCTGCCCAAAAAATGCATGTCAAAACGCCTGGGAAAACGCCAGCCAAAATGCACATAAGAACGCCTGATATAATTGCCACGCCAAATTTAGGGATGTTCATGAGTGATGAGTCAGATTGTTGGCTTACATATCTGGTCAATCGTCACAATCTCACTTCTCAAATCCCAAAAGGTGTGTTTCAATTGTTTCCCTAAATATATATTTCTCTCTCTCTCACGTAATTGTATATATATGTATGTATTCCTGTATCTAAACATTCTAAATAATGACTAGCAAACTTCAAGAGAGAATTTTTTCAATTCACATATACTATACACACCTACATACATTTCTATTCCTCATTTCTATTTCCCTTGTTTTGGCAACTGAGCATGCTCCAAAACACACAGGATACACACAGTTAATTTTTGGACTGGGCGTTACCATTCTGGGTGTGTTTGCTTGGATTATATATAGCTCACTCAGACATCAGGAAAGATTTGACCTACGAAGAGGTCCAATATATTTGTGTGTCACATGTTTTATGGGTAACATTTTTGGCCCTTTGTTATTTATGGAGGTGAGATTTGGCTGTGTTGTGTGTTGACTCTCTGTAAGTATTTATTGCT